>NC_135506.1:78381800-78706539 GCF_052857255.1 Amblyomma americanum
GGAATGCGTAACCAGAGGATAATTAATTGCCACCGTCGATGGCGCCAGGTGTGGCGTGAGCGAGGGGTGCGCAACTGCAGGACGGCTGCAACGGGAACCATCCGGAGTGTGGGTGACCTTTAAGAAGGAGGGAGAGGTGACTGGCGGTTAACAAAAGCGCCGCTCGGGTACAGACTCCGCTGTGGACTAAACGGCAGATTGGAAAGGAGTGCTAGTCGAGGGACGTGCATGTGAGGAACCGATACACGTGTGCATGTCGCACTCGAATTCTTTACCTCAGTACATAGTGTAATGAAAATGCCTGGACAGCTTTCGCTGAATCCCGCGTTGTCAGTGGTAGTGCTAATTTTATTAAACTGCAATACTGACTCCTATACAGAAGACTAAATATTATAAATGTCATCCTTGTCCTACGTTGACGGTATGCATACAAAAAACTGACTCACTATCAATGCAATTCATGCGGCAAAGGTGCCGCCGTGGTGGCTGAGTGCTTAAAATATGCTCTCGTGCTGACCCAAAAGAGGCATATTCGATCCCGGTCTCGGCGGTCGCATTTCGATCGAGGCGAAATACTAGAGGTCCGTCTACTATGCGATGTCAGTGCACCTTAAAAAGCCACGGGTGGTCGAAATTATCCACAGGCCTTCAGTACTGCGTTTCTCATAGCCTGAGCCACTTTGGGACCATAAACTCGTTAAAATATTATGCGGCAGAGTGTGTTAGCGTGCGTGTTGTCCTCGAACTGAGCAGCCGCTGCTTTCTGGTGGCTTCAGACACTGCCAGTAAGTGGCGTGATCCAATCCATCCATGATCATATGATCTACTAGACCCCCTCTCTACTCTCTCCTCACCTCTCCATTCTGATTCCTATTCTTACTTTTCCCTCTCTATCTGCTCCCCCGAGCCCTCACAAGCCAGCGACAATCCCAACGCCAGACACTTTGCGGCAATGAGTATTCTAACGCCGACGCATTAAACAACTTCAAAATTTGCAATATTTCTTTATATATATGGTACCGACGCGCAAATGTAGAACAACGGACGGCTAACTAGGACTCAACTTTTGAGCCAACTTTAGAGGTCGCTAACTGGGATCCGCAAAGTTATAGTGGCCTTATTCTGAACTTGATAATTTTGCACAAGTGTATTAGCGAGTGGATAGACATTTTCAAAAATCAATCGAAGTGAGCAGCAATATTCGAAACTGGGCTGTGCTTGTCGAAGTGAGCAGCAATATTCGAAACTGGGCTGTGCTTGTAGGACAGTAATGTGTTGGCGATTCTTCTACGCTTTCCTCAGTAAAAAGATATACTATTATTCAGAGAGCCATAAAATGGTCAATATCAGAATGAGAGACGTAATATGTCGTTTGCCAGAAAAAAAAGCTATAGAAAGCGATGTTTCGTTTCGGTGCGGTAATATGACAGGGCTTAGTATGAAATATTGTGCCTCTTGTTTATTTTATATGTTACTGTTTTACTTACCGTGTATGAATATCACTAATTTCTTTTCTTCGCTTCCTTCTAGCCGCTATTAGCCATCTGAACACCTTTTCTGGACACATACCTTTCTGGCAAGACCTGGGCCGACCCAGACAAACGTGTTGCGCTTATCGTTTGAAATTACGTATTTTTTTCTACCTTGATTACGGCTGAAGTACATTATTCTTCACTCCGATTACTCTCTTTAATAAAATTGTGATCTAATCCGTGCTGCTCCTGGTTTACTCCATTGCAGAAATGCGCGAGTGCTGGCCCGTGCTCTGCTGCCAAGCATATACAACTGCATGCACCCGATTGATCGCTGTCCTCCTTCCTGATGGATACCAGATGAACTGCGGGAAACAATTTAGGGTAGCGACAGGAGGCTAGGATAGAGTATGTGCAACAGAACCTAGCCAACAAAGAAAACATTACGTACACGGATGCGGCTACATACGGAAGGACAAGACAACACAACAGAAATAGAGCGGTTGCAACGGCAATTAATCATGAGCTCAAAGAAATGGCCAGCGCAACTATGAGGGATGGCATTATTGAGGAGGCCGTAGAGGCTGCCATAGCCCTAGCGGCGGCAGAGGGCTACCGTGCTCAAAGGTCCCTAATAATTCTAACAGACTCGCAAACAGCATGCAGAAACCACAAGAGTGCCAAAATAGGGGGAACAGCGCTCCGCATCCTAAAGACAGTACAGACAGTCAAATTACCGCCGAAGGAAAAACAATTGCAACACATAATAATGTGGGTAACGGGACACACAGGCGTCGCGGGGAATGCCGAGGCGGATAGGAGAGCTCGAGAGCTTACAATCCGAGCCTCCAACCAAACCAGCCTCGAGCAATGGTAATGGTATGTATGCTGATAGATTGGAAGACACAAGGACAGGGGTCCTGTTAACTAGGAGATCGAAGACGGGACAATGACTTAATGTGCATAATTTTATACAATGCCTGTAATGTTTCAATGTCGTACTGACTGAGAGCGGGAAAACGAAATTAGAATGGGAGTCGCCGCGTATCTTGAAGGAAATTTCGCACAGCAGAGCGCACACTCCTGTCGCTTCGTCCAAGCAAAGAAGGGCCAATGGAAAGAACAACCGCGGAGGACACAGGAAAACCCAGTTGATGTAAAGGGATTTGCAAAAGACGCTTCCTCAAATGAGAGAAGCGGTGGCAAAACAGCAAGAAGTGATCTATTGTCTCAGGTTCGGCACAAAATTGCGCAATGGGGAAGCCGCCAGGCCAGATCTGTGAAGGTAGAAATTTAGAAGGGGAACCCGGCAACGCAAACACGTGAAAGAGACTTCGTCTGCGCGAGCGCCAGTCTTTGCGACTCCAAGGATGCAGAAGATCTGGGTATGTGCCATCAGTTTAGAGGCAACAACAACTTCGTTGCTGATTCTTTGCTGGTTGACGGTTCGAAAGCGCCCCCCTTCCCCCATCGCTATCGCCATCGTCTGACCGGCGAGCACGGTCGCTGTGCGCGCCGGGCACGAGAAGAGAAGAAGACTGAATGCCCCTCGGTAGCCGTTGCGCCGCGTTGCTCTTCTTCGAAAACGCCGTAACAACCAGTCAGTGAGCTGGAATGCGGCCTGACAAGCCGGGAAGTCGCAATGAAGCTCGGAGGCCTGGATCCTCCTCAGCAGAGCGCCGCCGCTAAAGACGCGTTCCAGGCGGTCGAGACCAAGGCGGCACCCGTTTGCCGGACATCCCTGGAAGCCCCTCGCGGAGCTCTGCGGGCAGCGACAGTGCACCCAGGCGCATACAACCAGCATTCCATCAAAGACGTATGCACGGTAGGCCGTTCCAGCTGTGAGATGACTCCATTCGGTGCCATTTTCGTTCTGCTTCAGATTCAGAATAAATTTTAATGTTTGAACCGGACCCCTACCTACCCTCTCCGGCACGGCACGCAGGCCTCCGGGAGAGGAGTAGGGCGTTTATTCACTACAAGACTAACTCTTAAGTTTAAGTGATGCTGCAGCTGTCACTTGGGTCAGTTCCATTTGCTCCCTAGAGTCTGGTTTTCTACATCTTTTATTCTCGCTGTGATTTGCGTCATGAATTTCTCAAAGTACCTACTTTACTGAGCTTTTAGCGACATGTGGATGTGGTTGTGCCTTTTTTAAGGGACATACCTTGGAGATGCTGATGTGTCATGGCCAAGCATGCAGCAGTACTTTTGAGCTGACAACCCCCGCCGCCCACCCCGTATAACCAGACCTCCACAACCGCCGTGTCACTTATCGGCAGGTGTCAAAGGCCACCGCCTCCGACCAGCTGGCAAGGCGGACCCTGCTGGAGGTACCTGTCCAGAGAGTGTCGGTCCAGCCAGTCCCTCAGATGCGGCGTTGCCGGTAGGACGTGGCCACGGTGTGGCCGGGGGGACCTCCGTTGACACTGCTGGCGTCGGCTCCTGCCTGTCATCGCCAGCATCGCCAGTGTCCGACGGTGTTCACTCGGGAGCGCTCAGCATTGATTCGCCGCTGTACAGCAGCCCGGGGAATCCCGAACTGCCGCCCCTCGGGCAGCCGCCCGGCTTCCGCGGCAATCCGCACCCTGGCCAAGATAGCACGAAATCGCCTCCGGTACGTGCCATTGGAACCTGGCACACGTGCCTAGCGTAACAGACAAGTTGCAGTTTTTGGCTGCATGCTCAGAAGAAAGCTTACGCGTATAGGTCGATGACGTTGAAGGAACGAAGTCAGGCATCCTGAGAGGGGGAACTAGCACTGTAGAGTGTTCTTAAGGCCGCATGTATTGGCTCTTGAGCTAGTAGTTGGCTCATTATTTCCAGGTAAGAACAGCATGGGCTAAAAGAAATCGACGGTTAATAATAGAGCTAGGCTTATGAAATAGTAAAAAGTGAGGGTCATTACTGCTTTCAGCGCCTGTCTGTGTCATAACTCATTTTTTCCAGTGGCTTTGTCTCGTTTAGCTCTTCTGCTTTTGTGAGTTCAGAATTAGTCACTGTATAGTAACACCAAAAAGTAACTGCCATCAGCCGAAAGGACAGGATGCTGCTGTATCAGCAAACATTGTTTTGATTTAGAAAATTCTTTTCGAGCAGTGATCAGGCCCTGATGGTGGCAGTGCTGTGGCAAATGGAAACGCAACATCTGTTATAATTATGTAATTGGTTTTGGGGGAAAGGAAATGGCGCAGTATCTCTCTCATATATCGTTGGACACCTGAACGGCGCCGTAAGGGAAGGGATAAGGAAGGGAGTGAAAGAAGAAAGGAAGAAGGAGGTGCCGTAGTGGAGGGCTCGGGAATAATTTCGACCACCTGGGGATCTTTAACGTGCACTTACACGCACAGGACACGGGTGCCTTAGCGTTTTTCCTCCATAAAAACGCAGCCGCCGCGGTCGACGAGCTTTTCTAGTCATGGGTCGTCCTTTTTAATATCCTAGCACACGCTACAAGATTTTGATTGGTTTAGACCCAGCTTAGCACTGGGCGAGAGAAAAACACATGGTCTACTGCCGAGGCCAACATGAGGAAGAAAGTAACGCATCGACTATTTCTTCACAATTACCAAGAATGCGAAGGTAAAAGTCGTCGTAGCCAAGCTCAGGAAGAGCCTCAAACTGCAGGCAACATAGAAGGCTAACTGTCAAAATTTAATCCTGATTATAAAAAAAGTGCCTTTGTTGCTTCTTTCGCGTGGTTTCCTTGGTGCTTGCAAATCCGCCGTGGCACGCAATTCATATGTTACCTGAATTCTGTGCGGCGAAAAAGCAATTCGCTTTTGTTCCGACAGGAGCTTCCGTCTAGTGATTAGGCAGTTATAATTTTGATTCGTCAGTAGTTCGATTCGTGTCGTGCGAAGAAACTAAAAATAACGTCACTCGTTTAGGTTCTATGACGTGTTCTAAAAAGCAGCGTGTACGAACACTGCAAGAGGTGAATTAATGTCCTAGTATCGATATCTCTAGTAGACGCATACAAAACGCTTCATTCGGCACACAATTAAGACAGTTTGTAGTTCTGTTCATCTCAGAGCGTTAGGCTACGGTGGATTTGTGAAGGACCAATTACGGTCATGAAATGCTTCGGTTTCAAATTCCTAAACCTTCTTAATTCCTACAGCGAGTCCTCTCCATTTTCTTAATAAAGGTTTGCTGTCTATCTTAAAACCTGGCATCGAACTTGATTATTTCAGCACCTCCTTAGATCTGTTGCATGTTTCGGGCATCAGAATGTATGCTTATGTTGTCGTGTTTTGTTATCGTTCTTGTCATTTCAATGCTCGTGATTTTGTTCTTCAAAGCAAATTCTTCGCTCAGATTTGTATAAGTAAGCTTGATCCCTTTTTGTTGTTGTTATATGTACCCTGTAGTTGCCGCTGGTTCTAGGAAGAAGATGCGCTGCTTTGTCAAGCCAATCTAAGGCTTTTTGGGTGCACCTCCTAATACTACATGATGCTGAAATAAAAGCATTTTGTATTTTTGTGGTTTCGGGGGGGGGGGGATTAACGTCCCAAAGCGACTCGGGCTATTTGAGACGTCGTAGTGGCAGGCTCCGGAAATATCGACCACCTGGGGTTTCTTAACGTGCACTGAGATCGCACAGTACACGGGCCTCCAGAATTTCGTCATCGAAATTCGCCTCCATCGAAATTCAACCGCTGCGGCCGAGATCGAACCCGCGTCTTTCGGGTCAGCAGCCGAGATTTTGTATTTTTGTACTAGTACAGCAGCGGCTATGATAGGAGCTGTGGGAAAGAAGGCGCCTGGCCTTGCGCACAAAGACACCCCAAAAATGCACACTTTGTCAGTATCCATGATTCATCACTAGAAAAGCGGTTATTTTGGGGGTTTATAGAGGTCGTAGGTAAGACCAACTGATTGTGCACATCGTTTTTCTTACGGCAATAATGTTACTTTCCAGGACCCCCAGCAGCTGAAATCGCGGCTCGGGCTTACTCTGCACGTGCTTGGAGTCACTGTATTGGTGACGCTTGTGGCCTTGGCGATCGCCTCACTTGTATGGCGCTCTCCAGCGCACTGGGGGAACACCTGCAAGACGCATGCCTGCCTCGCCTACTCGACCGGGCTCCTCGCCTCGATCAACGAATCGGTGGACCCGTGCCAGAGCTTCACGCACTTCGTCTGCGACGGCTGGCGCCACAAGAACCGACATACCGTTTGGAACGACCAGTTCATTTCTCTGTTGGACAAGGTGACCGCGTCGCTGAAGAGTGTAGAGGTGCCTGCATCGGGGCAAGACATGGAGCAGCGGGACGCCATCATGTACACGAGCTGCGTCGATGTGCTCGAAGGGGAGAGAGACGAGCTGCCAGCCGTCAAGAACGCGCTGGTTGAGGCAGGCATCGTGTGGCCGAAGCCTTCCAAGGGCGCAGACGTTCTGTACACGGTCCTCTGCAGCTCTTTGAAGCTGGGTTGGGACGTTCTCCTGGACTTCGACGTCGCGCCCGATGGCGGCGGGATCAACCTAGTTTCTGGCAAGTTCCTTTACTTCGTGGTCAAGAGGTATAGGGACATCGCGACCGGCACGGATGAGGCGTACTTTGGGTTCCTGAAGGAACGCTTTCACGCCGAAGGCGAGGATACGGTGACGTACCAGGACATTTACGCGTCGGTCGAAACAGCCCTGAGCTACCTCTCTAAAGCTCGTTACGAAGCAGCTGACGAGAATAACGCTGACGTTCTTCTAAACTTGACTCAGCTTGGCCTCACGGAAGTTAACTGGACAGCGACGCTTTTAAAACTTGACATCAGGATGAACAGTAGTCTCACGCTGACGACCACATCGCCCCGTTATCTAGAGCGAGTGTTGTATCTCTGGTGGCGGTACGGCACGGACTCATTCCATACATTGATCTCTTGGTGCACCGTTCAATTGGCGGCCCTTTTCGCGAATGAAGACTTAATTTTCAACTATTACAACCGTGACTACCAAACGACGCAGGCCCATTACAGAATTTTCTGCGTGACGAGAGCAATGTTAATCTCCGGGCACACGCTGTTCGACAAACACTATGCTGAAGCCCTTCAAGGCGAAGCACTTAATCTCGCAAAAAGTGTGGCTCAGTCCGTGCGAACCGCTTTTTTCCGGCGTCTTTCCAACTGGACGTACTTTGACGAAGGCATCAACGTGGTCAGCAACTGGAGCTCTTCGGAAATCGTCTTCCGTAACATCGAGCACACCGGAGAAGAAATCCTGGCTGCAGACCATGCGCCTGACTTGAATAATTCTTTCGTGCGGAACCGGCAACAGTCGGTGCACGTCAGAAAGGATGCAGAATTCGGACATATGTTAGATCTTATGCAAGATTTGGAAGTGTCCATCGTGTCCTACGACAAGCGAGACTTCGAGCTGATGCCTTACGCTCTATCCTTCTATCTATTTGATCCGCAGCTTCATTCGTCTTTAAACTACGGCGGCTTAGGAGCTCAGATCGCCTTTTCACTGGCGACCTTGTTCCTTTCCGCGTACTACGCAACCAATGCTTTGTTTGTTGAGCCCCTGATGGACTGCTTGAAAGCAGGCACGTCCGGCAGCGCCGGTGAACTAGGGTATTACGCCAAAGAAGTAATTGGCTATGGCGCTCTTGTGGATGCCTACAATGCCCAAGAGAGAGCTTTGGACAGCAGCAGCCTATTCGGTTTGGAGAAGTACAGCGGACTGCAGCTGTTTTTCATCGCGCTGTGTTACGTCAATTGCTATGGCGGCTCTGAAAATACAAACCACGAGTCGATCTGTACTCCCGCGCTGCAGCACATGCCACAGTTCGCCAAGGCTTTTAACTGCACTCCCGGGGACCCGATGAATCCTTCTAAGCAGTGCAGACTGTTTTGAGATTTGTGTTCGTGATTCGAGTTTTCTGTTTGTGTGCGCGTGACTTCTCCGTTACCACGTTTTGTTCATTGATGATGTGGCTATAAATGCCCTTCACTGAGCCTGTTTTTATAGAACTATAGAAATCTAGATCGTAGAAGGTGTCGTTGTCTTCGCGTATACGTCGGGAGCCATTAGCTTGCGCGCACTGGTATAAAATTTTGAGTAAGAGCACTAATGTGTGTTAGTTTGTCCCGATAGCCTTTAAATGGCATTTTGACCTTGCGAGGATCTAAAAATAGAAATTTTGTCGGGTGTTGTGTTCCGCTTTTTCCGCGAACGAATAAATTGTATGGCGGTTTATGAGCCAGTCGCGCTCGACTTGTGCGTACTTGTCGCTGAATCTGATTCCGAAATATCGTTTTGTGTGGGAATTGTAGGAGCTAACTATGAAAGAGCTTAAGGAAACAGAGCAGGAGCCTATCGGCAGAATCAGCAGTGCAACAAGAATGCAATTGAAAGAGCTAATGACATTCGTCGTTGCGGAACGAAGCAGAGTTGAATAACTCAACATTAAAACTGCACTCTTCCGTGCTACTAAGATGACGCAAGAAAAAAAATGCTGAAAGAACCGACAAAAGCGAGCTCTTGTCCTTTCCAGTGCCGAAATTTTCTTCGCCGCGGAGATTCGCACAAAACGGGTCCTCGGTCTCGAAAAATCTCGCGGAACGGTAACCTCGTGACACATATAAATGACAAATGCATTTCTTGAGCACTATCAGGCGATGGTGGCGTTTCGGGATATGAAGTTGGACACCTTTAGCGGGTGTTATGTCTTTGCGGAAGCGAGGTTTCCGGAATTTCCGGAAACGAAGTTGAACGCGCCATTTACAATCTAAACCCAGGAAAGTTTCCCCGGCCTCACTGTTTGTGCACGCGGCCTTGTTTCCGTGATGTTAGCTGCAGTTTTTATTGGTTTCTACGATCTAAACGTACTGACTTCTTCTTTTGCATTTGTACACACTTCTGAGAACTGATGAAACTCCTAAGTTTTAGCAGCCCGGCTACAGACAATCGCGGCCAGGTAGCAGGGAATCCGGAAAGAGCGTTTCATTGGTTTCGCATGTAGCCTTACTGCAATCTATACAAGTATACATTGTATACAAAGATGCATCGCCTTTTTGCCGCGTTTGTGGGAATCAAGACACTAAAGGACAACAGGAAATTTTGACGGCTTTTTTTTCAGCGCAATTACTCACGCTCTGTGAAGAGGAGGGAATGAAGATGAAGCTCAAAGCAGCTGCCACGCGGGATTTTGCACATGCCAGATGACCTCCAGGTTCAGCATGGGAGCAGTAGAGTTTTCCGCTCTAAAAACAATTGGCATCCTGGGTAAAGGCAGATTGATACTGGCGAGTGGCAGACATCGTGCGGCCGATTTATGTTCATTACTGTGAATCCCCCTTAACTTTGGAAACGGGTGTCTTTTGCCTTACTAATGAGGGTGTGGAGGAGGTGCGTTCGGTGGGGAGGGGGTTAGCTGGGGTATGCGTGCCGCTCTGTCACTCAGGGCAAAGAGCGAGAGAGGTGCAGCAGCGAAACACGTGTCGTCACGAATGTCGGTATTTTGTTCTGACCAATCAGTTATTGGCATTCTGGACAATTAGCGTGGCGTATTTTCATGACGCCATGACGCCATGACGCCATGACCTCAGGTGTTACAACGCCAACGACCCCGAAATAAACGGGAAACTGAAATTTAACAACTCCCTCTGTAAAAATAGAAAAAAAGCCGTCCGTACTTTTCGCCTATGAGCGTCCACTCGTTGCCACAGCCGTCAACAAATCGAGAACATGCGCATGCTCGTCTGGTCTTGCATGCAGTCCTCGATGCTTTAAGATGCGTAGGGTGCCACCGCAGGGTGGCGCTCTCTCACCATCATAGCGTCCACACGGGCAGCTATCGTTTGAGCTTTCCTCCATAGTGACGTGTCCGCTTTTTTGCTGTGCTACGACCTTCATGTTCACCTTCGTCGCCGCAGCTGTTCGCTTGGCAGACACGTCCGCAACTGCGCTGGCTGCTGCTCGGCCGCTCCTCTTCGCCAGTTGTGGCATGTGATGTGTCACGTGATTCGCTCTTGCACTTGGCAGCCATGTCCGCCGCTGCGCCGACCGCCGCTCTGCAGAGCGCTCGCTCTTGCACTTGTGGCACGTGATGCACCACGCGATTTGCTCTCGCTGAAACAGTTCGCTCTCGTTGAAGTCTTCATACAATAGAGGTGAACCAAAGCTAAACCGTGTCTAACCACAAACCATGCTTAACAGAGCTTGGCTCAGCTGGGTTGAACCACAGCCACTTCTTATTTTTTTTTTACGAAAGGAAATGGCGCTGAAAAGGAAGGAAATATTTTGATGGGTGTTTTCCGTGCCTTAAAACACCAATATCTCTGTACAAATCGGCTGTACAGCTTCTCTGTAGAGCCTCTGTACAGAGTCAGCCCCGAAACTATTAGACCATTTCACAGTCCTCACACGCCAGCACTCCCACCAGTCTTCACCATTTCACATTCCATTGCGCCTTCCCACACATACACTACTAGTGCTTGAACGAGTACTTCCCACTTCCCTCTAGACTGCTTTGTATATAATTGTCATGTTGCCACATTTACATAAAGCCTGAACTGACAGCTAACAAACCTGGCTTTGGGTTTTCGGGAGACGGCCTTCTGTTGCCATATTTCAGGCACTATTCTTAACTCAAGGTCAATATAGCCGACAGCGTCACCGCCATATGCAATCGATATCCGCCAACATGTCTCCAAAACAAATCAATTGAACAGCGGAATTGGCAGCTTATCGGCGCCCCGACGCATTTCCGTGACGATGAGCGTGAATAAAAGCAGCGGATGCAGTCACGCTGTTTACGAGGACCACATATTCTTTGAAATCAAGAGGGTGGGACCATTGAACGATGAACTTCTGATCGGAGAGTGATGCGAGCAATTATACATGTTTTGCGATTAAGTTGACCTCATCTACATGAGCAAAGCGGCTGTTCAATGGTCCATGGGGATTCCTTTCATCAAAGAAGGGCAAAATTTCTGGCGCCCATTTTGAGTCAGTGGCAGCGCAAACAATGTACGGTTATTATTAATTGGTTTTGGGGGAAAGGAAATGGCGCAGTATTTGTCTCATATATCGTTGGACACCTGAACCGCGTCTTAAGGGAAGGGATAAAGGAGGGAGTGAAAGAAGAAAGGTAGAAAGACGTGCCGTAGTGGAGGGCTCCGGCATAATTTCGACCACCTGGGGATCTTTAACGTGCACTGACATCGCACAGCACACGGGCGCATTAGCATTTTTCCTTCATAATAACGCAACCGCCATGGTCGGGGTCGAACCCGGGAACGGCGGATCAGCAGTCGAGCGCCATAACCAATGAGCCACCGTGGCGGGCAACAATGTACGGTTGAATGCCGCTTTCGATGTCTGCAAGAAGTTAGCAAATTTTCCGCGTGCAGTAATAAATTCACGATACACTGCGCTGTTGAATTAAAGAAAATGCCCATCGCAACCCTTTCTACGTTCGATTCCTCGTAACTATTCACGTTTTCGGTAGACTTGCTACGTCGGGATGTAGTCCTGCTTTCGTTACAAAGTCGCACTATTGACCAAAACTCGAACGAAATTTGAGCGCCGCCATTTGGAAAGCGCTGTTGCGCCATCTATTGAGCGCGGATTTTAGGGATGCCGTGCAGAGAGACACGACACAGGGTGCATAAGGATTTAGCGGCTATACGGCACTATAGAAACGGTGGACGACGCCGTAATTGAAGACATTTTGCAGTGATGCAGCTGGTTCCAATCCTACGATCCTTCTGCTCTTTTCTTCGAGGCCGTTGTGTCCAGGGGCGATGGTTTTTGCAGGTCCTTTGTCCACTCAGTAGCACAAGCATTTGGGAGAGTTGGGGCATTGCCACCCAGTAAGTACAAGCGCCAAGAACACGGACAGAGAAGGACTTGACAACACGAGCGCTTATTTCCAACTGTACCGACACAAAAGCACATTAAATACACCTTGCTGCATGGCGTCAACTTACAGCACCGCGACATCAAGTGGCCGCACGCAAAAACAAAATATTTTTTAATTCGAGTTCGTCAACACTAATTAGAAACTCTGCTGCCGAACGAGCGTCGGCAGAGCCACAGTATGCTCCATTTGTAATAAGGGAGTAATTGTTCATTGGCACCCACCCGAACTCAGCCACACGGCTGCAAAGGAAAGCTATACAGCTTTCTCAAAAACTTCGTAGTCAAAGAACGAAAGAACGACCAGAACATATGTTTCTTTAAATACGAAGTTTTCAAGAAAGCTGTACATAGCTTTCCTTTGTAGCCGTATGGATGCGTACGGGTGGATGCCAATGAGTAATTACTCCCTGATTACAAATTTACTCCACCTTGGGGGATTCCGTAAACATCTGACCAACCTATGCTGCATTTCGTTGTCATTATTTTTTGTGCTATCGGTATCATGCGTTCGACAGGGGTGTAAAACTAATTGCTGCTGTTTCAAAATATTCATGAGACCTAATACAAATTGTACGTACCACGTGCTTCTTAGGAGGCATACAACATATTTTTTCCTTGTTAGTAGGTGTTCTAATCAAACCTGCCTCTATTACTCCTCTAACGTCCTGACACATACGCTTGGCCACTATTTTGCATACACTGAAAAAAAGGTTTACATGGATTTTTATTCTTTTCAGCGCAGTCATGACGATGTTCACAAAGATTACCATCTCGATATTTGCATACGTTCCTCCTGTGCTCCAGCAATCTTTCATTCAGACATCGGCCAGTATGACCGATCTACCTAGAGCCATACGATAGGAGAATTACTTTCCAGAAGCACATGCTACAAAAAGGGTGCTTGAGACTGCATGGTTCTAAAAACTTTTGGAAAGGATTAGTCAATTTTATTTGCTTTTCAAGCTCTCACGCCCGAGAATCTGGAAAAACTAGCCAAATTGACTAACCCTTTTCAAAAGCTTTAAGAACCATGCGGTATCTAGCACCCCTTTTGTAGCATGCGCTTCTGGAATGTAATTCTCCTATCGAATGGCTCTAGGTACATCGGTAATACTGGCCGATGTCTGAATGAAAGATTGCTGCAGCACAGTAGGAAGGTGTGCAATTATAGCAGTTCGATGGGGTTATTGCCACCTGCCATGGTGAACAGATTGTGATGACGTCAGTAGGTAATCTTTCTGAACATTGTCTTGACTGTGCTGAAAAGAATAAAAAGCCATGTAAACCTTTCTTCAGCGCATGCAAGATAAGTAGGTGTCAGGGCGTTATAGCAGATTTGATTAGAAAAGCGGGTTCATCCTGCATCAGCGCACCATCTATAACACTGACTAACAAGGTGAGAATGTTCTTGCGTGCGTCTACTTCATGTCGGTGGTGCTGTCAGTTGACGTCATGCAGCAAGGCGTATTTAATATGCTTGTGTTGGAAGTAACCGCTCGCGTTGTCCAAGTCTTTCTCCTTCCAAGTTCTTTGCGCTTGAACGACGCCCTTGTCCAGGGCAAATGCCTCCGGTGAGTGCAAGAAATTCTCATGCCATTTTGTCAGCCCATTATCGTTCGTACGCAACTGGCTGAGAACAATCAGGTGATAGGGACCGCCAAAGCTAGCGCTTCCATTGCAAAGACGCAAAGCGGTGAGGGAGGGTTCAATAATTCGGGCAATGCTGTTTTGTAGTACTCGATCGCTACAAATGCCAGCTGGTGCCAACTATCGAAATGGGCTCAAAATTGCCTTCTGTCGGTTATACTGCAAGCCCCCACGCTGAACCCAGCTGAGCCCAGTACATCGATGCGTCTGTAAAGGGTGAAAACAGAAAACCGACGCTGTAGTTTCGGGCAAAACGCTAAGGCGCCCGTGTGCTGTGCGATGTCAGTGCACGTTAAAGATCCCCAGGTGGTCGAAATTATTCCGCAGCCCTCCACTACGGCGCCCCTTTCTTCCTTTCTTCTTTCAATCCCTCCTTTATCCCTTCCTTTACGGCGCTGTTCAGGTGTCCTGCGATATATACGAGACAGATACTGAGCCATTTACTTTCCCCAAAAAACTAATTATTATTATTTGGGCTGCACTTGCGTGGCTGCCTTGCTTGGCTGGGCAGCAGCACTGGCGTAGGGCTTCAATCGGTCGGTGTAGTGGTTGCTACGGTGGGCACAGGACATCAACTACCTTGGGTTCGAGCTTCGCGCCAGCCGCAGGCCTCAACCAACCATCACCACACGTACTGTACACAGTGGGCAACACTACGGCGCACGAAACCTCCGCGGTGGGGGGGGGGGGGGGGGGGTGAACGACAGAGTGGCTCGCAGCAAGGAAACAGGCTTTCAAGACCACAAGGAAGATGTTTATTCACGCCGTCCCGAATGTATGGCGATGGCCACGGTCGACCGTTTCAAACAGTACTTACTGGTGCTTTGGTACTTTACTCGTATTTCATTCTCTGGAAATCAGCAATCTAAATTCGATGCACTTCGGCAGTTTTAACACCTCGATAATGGGAAACTATGCAGGGTGAACACTCCGCAGCGGCAGTGCTCTCAACAGAGCGCACATCGCACACAGCGCTCCACAACCCAGCTGCTTCTTTTAATTTTTCAAGGTCACAAAGCTCTGTTTTTGCACGTAGTGTTTTGGCAGCACGGCGGAAGATGGCGCCTCATACTTTAGCCTTTGCGTGTTTTTTTGTTTGTTTTTGCTTTTTTCTTTTTTGTGCGTTTTCTCTTTCTTTCTCTCCTTGCGCGCTTCCATCTTCTGGTTTTTTGGTTTTGTTTTTGGTCCGGGTGCCCAACCTAGTGGTGCCCACCCGTTACAAAGGGCAAGGCCTAAAGTATCTATCTATATATCTGATACTACGCGCTAACCGGTCGCGGTGCGAAAGTAGCGTATTCTGGTCTGTATCTTGCATTGTCGTATGTTACAGGATCAGCGCTGGAAATTTTGGCTGTTCACGAAGCAAAGTACGAAAAATACGATCGGTTCACTCGTGATGACTGCAACATTTACTACGCTCAGATCCTAGGTTTCAACTGTCATTTCCAACCTGGCTACAGTCGCGTGATACATGTGTTCCCTTCAAGCACTGATACGCTGAGACTGCATTTGATAGGAGAAAAATGCATACTTTATTGCAGGACACCACGTTCACGTCGCCTATGTGTCGTCAGCGGTAAGCGGATAGTTTTCGCGATTTAGTACAATCGATGGTGTCGCAACCAACATGTTGTACATATGCCGATATGGCTCAGTGAGCCGGTATATTTGTGGCCGTCGCCCGATTTTTCCCTTGTGCCTGGCGTTGCGGTAACTGATGTAGATTTGACCACGAAACTGATGCATATGTGAGCGTGAAGCTCATGGAGATGCGTACATGAAACTGTTAGCTGAGATTGTGGTTGGCGTGTGCGTGTTCCTGGCTTTGCGGTAACTGATGAAGATTTGACCACGAAAGTGATGCATATGTGAGCGTGAAACTCCTGGAGATGCGTACATGAAACTGTTAGCTGAGATTGTGTTTGGCGTGTGCGTGTTCCTGGCGTTGCGGTAACTGATGAAGATTTGACCACGAAACTGATGCATATGTGAGCGTGATGCTCATGGAGAGGCACTGTTAGCTGAGATTGTGGTTGGCGTGTGCGTGCGCCTGGCGTTGCGGTAACTGATGCAGATTTGACCACGAAACTGATGCATATGTGAGCGTGAAACTCATTGAGATGTGTACATGAAACTGGTAGCTGAGATTGTGGTTGGTGTGTGTGTACCTGGCGTTGCGGTAACTGATGCAGATTTGACCACGAAACTGATGCATATGTGAGCGTGAAACTCATGGAGATGTGTACATGAAACTGTTAGCTGAGATTGTGGTTGGCGTGTGTCGTGCGATAAGGGGTCGGGGCTAAGCAGAGATGGCTGTGGAGCATGGTACTAGTGGATGTTTCATGAGAGTGGTCGTCGTACTTGCGGCGGTTTTCATCGTGATATTGTGTGCGTCGTGGTGAACAAATGTTGCGGTGCTTGTCAGCGCTGGTCGCTGTGGTCGCTCTGGCCGAAGATGCTTTGTGGACTGCGCTGCGGCACTTGGAAGTTTCAGCTGGCCTGCGGCGGCCACCGACAAGAAGAACAGAAATTGTGTCGCCGATGCCTGCCAGGGGGGCTCACACAAGATGATGAGAACGGTCCTTATTAGAACCACTTTCCGCCCTTGAACGCGGATATATGGATGTGGCATCGTCTGCAGGCGAACGGTGGCAGAGGGCAACACGAAAGCGGCAGGAGGCTCCGATGTCACCCCGGTTGAAGGCTAGGCTCCGTTTAGCGCGGTGAAACGACCTAGAATGAACGAGCGTCACAAGAAGTACATTATGAGTATTGTTTTAATTTTTAAACAGAAATGCAAACAAAGAGAGGAAACAAAGCTTGCGCGCACCTTATGGATATACGGCCCATATCAAGTCTTATTTCTTTGCACCACTATGCGAGCAGATTCGTTGTTCAGCAGAGCAATATCTTGAATTTTGAATCTGATATCGCGCGCATACCATAAATACAACCACGCGTGTGAAGCGTCCAAAGGTTGTCTTATTGTGAAACCTATATTAACACGTTTACTGCGGCCGTGATTTTCGGGGCCCTGCGCATCGTGGCTGATCGGGGGGCCACCCTTAAGTTTTCTTGGGTGCAACGTGACTCAGCAGTGAGCTGTCGGCGGTCTTATTGTAACAGGCTTTAAATGGCAACCATTTCTTGGCATGTGTGTTTTTATCAGGCTCTTTGAACAATGTGAGCTCTCCCATGGCATCATAGCGGCATTCAGTATTCCCGCTGCAGAGCAGGAGTACTCCACGTGACCGACCCGTGGTGCAGTGATCGTGTAACCTGTTCGGTCATCCGGAGTAACCGGCAGCTTCAGCAACCTAGGTGGGACACCTAGGTTACGTGACCACATGGCGTCATCATAACCTGCTTCATACCCTTCATCAGCACCGACATCATCATCTTGACGAGCATGACTACGCCCACTCCAGGGGAAAGGCCTCTCCCATGTGTCTCCAATTCACCCGGCCCCGATCTGAGGAACGACGGCAAGAAAGTTTGGTGCAACTCGCGAAACAACGGCAAACGTGTTAGCGCGCCTTAGTCACATTTATCCTAACCTGGTAAATCGGGGGTAGTTTTTGTCTTCTACTTTCTAATAAATTCTTCGATGTAAAAAATTGTTACGCTAGTAATTTCCCGTTGATCAACGCAACATTTTAAAACAAAAGGTAACATTCCACTTGGTTTTCGTCGGCATCAGAAACCGTTCGCTTCCTTGATACGTTTGAGTAAACACCTCACTTCCCTAAAGTTGCTGCTAAATAGCTGGAGGAAGGCTTCTGCTGTGGCAGTCTTGATGCCTTATGAAGCATAGCATAGTTTCGCGGAGACTCCGCCTTCATTCAGCATTCGATCACGTTCCACATGACACTTGCGGTATAACAGGATGTTCCTAAGTCCGCCGTTACGGGTTGCTGGTCTTAATTCTTAGGATTGGGTTACGTGCAACGTAAAAACCCTCGAAAGTAGAAGTCTGCGTGGCCGCCGTCTTAGCTCGGTTGGCAAAGCACCGCTCGCGACATGCGGAGGCCGCAGGTTCATTTCCCGCGTGGGTGTTTTTATTCTCTTTTCTAACCAGAGATTTTCCACGTAAGAAATGAGTACGCTTCTAATTTTCTGTTGATCAACAACCTAAAAACAATAGAAACATTTGGTTTTGTCGGTTTCAGTGACTGTTTTCTATTTATTGGTCGCTATTCTCATCGTGTGTAACCCCAGACAGGCGTCTTTAAGGCATTACAATTTCTCTGGCGCGCTTGTTACTGTCTGCACATTTTACACCATCGGTAAAATGCAAGGGGTCTCTCACCTTTTTCTTGTCCGGTTGTGTACCAGGTGGCGATGTAAGGTCATCACCGATGTCCTAGCTCAGCTCACGACGTATTCTGTGCCGTCGGCCCGCGTAATCAATGACGTCAGCTTCTTTCGGGAAGTAGGTAACTTCTCTCCAAAAGTTCATCGGCACGACCACTGGCGAAGGGGACCGTTTCGGCAAAGCGGGACGGCAGGATAGCGATGTTCGAAGGCACAGGAGACCCGGCAGCCAGGAGGAAGAAAGCCGATGGCTGGAGGCACGTGGCACGTGGCGTATGACCAGAAGAGACCCGGGACCAGTAGAACGACGAAAACCCGATTCCGGAAGCTACCTACGGAGCGCGGTTCTGGTGGCCTAATGAGCAGAAGCCTGGGTTTTTGGTTCCGGTCGTTATTGGCTCTCCTTGTTTCTTGCACTCTGTCTCTAGCGCCGGTTTTATCTGCACGTGTTCTTAAGGGCTGTAACGAGACCATGACCGTTATGGCTAGTGAAATGCATTGCTTTCTAGAAAGGTGATGTCGTGGTTGGGGCCACCGTTTTCGCAGCGCAGCTGCAGCTGCTCTTCTGTGATAGTCGTTGACGAGGAAGTTGCGGTCGCGGCTGTACAGTTGCTATCGTAGCTCTCGTAGTTGCACTGCTGATGATTCGCACATTGGTAGTGGCAGGTATTCTGGACGTATTTGCGGTCGTCGCCATTGGTGTGCAGGACTTCGTATCTGCGGTTACGGTATTTGATGCTGATCATGAATTTAAGTGGCATAAGAGCAACTGGGGTATAGAGCGCCATACTACAAAATGTTTGCATCTACGCAAGCTGGAATCAAATGCCAATTTCCAATTATGTGACCCCTTGTGTCAAACTCGTCAGATGGCAGGTAACACCCAAAACACAGGTTGCAGAAAGATAGTTATAGCCTGTGTAAACCAGTCCAAAAAAAGATTACAGGCGAGGAGGCGCCCGCCCAAAGATTTCATGACAAAATCCAATAAGAAAAGCTGTCAAACAAACTTAAAAGGTGCAGCAAGGCGAGCAAAGCAGAGCAGAAAATTCCCGTTAAAAGAAGTCACTGAAAGAAGAATGAAGTAGGAAGCCGGCTCTTGTGCCCCAAAATTTTAGTGCTTAATGGTTGCTGGCAAGAAGGCGCAATTTAAAAACGGGAGAAAGAAAAGGAAGACACTGTAGAGGGTTGAAAAGGAGAGTACAGAGGGAAAGAAAGAGGATAAGGGTGAGCATAGAAGAACGGGTAGAGAAGAAATTACCGATTGACAAATAAGGTAGGAGAAAGAGGAGTGTGAAAAGCGGCAACAGTGGGCCTATGCCAAGAGAAAAGACTAATCCTGCGCGCATGGAAAAATGGTGAACCCGTGCCAAAGAAAAGGGACAAAACCCCATGCCTGGGTAGCAGAGGCAGGGCAAAAGCCCACCAAAATTGGCCATTTGGTGCCCCCGTCTACGGCCGGCATGATAGCAAGAAGTCCCATGAGTGAAGAAACGGCCAATTGTGCACCCGGAAAGGATGGTGAAAGGAGAAGCGCTGGGAAGAAGGCAGAGATGCGGACCCCAGTTGGAATTTAAAGGCAATGGGGAGGACCCGTGGACAATAAAGAACGGTTGGAGGGGATGAAAAGTGATAATGAAGGACATCACTGAGCCCCGCCGCGGTGGCTCAGTGGTTAGGGCGCTCGACTACTGATCCGGAGTTCCCGGCTTCGAACCCGACCGCGGCGGCTGCGTTTTTATGGAGGAAAAACGCTAAGGCGCCCGTGTGCTGTGCGATGTCAGTGCACGTTAAAGATCCCCAGGTGGTCGAAATTATTCCGGAGCCCTCCACTACGGCACCTATTCTTCCTTTTTTCTTTCACTCGCTCCTTTATCGCTTCCCTTACGGCGCGGTTCAGGTGTCCAAAGATATATGAGACAGATACTGCGCCATTTCCTTTCCCCCCCAAAAAACCAATTATTAATTATTAAGGACATCACTGATGTCCGCAAAGTATGAAGAAGGGAAAGGGAAGCGCAAGTGGTTGGTTTAAGAAAGAAAGGAAATGGCCATGCTCGGTACAGACTTTGTCAAGGGAACAGGGAAAAGGAACGTGCCGGTGATCTGCAACCCGGTGATGTATGACATGGATTGGCATTTGACAATCGTCAACGGGGTCTTACTTATCCCTGGTGAGACCAAGTACTTGGCTAAGGCATGAGAAACATCGGAAGAACCATCCGGAAGCCATTCCGGCCCACATATTCTCCACTTTCCGCAACTTCCTGCAATTATTAAGGAACATATCAAGAGCAGTGAAGGAAAAAAACTGCTTAAAAGAAGAGGATGACAACCGGGAAGGAGACGGCAGAAAACTATTCGAGTTGGCGATAGCTGCGATAGTTGACGCGGACCTATTTCGCCCAAAAGCAGCATAGTACAAAGCTGCTCCTAGTACCGATAGGGCAGCCGGCGCAATAGGGGATCAAACTCTGCAATTTTCGTATACTAGCCTAACACTAAAACAACGGGGCCACTGCTGTGATGTTGCAGTATTTCTCATTGCTCAATTCGTTGTCGTGGTCGTCGAGGCAGTGTTGCTATCGGGCTTGTTGCATGTCAATGACTACCATTAGGATGGTCATGGTCGCGCCAGTTACAGAGGGATTCTTATAGGTGCTTTCGGTTCTGATAGTTTCCGCACAGTAACCTTGTGTGCACAATTCTCTTAGCAGGGGAAGCTATGGGGGCTTTGTAAGCACTATAGCTGGAGACATTTTGGGAGCAGAGGACAGCGTTTCTATATTCGAGGCTGCGCATAGTGCGGGATGGCCACGACCGCCGGCATAAAACAACTATGCCCCGATCAAAGAATGCATGGCAAAATGTGAAGACATGATTACAGTCGCCACCCTCATGAAGAACAGAACAAGTGCCGTTCCGACCACACTTCAGCCGTCAGAGCGGTGGTGTGTCCTGTGACGTCACGCAACGTGACCCGCTGCGGGCAGTCGCCGCAGCTGCGCGCGCTCGGAGCCTCGCCGCTGTAATACCACGAGATTAGCGGTGATTTCACAGCTGCTTCGCCGGCGCTGGTCGTTCAGTCTCGCCATGAACGAAGCACGCGTGCGCCAGTCTGAGCGCGTCAACTCTTAACAGTTTTCGCTCGTATAACCAGGTTCAAACCATGCTTAAACACACCTAATTTTCTGTTATCTGGTTATCCCTGGTTAGCCTTGGCAGGAGAGCATATTACCAACAAAATGGTCGTCATCGCCGTAATAGTTTGTCGTGGTGGTGGTCGAGGTAGGACAGTTTTTCTGAACAGTGGTCCGTGTCGCGTTGGAAGCTGACCTCATGCTCGTTCCCCGCTGCCGCTGCAGTTGACGCACCGCTAGTGGCGACGCTTTGTGTGTATGAGTGATGGTTGAGGTGTTTCTTTTTGCTGAGCTAATGTTCGTGGTAGTTGTGCCTTTGTCGCCGTGGTTTTCGTAATGGTGGTTGGAAAGATGGCCACTCTGTTGGAGTGTGCGTTTCGTGGCTGTACTGTGTGAGGGTTATGGTCTATGTGCAGGAATGGCTCTTCGTATTTTGGGGTCTGTAGATGTCCACTGAATAACCAGCGCTGCCGGCATGAGGAAAGCAGGAGCGTCGCCAGCAGACAAGTTTGCTGGGCTGAAAGTTCCTCTGCCAAGAGGAACAGGAGAAATGACGTTCTTGACAAGGCATATATGATGAGCTAGAGGAAAGCATCTGGAAGCTTTTCCTACATTTAATGCGTATATGTCCAGTGTGGTTACGCTGTTTGACGGACGTTTTCCGGGTTTTATGGGTACTTTTATGGGTTTTACAGGTAGGTGAGCAGACCATGTTTTGCCATGTTTCGTTTTCGATAGCGGTGGCGATGTCCCGGAAAACAGTCTGGAAAAACGAATCTTTAGAATAGAATAGAGTTTATAGAATATAGAGTAGTGGGCTTGCATATAATTAGACACATATGGCGCCGTGCGTTCGAATCTCATTATACGTGCATTTTTTCTATATTCTCCAGCGGCCGATGCGGTCGGCATTCATCCAGCGATCATGTTATCAGTAGCAAAATGCCATTGCCATGGGAGTCACCGGGGCTTCTTCCTAAGTTTACTTATCTACGTCGATGTGGGCGGTGTGGTTGCTGCCGCTGTGGCTGTAGAGTTCAATGTGGTTGTGGTCTCGTCGCGTGCGTGCTCCTGTGGTATCGTAGTTTGTTCATTGTAGCCCCAGTTGAATTCTGGTTCACTTCACTGAGGCCATCGCACGTGTCGTTTTCAATTGTTGAAATTACCGCTTTGGTGGTATTACTGTAGTGAACGGGCAGCGATTGTGGTGGATGTACTTGCGTTGTGCGTGAGTTCTATGGCGGATGGTGGCGCCACTAGCATAAGGAATGGCAGCAGCGCCACCAGCAGGTAAAGCAGGAAGAGCTCAGTTGCCATCGGTTGCTGCTCGACATGAAGAACAATAGCAGTGCCTACTTGTACGCGGCCCACACGAGTTGAAACGCTCGGGAGAGAGCTGCCGAGAGCAATTGCTCTACGGGTGGGTAGAAGTCGCCACCATCCTTCTGGTGAAACAGGCGCAGATGCTCGCGCAGCCGCTGACGAGTAGGGACAGGCTGTGCTCAGCTGCGGCCACGTCACAGAAGCCTGCACGGGAAGAGCGCCGCTGCTTTGAGGCACTCAATGGGAAGTCAGTAAAAAAACTGCAAACAAAATGTATTTTTTCGGCGGGAAAAGTGTTGGGTGCTCACGCGAGGAACTGCTGCTCGCTTTCGGAGCATCATCTGCACTGTCGGGCTAAAATGGACAAAGCAGAGATTCCGAGGGAGGGGCCGGCGCGCGTGAATGCATTTTGTATATTGTCGCTGTATGAAGAATCTTGCATAGCCGTCTCCGTACTTTGAACAGTGTGAAGAGCTTATTTCATGGCCGATTACTAGCGTACCATTCCAAACAAGAGCAAGTGCTTCGGTATTGAGAGCAGAAATGGAAGAAAAAAGAGCCACTTATAACCACAGGCGGGGCTGCAAGCTGGTGACGAGGAGCAAATTGCCAGAAGAACGCTCAGTTGTGACTGACTTGGTAAAATTATCCACGCCCCTATCATGAAGATATGTTGTTTAGACCGTACATCAGCTTTATCCTCCGTAATACGCTTCGCAATGAAAAGAAGCCGCATGTTCATGTTTAGGAATAGAGGCTGAGCTCCATGTACGCGAAGTTTCGCTTGAAGGCCCAAGCGAAGAGCGGTGGCGTCGAGCAAAATTTTACATGAATAGAGAGAGCGCACAGTACTGCATAAATGAAGATCTTATGCACGTTCGATGCTGCGCCGTCATGAATTCCTCACAACGTCGTCACTGTCTGACGACCGCTAGGCGCCTCTCGCCGGCCCGGTCACAACAAAGTGAAAATGGCGACCACCGTCTGTGAGTAGCCAGTGGCAGGTGGCAACCTTTCCACCGTGGTATGAACGAACTTAGTGTGCTACTTATACGAACTTGGTAAACTACCCTTAGTATGCTACCTCGAATAAAACGACCTGTCCAGCGTTAACCTCGTATACAACTAAATTTCGCACATTAAGCTCTGATATAACGAACTTTCGTTACAGCGTCTGGGCCCCGGATTTAACTCAGTGTGTTGACCTTGGATATAAGAAACATAACTGTGTCGCTGTTTCGCTTAGGTTATAACGAACATTTGCCTCAACACCTTATATAACTTTTGCCTGCTAACCTTTTCAAAAGACCCGTCGGGGTATTTTCTTAATAGCTCAGAAGGACCTTGTGTGCTGGATGATATCCAGGACACTGCAACATTCCCGCAGCCGATAGGCCACGGCAGGAACGGAAGGAGCGTACACGCCTGAAAACGAGACAGGTAAAAAGCGGCGTTTATTGTCAACAGAGGGTGGTTATATATTAATCCAGGGCCCGGATTACGCAACTGTCAAAAATTCTGTCAAACGTTATTGACAGTGACGTCGAATGATGAAACAAAGAGACGTCACCGCTTGACGCAACGAGGAATCAGCCAATTGCAGCAGGGCAGCGCCCCGAGAGCATTTATTTGGACTGTGAGTGGCCGTCTGCTAAATTTTTGTAAAAAGGCTTAAGAAATACGCTGCAATCAAAATAACTAATTTTTCTTTTTAACTAAACATAGTTGGAAAATATTCAGCAAAAGAAAAGGCGTTCGAAGTTGTGCTAATAAATTGGCTGGTGGGTAACTTTTGCTGCCGCGGGGATGCGCTGACGGCGGTAAAACGTCAAGTCGCTTTGCACTAATGAGGCCGATTCCACGCCGTGTTATTGGTTGTTACTCGCTACTGTGCGGTTGACCGAAGTGTGCAGAAAAATTTCAACAACGGCAGTGATAGGCACGTTACTACCGAGCGAACTTGCAAGGAGCGCACGGAACGAAATCGACTAAGACAACTTGTTGAAATCTGTGTTGTTCGGCTTTTTCGATCGATGACAAAAATGCCAAAAGGTGGGGTGTTGCAGTATGTGACGAGTGGATGTCTGTTTCTTTTCCCTTGGGAAACAAAGACGACCACGAAGTGCCGTTTGCTGGGAAAAATAGTGAATTGTCAGCATAAGCGTGCCTTATTTTTATGTAGCAGTGTGTCACAGAGGTGACGACGGCACCCACCCCTTCTGCGCAATAACTTTACAAAATGCCTCCAGCACCGGCTGTACGCATTTGCTCACCTTCGGTTGTGCGATGCCGATGTTCGCCTTGTTACCAACGGCAGCTTGAAAGCCGCCAGTGGCAAATAACCGCAGTGCACACAGCACTTTCCGCCGCACCGACAGCGCGCTCGCACGCAAACCTCCCAGTTCATCGGCGACTTCGTCGCCATCCACTCCACAGTCTGTTTCTCCATTCGAAAAAGGCGTCGCAACAGCTCGTCCGGCAGGTCAAGCGTGTCTTCGTGCGCCCTCCTTCGCCGTTGCTCGCGCCGGCGCAGCCGCCTCAGTCGTATCTCCGCGTACATAATAATAATAATTGGTTTTTTGGGGAAAGGAAATGGCGCAGTATCTGTCTCATATATCATTGGACACCTGAAGCGCGCCATAAGGGAAGGGGAAAGGAGGGAGTGAAAGAAGAAAGGAAGAAAGAGGTGCCGTAGTGGAGGGCTCCGGGGTAATTTCGACCACCTGGGAATCTTTAACGTGCACTGACATCGCACAGCACACGGACGCCTTAGCGTTTTTCCTCCATAAAAATGCAGCCGCCGCGGTCGGGTTCGAACCCGGGAACTCCGGATCAGTAGTCGAGCGCCCTAACCACTGAGCCACCGCGGCGGGTAACACCGCCTCCATTTTCTGTCACAAACGCAAAGGTCAAATTGACGGCCTCGAGGAGGAGGAGGAGGAGTAACATTTATTCAGAGCATAAAAACTGGGTGGGTTCAATACGAGAACCCATTGGTCGCCATCATAATCCGGCCCCTCTCAACCAGCGATTTCTGGTCGAGGGGGCTGTGGCTATGAAGGGTTGCCTCCCAGCGCTCATAAGTTGGATCGGGATTGCTGTCCAAATCTGGGTTTTCTTGACATTCCCAAACCGCGTGAAAGAGTGTGCCAACTGCTCCACAGAAGGGGCAGGACAAATCGTAGGTGTCTGGGTACCATTTACTCATTAGGTAAAGATTGGGCAGAGTATTAGTTTGTAGTCGCCTGATTATGTGCTCTTCATATTTATTTAGGGTTTTTTGAGGAAGAGGATATTTCCTTCTTGTGATCTTGTAGTACTCCGTAATTTCTGCGTAGCTTAGTAAGAGTAAGGGGTTGTCAACTGTGTCAGAGAGAGGCTGCGTGCCAGATGTTCGGAGGAGGAGAGCGCGAGCAGCTGTGTTGGCCGCCTCATTTCCCGTCGTTGAGAGGTGCCCAGGCGTCCAGAAGATCTGGATGTTGGAATGATTAGACCTTTCCAAAATTTCCCAACACGGAGCGCCAACGCGGCCTCTGAGGTAATTGCGTACCGCTGCTTGTGAGTCAGACATAACCGTTGCCTCGCTGTTCTTTGATATCGCTAGACGGCCTCGAAACTGTCACAAAAACTGTCAATTAGCGGCTGCATAATTACGTGTGCAACGTCACCACTTCTGCCACACCAGTGACGTATTCTGCAGCCACCCATGGCGCAAAAAAGCATAATGGCCACCGGCGACGACCGACCCATAGGAGTGAGGCTTATTGACACCTTTTTGACAATTTTTGACAATTTTCCTAATTGACAGTTGCGTAATCTGGCCCCAGGAGAGAGAACGGAAAAGCGAACATGGCGAGGTAGAAAGAAAACATCACGCTTGCGCAGTGTGTAGCCTGCACTATGACACAGCTGCCGATACAACAGACACTCCGTTAATCAGAACATTTTGAACAGTCAGCATCATCAGTCGGGTGATCGCCGCAGAAGAAGACTACGGCGGGCACATCAGATGAGCTAAGGTTTGAGGAAAATGGTTGTCCGTGCAAAGGGGGCAACGCGTCGCTGATTTCGAAGCTCTGCTGCTATGACCAAAATGCCAAAAAGTTCTGTATTGCAAAAGGTCGAGGTTGTAGCGGGTCGACGCAGTGCACTATGGGCCGAACCTTAAGCTCAGATGTGAGCGAAAACCCTGCAAAAGCTGCGATTATGGGCTCTGCAGGCTCACGAGAGCAATCAACATTTCCGATACAGCGGAATACTATTATCAAGTCTCACCGGCGTCCTAAAGGTCCTCAAGCATGTCCTAAGGAGAAGCCGATGGGTCCCCTGCGCACATGATGCCTTTGGTACAAGAGAGTTGTTCAGGTATGAAATGTGTAACTGGAAAAGACTCGAAGGATGTGTGATGAACAACACGCACCGGTCATCCGAGGATCGGCACAGAATGAACCTCCTGCGAAAGGGCGCACCTCAGAAATTTCCAAGTGGCGGCTGACTGAAGCCTTCAGCTGCTCCTGGATGATTTTAAGTTTTCAGTTTTAGAGCTCTGTCTCTAGTAGGTACAGACACCATTAGAACCCTATTTACACCAATTTTTTTCGAAGGACACCAGGAGCAAGCTTTGGGCCGGCAGACTGCGAATCAGGGTGCTGGACATCCACTCGTGGTCCGGGTGGACATCAGACTTGACTTCCGCCTAAATACGAAAACACCTGGTCAAAACCCCGACTCGTGTATCCTCACCTGAGAAGGCTGAAGAGACCGTCCAGAGGAGGCAACAGGTTCGAAGACAGGCACAGGCTCCACGGCAGAGCAAACTTGGCGCCTCTTGTTCGTTAGTTGATATCCGGTAGTCTTTGTCTTGGTTCACAAAGCCTAGACACAGCAGATGAGTGGAAATAAAGAACGGGAAAAACATGCTCGTACGATGCCGAACAACTTTATTTTGTATACCGACTACGATAAAAAATTGATGCGGATTAGCTCAGCTAATACAGGATATATGAAGCGAAAGATGTCGTCGTTTGCTGTGTTCGTTGGCGTTGGCATTGACAATGTTCTAGACAGCGATGGCTTTGAGCAAGATGGCCTCATGACTGGCTCCCTGTATATGCAGACGCCTCATTCGTGCTTTGATACAAGTGACGGTGGTGAGAGAGATATGTGGCCTGAATGCATTAGTGCTGAGAGCGTTGTGGCTGACATGCGGCACTGCAGCAATAGCTACGCCGCAGCGTTCATTTGGTGATCAATCCCTCGCCATCAACCATTAACTGCATGCCACCTCCCAGGGTGGCAGGGAGGGCACGCTGCCTATCCCGCGTGCTGAACGCAATCAAAGCAGGCTTTTGCAGCTGAATACCAACGCCGCGTACATGAAAGCGAGATTGAGGTCTGCACTGACCCACTGAGCCGGTTGTGCGCCTTTCCTTTCGTGAAAATGAACGGCCTTTGCAAAGTTGTCAACGCCAATGAACTCTATGAACGCCGTCGGCTCACTTGTTTTGTTCGGTTTTTGAGGAAAGGAAATGGCACAGTAACCATCTCACATGTCTCGGTGGGCAACCGAACCGAGCCGTAAAGGAAGGGACGAAGGAGGGAGACAACGAAGAAAGAGAAAACTGAGAATTGGAAGTTTGATTTTGAGGAAAGGCGGGGGGCTGCGCAGCGGCAGAACACCTTTGGCTCGGGGGTACTAGTGGCGCACGCGCAGTAGTGACTAGTGAGCAAGAGAGAAATATCCGCGGTGAGGCTCGCGTTGTGACGTCATGTGCTTCCTGGAAACACCGCCACTGCGAAATCGCAAGTTCACGGCCAGTGAAGCTTTCGCTTTAAAAATATGGCATTGATTAGTTGGTGTTATGCTATTGGTTTCAACATATCAGCGGCATTTTCAATGTGACTGCACAAAGTAACCGCGCATGAGGTATTGTGTATGCTCAGCTATAAACACCAGTTTTTCTAAACTGCATCGCTAAGTGATTGATGGCGGCTTGTGGCTGCGATCGATGGTGGCTGGATTTTTGGTAACGTTATAGCGATGCACTTTGTTCAAGATATCGATCAGGCGGTGTCGTCTCAAAAGGACAGACTCTCTTCACCTCTTCCAACTCTTCACAACGACGTACTCCACCCGTAAGATTCCTCCTCTTCGCCACAATTTCCTGTAACTTGCTGCCGCTAACCGAACTAGCCCCTACCACCCCTGACGGAGCGGAAGCGGCTCCGAAACGGGGCATTTTTTACCCACCAGGAAGTGGTAAATGTACACTGGTGCTCTTGGACTTGCGCTTAGCCTAGATGAAGTTAATTACATTTTTCAGTGTGTCGCAAAAAGCATGAATTAAGGAAATAACCAGCACCTTATGCTACATTGGATAAATTCCCGTAAACAATGTTATTGCATCTACGGCGTCGGAGGAAGCACCCTACCCGAACGAGATGGTGAAGAGTATAACACAGTAGTTCAGAGGTTGCACCTTCGGTACAGGGGAACGCGGGCTCTCCTCCAACTGTCACAAAAAACTACTGTCGCGACACGAAGCCGCCTCCTGGCGGAAAATATGAATTGGCTCCTATCCACACTGGCGCATAGCTCACTACTACACTCTGCGGTACTGCAGCTATTGCCCATCATACGGGCCATGTATGGGCATGCCCGTAACCAACGGGTGCTCCTCCTACCGCAGTCCTGATCCCTAATACTGGGAGACAAGGATGACGTGCAGAACGCTGAGCAGAACGCGCTGGCTGATCTTTAGAGCTTAGGCAGGGGCCCTGCCACCGTAGACCTGGACTGAGGGCCCCGCCCGAGCATCGGAGGTTAACTTGTCTTACATTTTACAAAGTTTTTTTCACTCACTCATCGAGGAAACAGCAGAGATTTCACTGAACTCACCGAATTTATTTCGAAGGGCCATGGACGTCTCTGCTGCGCTCGAGCAACCTGGCAATGGTCTTGGAGGAAAGGGAACGCGAAGCTCGTCAAGTCTCCGGTCTTCACTTCATAATAGAGCGCAGCTCTTAAGGCCCGTTCCACGCTCCCGCGTCGCAGTCGTCGGCGTAGACGTCGGTGTAATCATTTGGCGAAAAAGGAGAGCGAAACGCCACCTGAAAAGTGGCCTCTTGAGGAAGGACCCAGATGGTGGCTAGCAAGCTTTGCATTACCGGCTATTGTAATCGTCTGTCAAGATTTTAGTGTCTGTTGCTTTTGTTCTGGCGGGCGAAATAAATCTAACTCCTTGGTTGGCTGAATGATTGATTTCACTTTTCTTGCCCTTCTCTGGCGCTGCTTTGACTGTCCATATCTTCGCTAGCGTGGATGAGTAAGGGAGTGAGTGCTTTGGTTGAATTTATAAAAGGTGTTATATTTTTTTTTGGCACGCTGCCTGTGCCAATATTACGCCCCAAGGTCTCCAAGCGTACTCCTATCACCCCTGAACGTCTGCTCGGACCTCCGATCATTGACCCAGGGAGCGATCTCTACCGGCTACGCCATCTTCTGCCACCCCAATCGGCCCACTGAGCCCCGCGGCCAGACACTTTCATTCGACCAGAGGGTGCTCGGGTGCTTAATGCAATAAACTCGATGAAAAAAACTGGAGCCAATTTGTGGTGTTCAGACCCGGCGTAAGCTTTTGAGCAGCTTCAGTGGTGTAGTGGAAGCCGCTCGTTTTCAAGTCCTGTCTTGAATGACCAAACTCTGTGCTCAGTGGGTTTCACTGCGTTAGGAGTGTAAGTGCCATTTCTCAAAACAACGCTTTTCGTGGTCTCAAGCCTCAAGCCACCAATAAAACACGTCTGCACTCTACCAGGCTTCACCATCCACACGGCCCACTCACCTTTTTCTTTCGAGGGGCAGCTACATCGCCGATCCACCAGGCAGGAAGCAAGATCTGCGGACATGCATGAGAGGAGTTCCACATTTAGGTGCCCGAGAGGGCTCTTAATCTTAACTCCTGAAAGCGTAGCACTTTGGGAATGTGCCGGGTAAGGACCAGTGGAGGGGATGCTGGAAATACGACAGGGTTTGCAACTTCCAAGGATGCGCGCAAAGATTACGAAAATTGCAATGGTTCGAGGTTCTTTACTTTTGCTTCGGCGCGCCAGCTTAAAATTGGATGACCTGTACGCCTTCAGGCTCGTCTACGGACGACTTTTATAGTGAGTCTACTGTACGACGTCCACGCGTTCGAACGTCTGCAGTTTTCATGGCAGCTTTGCTCTCGAATTTCAAAGAAACGTTTTAAAAAAGTACAGTAATGATGAGTAACGGTGATAACTGAATTGCGCCTGCAACTGGAACTCTCATGTGCGCCGGGCTTAGATTTATACGCCGGGATTAAAATCGTTAGATTACAGCTTATCAGGAAGCAATGGCGGCTCTGACGGCTCTGACGGTGTTAGATTAGTGCTGACGGTGTTAGATTACGTAGACTAAAGCTAAAAATAAGGTAAGGGAACTCACCGAAACTGGCGTTGCACAGCGCAGTTGCATGACCACTTCAACAGCAGTCTCTCGTTGCACCAGGAACACCCGCAGGTTCAAGAGTGCTGCGGTCTGCAGCTGTCCCGGCCGTGTTTGTTGCCCTTCATGTGGTGCTCTATTTTGAACTGCGCCTCCTACCTGTTCGGTAGTTGGCGTAATTTAAGTCTGTGCTGCGACTGTTTTCGACTTAGGCGCTTTGTGTAGCTGGTGGCTTTGTTAGCCCTGTCTCTAGTGTCGCAGTGGTAATTTCCTCTGTGTGATTATGGTGGTTGTCACTGCGTTATAAATCGAGAGCTTCTGTCGCGTTCTTTATTGTTAAGAAGTTGCGCGAATATCTGAAAACTTTACAGCTACGGTTCGACGGAGGACCGTCGTTGTATCGGTGATTTCTCCTTGCAAATATCTATCTATCCGTCGATGCGATGAGCGCCGCCTCAGCGCGCCGGCAAGTAGTAGCGGTAGTGCTCGCTGTAATGTTGTTTTCGCAGTAAGAGAGGTGATGTCGTAATTGTTGTTTTGATTGTGCGCTTGTTACGTGAGTGGTCTCTACATGAGGGACAGCTGTAGCATGACCGAAGACGAAGTGGCCGCCATCGACCCCGTCATGACCAGTCGAAGAGTTACCATTAGAGTGAAACAGAGTCACAATGGTTGTGTCTACTTTTTGCGGGCCGGTGATGACGGGTACTTTGAAGTGAGAGTCGCAATAGTGGTATGAAGCTGCAGTTAGTTCATTTAGATGCACGTGGTGTATGGAGGAGACGCCTTGCGTTGTCACTTGGATACGAGTGTTGTGTGTTTTCTTTTGTCGTTGTGCACATGGATGTGGTTGTGTTCTATCAGGTGGCATGGATCGTCGCTGTACCAGGGCGGCTATTGTATGTAGGTGTTGTGGCGGTTAGAATGGTTTGGCGGAGGTGCCGTACTTGGTACCCGTGGTTGTTTTGTGTGGCCTGCGTGCATGCAGCTTACGCTCGGGCACATGAGGAATAGCAGAAACGTCGCTAGCTGTTGCGAACGCAATGGCAGACATCAGCATCAGGAGTTGAGACAAAGGAGCCGTGACTAGTGGGCTCAAAGCTTGGCCCCTCTGACAGCCTGCGAAAAGGTAATAACCGCTGCTTAGTTGAGGCACTGTACTCGCAGCACGGCGCGCTATTGCATCACATCCGGAGTGTCTTGAGAAAGCGGTCCCGCGGCCTCCTATTCGTCAGAAGAGCCTGACACATGCTGTAATTTCTACTTTTCTACAACGCAAAAGGAAGGCTGTAAATTTCAAGAGGAATGACGAGTATACGCAGTCAATGAAAAACACTGACTGATTTCACGATGTTCGACACTCTCTACCGCGTGTCCGTCGACCTGAATAAGTTTCACTGAGTAGGAATTAAGGAGGCACGTATTTTACAAAAGTCAGCACATCTCTTCTCTGAAGGTTGACATTTTTCGAAGAGGCCCCTCATCAAAAGGCAGCTGGCTTGTATTTCATGCTAAAGAGAGGAAAGAGAGAGCGACCAAAATAGCGAATAATCTATGGCACTTTATAGCAGCAGAGCTGCTGCGAAAAAGTGGTGCAGCATATGATATCAAAGCTGTCTAGGTCTGAAGACATGTCAAAGGATCCGGGATTAGACGAATCACCTTCAGATCCATGGCTTATTAGCGATATTCGCGTGGTTTCATATCGACTCACCGTGCACTTCTTCCGAGGTGGTATTCCTGATGATGCAAGGCTTGTCACTGTAGCGATGGTGGTTGTTCTGTGGTCACAAGGTTGTTGCGCTCACAGCAGTGAGGGGAGTGCTGGATGTACTGCATCCTGCCGTCGACATTCGCGTCTTAGCGTGATAACCGCAGCTGTCAATGTCCTGGTGGTAGTTACCGCGTGAAAAAGCTGTATGACGCTAAGGATTTAGTTCGACCTCTTGGCACCCTCTTTTACCGATTTTTTGTCCAGCGTTGTCATGCGGGTGAGTCTGATGACCGTGCTGCGCCCCGGTTTTTCAATCCGTGGAGATGCAGTTGCGAATTTCGTGATTGCGCTGCAGTTGTCGATGCTTGGACGTGGTCGCCAGAGCCCTGGAATCTGTGGTGGTAAATGTCCTGGTAGGATGGTGGTTCTTGTTACCTCTCACAGGTCAGTTTATTGCTGTGCTTGCTTGTTCGCCGTCGTCGTGGTTGGTCCTTGTGAGCAAATAGCTGTTTTTGTTGTTTCTTCTAACTGAGTGGCTGTTCGGGGTGTTTCCGGCTTTGTTGCTGTGGTTTTCGAAACTGGTCAGTCAGATGGCCGCGGTCGATGAAATTAACTGTCCTATTCACTGTTGCTACTGCTCTCCTTTGTTCCGTGTCAACCGCTGCGTTTCTATGGTCGTGTAATGTTGGCGTTAGTTTGTAGCTATGGGTCTTGTTGTTTCGGAGAATGTCGTTGCTCGTTGAATGACCCGCACTGCAATCATGAGGAAAAGCACCAGCGCCGCGAGCAGAACAGCCAGGTGGTCGTAAGTCGCCGATGACACGAAGAAACAGGAGCAATGTGTTTTTGATACGACGCACATGACGAAGCACTGCTGGATATCTTGTTGCATGCGGAGATTGCGTACACATGCGCCACGCCGATTCCCAAAACACAGCTGTAGCAGGCTTGTCGCTATAGGCTGGCAGTATGACCCCTGCAATGAAGAAGGCAGCACACCGATATAGAGTGTTGCATCAGGGTGTTACAAACACATGCTAACACCTCGGGTCAGAGAGTGTTTTCTCTTGGGCGACTTACTCAGCTTTTGGCTTGAGTTGGGCTGTAACAGCGCAATGCAACGAAAAAGAACTTCTTGCCTTTTATCAGCAAAACAAAGAAATCAATAGCTCTTCTTGGTCGTGACAAATTTCTTTGGCGGAATTTCTTCACAGCTAAGTGTTCTATGATTTCTTGCAGTAAATCTCTGATTCACATGACTGCAGCACCTTTAGTAGCGACGTGGTAGTGAAGAAGCGATAAAAACTTCACGGGACACTGAAGCTCCACCTTAAGGGCATGACGCGATAGCCTTAATCCAAGCAGCACTGGTAATCGGTAATTTTTGAAAGGTTTTGACAAAAACGGTCCTACGAAGGACAAGAGTCAAACGAACCCTTCCGAATATTTGGCCGATTACCCGTGCTGCTTGGGAATGCGCCCCTGCAGCAGCCTGGGGTCGTCTTTTCGTACAACTTCGCAGACACTCTCATTTTCTACTTTTCTTCATAGATAGCTGGGAGCCCGCATACAGCACCTTGCGCAATGGTGCAGCTGTTAAGGTATGCGCCACTGCCCCCACAGGGGGCTTCTTCAAAGAAAGCCACCAGTGGAGATAGTGCACCTTCCACACGTCACGGTCACGTGTCGTTGCGACGTCATCACAACCTGCCAACCGCACTGTGAGCAGACTGCCCGTCCTGGCAAGTTGAAGTTAAAATACACGAGAGGTTGTTCGGGGAGTGAAACCTGCGTCTTACAAGCCCCTCCCCCACCCCAAAGGAAATGGTTTTGGGGGAAAGGAAATGGCGCAGTTTTGTCTCACTTCTCGGAGGACGCCTGAACCTCTCCATAAGGGAAGGGATAATTGAGGGACAGAGAAGAAAAGCAGAAAGAGGTGCCGTACTGGAGGGCTTCGGAATAATTTCGACCACTTGGGTATTTTTAACGTGCCCTGACATTGCACAGCACACAAGGCGCCTTTGCGTTTGGACTCCATCGAAATTTCGCCGCCGCTGTCGGCTTCTAACCCGGGTACACCGGATCAGTAGCCAAGCGCCCCAACCACTGATGCTCCCCGAATGAACCGAAACGCGGCCAGGATACTTTGAACTAACGAAATTTTTACGCCATAGAATAGTTCATGCGTTTCAGTTCAATGTGGTTTAGAGCCCCATAAGGTGGAGAAAATTTGTAATAGGAGAGAAATAATTACTCATTACTATGAAACTAAGGGCAGCCATACGGCTGTAGGGCCACTTGAAGGAAAATAAATTCTTGTCACGGGTGCGTACCAGGGACCGCCGCCTAACCGCGTTGTCGCTCTACCAATTGACCCAACCAGGAAGGCTAGGAGATGACAGGGCGGCGCCGTATTTATCAACTCGGAGCAGGAATGGTGTAAATTCGATATGGTTTAGGGTAATCCCGCAAGATGGATTAAATGCTTCCCTGTCCTGGGCAGCCGTGGGAGGCTCCTGGGTGGATAATGAGTAATTGCTACCTTGTTCATTTGAAGGGACCTGACCGGCCAGATGTGCGACTTAGTCATTCTTTTTAATTAACGAGGGTCGCTACTCTCTTTCGTGAATTGATGGAATAAGACTACATGATCGCGCATCAAATTAAGGGCCCATGATTTAGGCAGGACATGAGATACGTCACAGTGTGTGCACGCGCAGTTAAATGCAGCGGGATTTTAAAAGTCATTAACGTTGACATTATTTATGGCAGTCTGAGGGCCAACTGAAAGAAATTTCGTAATCAGATGCTCAGTTAAGGTCACCAGAATTTGAGAGGCGACAAGAGCTGAGAGAGAGCAGATTGCTGGCGATTCCTGATAGCCTACTTCCCAGAACAAAAGGTAGCCTGTGACCCGTCGAGCCCGGTGACTGTATCATGTCGGAGAAATAATGCTGCAGACAACACAGCACAATAATATAGTAATAGTCGCATGTGGAGAATGATCAGTTTGACTCGTTTGCTGAATGGAATGGACACAGAGATAGCTTCCTCACGACATCACGCTCAAAACTTGTTCTAGACCTCGTACATGTCAATATCAGAAGCATTAGAAGGCATTGTGATTCTCTAAACGTCAACTTATGCAAGTCATTAAAAATCTAGACGCCGTAATGTTAACTGAAATAAATGTAAATGAGCTCGAGTCTCATGGGTTTGTATTGCAGGGATTTCAGTCTTTCTCGCTCGGTCGGTCCTCTGGCAGAGGTGGCGGGGTCTTAGTGTTTGTTAGAAATTCGTGGTTTGTCAAGAAATTGACTTGTGCATTTACGGCTGCAGAGGTTGTTGCACTTTCTGTTAGTAACCACGCTGAGACATTTTTGCTTATCGCAGTTTATCGTCCACCTAGTTCTGACCTGCAACGATTTTTTACTGAGCTTTCCTGTTTCCTAAGCAAACATTCTCATTGTAATATTATACTAGCGGGGGATCTTAACATTAACATTCTGCAACCAAAGGAAAGTGGTGTGGAGGATTATCTTGATTTACCAGCAGGGTATGGCATTGATAATGTTATTCGTAGTTACACTCGGGAGGAATTTGCTGGTGCCTTGCTTACACAGTCTTTTATTGATCACATTGCTACAAGATGTCCAACATGAGATGCAATGGCTGCAGTGGTATGAAAAAAAGTAGCTGATCTTTATTTCCAGGCTCTTTGTATGGCTAGTAATGAACCTGAAACGCCGAAGCCACCTCTGCGTACAATAACCATTCTTGACGACCGACATGTAGGCGACTTGATCCAGATCTTTGACTGGGAAAGCCTAACAATGCGTGATCATACTGAAGCATATGACTTACTTGTTAAAAAATTCAATGAGATTTAGTCTACTTCCATGCGGCGAATGAAACAAAAAATTAGAAACCCTGAAAAGAAATGGATAACAAATGATGTCATAGCATTATCGTTTGAAAAAGTAAGCTATGGCTACTGTGTAAGTCTAATCCCTCTGACGTTGAGTTACGAAAGCAGTATCGTGCACTTAGGAATAAACTTACATCAAAGTTGAGATTGGAGAAGCGGCGGTTTTTCACGGCTGAATTTGTAAAATATCGCGGTAATATGAAAAAGACGTGGGGACTTCGTCATGACATGATGGGGAAAACAAAGAGCAGAAATCTAGATGATGAACTAACTCGTATCTTTGGTAGCGAAAACAGTCGATCAACAGCGAATTCGTTCAGTGAGCAGTTCGCTGCATCCGTGAAGGAATTAAAATCGCAGCCCCAGGCTCCGTATACACCGTATATAGGTCGAAGCATTCCAAACTCTGCTTTCTTACCGACACTGGGTGACACTGAGTTATGGGATACTATTAAGGTCCTCCCATTGAACAAACCTCCAGGATATGATAAGATCAGATTACGTGATTTAAAGAATAATTATAACAAGCTAAAAAGCGTGCTTTTGCATATTCTCAATGGTTGCTTTTCAACAGGAGACATGCCGCAAGGAATGAAAATATCGGTTATACGACCATTCTATAAAACGGGGAAAAATCTGATAAAAAGAAACTACCGACCGATCGCAATATTGCCGAGTAATATTGTTTTATTGGAGAAAATTGTATATCGAAATATGGTGTCGTTCTGTGACCGATTTTCTATAATCAATAACGCACAGTATGGATTCAGGCGTAATATGAGCACTGTAGATCTTCTTGAAGATTGCTGCGATCACATTAACTTGCATATAGATAGAAACGAGGTAGTCCTTGGATTATTTTTAGACTTATCCAAAGCTTTTGACACTGTTGACCACGGGATTTTGTTACAGAAACTAGACAGAATTGGATTTCGCGGGCCTTATCAGCTTTTTTTCAATAGCTACCTCTCCAATCGTGCTCAGGTTGTGAGAGTCAAAGATGACTTCAGCCATTTCAAACCAATTCTATATGGCGTGCCACAAGTTTCCGTTTTAGGACCTTTCCTTTTTAATATTTATGTCAATGATTTAGCACATCTAGGTCTGAATTCATTACTCTACCAATACGCCGATGACACGGCGTTGCTTGTTTCGCACGAGTCATACAATAGGGCTGCAGAGCTGCTACAGTCGGATGTTAAACATGTGTGCGACTGGTTTTCAGGTAATCAGATTTACATAAATAAGCAAAAAACAACTTTGGTTTGTTTCAGAAATCCCCATAAAAAGTTATATAAATGAATCTGCTATTCTGCATGGTAATGTTTGCTTTAGTTGCCAGTGTGTTCCTTTAGAGTCAAATATCTGGGCATTCATTTTAACGCCACGATGACCTGGACAGCCCATGTTGAGGATCTCATCAAACGTCTCCATGTATTTCTATGCATCTGTACAGGATAAAAGTTAATACTTCTGTCAGGCTGCGTCAACTGGTGTTTAAGGCCCTAGGGGAGTCCGTTTTAAGGTATGGCGTCACTATTTATGGTTCGTGTGCATCGTCAAGAATCAGTCAAATCGATAGAATTCTGAGCAGAATTTCCGCTAACGTTTTGTATGGCACGTCAATGGAGGCCCTTGAAAGCACCAAACGGATGCTCGTTGCTGATATGTTCTGCATTAAAGATCTATTCACGCATGTAGTAATTACCAGAAACTATTTCTCAAATAAATTTAAACACCCTGAAAACAAGCTTAAGGTATTAAGAAAAATAAATCCGTTCAAACTTTCCTAGGTATATACTAACTACGGGAAAAGGTGCAGAATGTTCTACGTCAATAATGAGCCTGTACTTCGTTTGATTGCCGTGACCCGCCCACAAGCGCACTTGCGCTTCCGTGGGCACACTTATTTCAACTTGTAATTGTGACGTATGTATGTATGTATGTATGTATGTACGCATGTATGCATGTATGCATGTATGTATGCATGTATGTATGTATGTATGTATGTATGTATGTATGTATGTATGTATGTATGTATGTATGTATGTATGTATGTATGTATGTATGTATGTATGTATGTATGTATGTATGTATGTATGTATGTATGTACGTATGTATGTATGTATGCATGTATGCATGTATGCATGTATGCATGTATGCATGTATGCATGTATGCATGTATGCATGTATGCATGTATGCATGTATGTATGTATGCATGTATGCATGTATGCATGTATGCATGTATGCATGTATGCATGTATGCATGTATGCATGTATGCATGTATGCATGTATGCATGCATGTATGTATGTATGTATGTATGTATGTATGTATGCATGCATGCATGCATGTATGCATGTATATATGTATGTATGTATGTATGCATGTATGCATGTATGAATGTATGTATGTATGTATGTATGTATGTATGTACGTATGTATGTACGTATGTACGTATGTATGTACGTATGTATGTACGTATGTACGTACGTATGTACGTATGTACGTACGTACGTACGTATGTACGTACGTATGTATGTACGTATGTACGTATGTACGTACGTATGTATGTATGTATGTATGTATGTATGTATGTATGTATGTATGTATGTATGTATGTATGTATGTATGTATGTATGTATGTACGTACATACGTATAACGCTGACGATGGTGAATATACACGAATACCTGCTTTGGTCGTGAGTGCGGATAACACCTAGTTTTCTTTTTCAATCCAGCGCAATTAGGTGCAAATGTGCTCAACGATAAGCCCGTCAAGGACTAAGTTACAGCACAGTGCTCAAGTCTCATGTGACCTACTGCTCAGAAAAAAAAGCAAACCCTGATCAATCGCGTAAATCATAAACAGCAGCAAAAGCTGCGCTTGGGATAGTTCATTTGAGTTGGCGCTACGTTTCCAAGATCAAAAAGAGCGCCTCGGGAGATAATGCTCAAGAAAGCGGTACTCTCCCCGCCGTAAATAGCGAACGCACGAAATACCGAGTGATTTGATACGCCACCTCCAACATAAACTTATTTCTATCATACATGACGGGAATGTTTAGCATTCTACACGACGGTGAGAAAACGCGCCTATATGACAACGTGGAGTCGCAGAAGAATTGTAATGCGAAAGCGTTACTAGTCCCATTTCGACAAAAAATAACATGCCGTTATCAAGCAAGCGTATAACGCACACAGCAAATCCACCACCGCCACTTCAGACAATCTTTTATAAACGTAGTTCGTCTATATATGCTCATCACTGGGAGGCATACATACGGCGCCAGTTTTCTCGACATTTGTATCAAAATTGTGACGCACCGCTTGCCGTACAGCGTTCCGAGTGGTGTCATACGATTTCTCGATACATGTAGCTTGCACGTGCTAGCAAAGTTGTAGGCTAGCTTGCGACAGGGATTTGAACGAACGACACAGACGGAATAGAAAAGTGCCCGTGTGCTGTGCGATGTCAGGACACGTTCAAGAATCCCAGGACCTTCCACTATGGCGTCTGTCAGAGGCTATTTGTCGCTTTGGAACGTCCAACTGCACAATTTAGAGTTTTGTCGATTAATCTTCACGCCCTGCGCTACGTCTGTAGCGAAAAAGCTTCTCAATTGATAAGCAAATCAAGGTCACCCAAACCGTCACACTGATTAATTATGTCATCCTGAAGAGACCTGCTTAATTGTTTTCAGGGCTCCAGTCGAGGGCAGAACGGAAAAGCTAGTGGATAAACAGCACAAGAGAGGGATGTCAAAACAAGACAAAATACACGCTGATCGCGGCGGTGGCCTAGTCGTTTGGGCATCCGCTAGCATGCGGGAAGTCTTGGGTTCGACGCCCAGTACCCTTGCGGTATAAAAATTCATCCTTATCCTCAACGTCATCAAAACACACGCTATATGCGTTCGGGAGCAGTGAGTACAAATAGAGACTGTTCAGAGTATCCTCACCATTCGCAGGTGTTGATCGGGAGGCTGGAGCAAAAGATGAACATTGCTCGTGGCGCTGTCACCGCTCGGAGCTGATGAGGCGATGTCGATGGCCAGTAGAACTTGAACCGCTGGGTCGAAACCGCAGGTTTCTCGCGAGCTGTGGTGGTCGTGGCTGTCGCTGCTCGTCAGTTCTCCCTGCATGTGAGACGTTCAAGTCAGAAGCTCAGGCCCACTGTGTTCCACCAGCTCGGTTCCAAGTTGCTTGCTCCCTGCCTACGTTGTCTGGCCTTGCCTTCCATGGGCGCGCCTCTAGGCCAGAGCATACTTCAATCCTCTTTTTCGTTAGTTTACAATAAGCCTTTGTCATCGTCCACGGAAGCTAAATGCAGCTGCTGAGCGGAATGTGTGAGCGAGCAAAATACTATAAATTATGCTAGAAAACACTAGTTGTCAATCGTTTAGCCAAAGAACAAGATAAATAAAGGAATGATTGTTCCCTTTTTACCGCCTTGTCCTCTCAGGCACTTAGTCACTTTACAGGCTTCTGTGTGGAGTAGCTCACGTATTATATAGTGATCACCGATCATGCTGATCGATTACAAGTAGCCGTAGGAGGCTTACCGGACCGCCGACAGGAGATGTGGCACTTTGTGTGCGCATGAACTGATCTCTCAAGAGGCATTGTAAATGCTCAATAGTGAGAACCAGTGGACAGGGGTTTCAGGATCACGTGCGGAGACTTGCACATTGATTTAAATTCCAGACTACACTCGCGCAAGGTTTCGATTCTGGAATCCAATCCAATCCACGGAGCTGTGCTGACGTGTCTCGCATGGGCTCCCGCCTCGAAGCCACTTTTCGGCAGAAAGAGTCAGCCTTCGGGCTCGAATATTTTGGACGACATCCGGGCCATTGTCCAGTGCCTGCTGCAGCCGGATTTTGCCAATCTACGGACACCTAGGCATATTGCCGGCTGACTGCCGGCCTAGCCATCGAGCTCGACCTAGCTCGTCACCTCTCCGCCGGGAACTGAGCGCCCAGGGACCCGCACAGATGGAGTACGCCGTGGAAGGCGAGAAAATATCACCGTCGGAGCTCGAGGCCGGAAAATGGGAAACCATTCTTCGTTACCGCGACCGACAACGAGGCCTGAAGAATAAAGGGCCCGCATCAACCGACAACGAGCCTGCGCAGGGGCACGGCCAAGGCAAGTCTAATTCCAATTTTCCATCGCGAAAGAACGGGAAGAAGCTACTTGCACTCAGCAAGAAAGCCCTTCTCCCGCGCTTACCGACCGACGACTACAAAATCGTCTGCCGACCACAAGGTTGGAATCTGAGGGACTTTGCGCCCGGACTACTACTCTTCTGCGCCTGCGAGGTGGCCAGGCTGCCGTATGATACGGTGAAGAATGAAGACATTATCAGAGTCAATACGGCCAACAACACCTTTACGCTATGCACGCCCGATCGTCAACGGGCGACTGCATACGCCAATATTGAAAAACTGAACCTCCAAGATCAAACCTACAACGTAACGTCGTACGTGGCGGCGCCCGAAGACTCGGTAAAAGGGGTCATTTACAACGCCTACGCGGGAGACTCGCCCGAAGCGGTTCGCCAAGGCTTCGGAAACCGAAACGAAGGAATAGAAGTTGTGGATGCCCGAAGGATCGGGAAATCCAGAACAATACAAATCACCTTTTTTGGAAAGAAGCTACCCAGCCAAGTAATCTATCAGTGCGGCGTCTTTCGGGTCCACCCCTTCAGGGAGCAACATGAGGTATGCTACAACTGCAGGAGAGTAGGACACCGGGCCGATGTCTGCTACAAACCTACAACGAACCTTTGCCGCCGCTGCGGAGAAAATCACTCGCCTCCACCTGAGGGAGAACAGCCAACCTGCCAACCCGTATGCATCGTTTGCAACGGGGGCCACAACACAGGCAGCCGGAACTGCAAATTCCGGCTGATCAACAAGAACAAACAAGGAATGCCCCATGGCAACCAGACACCCAAGCAAGGGGACAACGACTCATCACTACACGGACACCAGTCTAGGCCCAGGAAGAAGGAACACGGTGCTACCGGAAAAGGAGGAAGCCACAGCCGGAACAACTCCAGCTCCTTCCCGCCCCTGGGGAACCCTGCAGAGAACGACGAGAAGCTCAAGCCGCGGACGCAGCGATAGCCGCTCCAATAAAAAGGTGAGCTGGCCAGCAGAGGCCTCCCAATCTATTGACGCTCGAGAGAAGGAGTTTCAGATCCAACTACAATCCCGAGACAGAGAAATTGCCAGCCTTAAAAAAGAGTTGGCTGACATTAAACGCCTGTTACAAGCGCATCAGGTACAGAAAGCCACTGCGGCTAGAATGCCACCCACCGCGTCCCAGGATTCGACCAATAATGCGATGGAAACAGACGCTATTTGCCACACTCCCTCCAATGCGTCCCAGTCTTCAGCCCATAACGCGACGGACACAGACGCCAGAATAGCAACTAAAAGACCGCATCCTACAAAAGAAGGCGAGGAATCCAAAAGAAAGGCCGAGGCTTCGGAAGCCGACACCCCGCAGCCGTCGAAAGCGCCTACCAAACTCAGGGCAGACATCAATACTCTGTCAGAGAGAACTAGCGCTATATCAACAGAACAAGCAACCTTCCAAGGCCTCGTTACTACCAAATTTGCCGAGATAGATATTCGCTTTGCAACACTAGAGGGACAGGTATCCCAAATAGCCACCTGCATGCAGCAAATAATGGATAGGCTTACAACTATCGAGGCCCGCCTACCCCCCACCTTGGATCTGTCCACGACGCCACAACCATCTATAACCCAACATGGCACCACACCAAAAATTTGAAATTTGGCAATGGAACTGCAGAGGCTTCCGCCGCAAGCGGGCCCACTTGCAGCTCCACATCCAACAAGCACCGTCTGTTCCAACCCCAGACGTGATTGCATTGCAAGAAGCTAGCGGCAGGGCTACACTGCCAGGCTATAAAGCATATCTGCCACCTCATTATGATACTAGTAACGCAGCCGGCTCCTTCACAGCCACTCTGGTGCATAGAAATATCACCGCAATTCAACATTTTATAAATGATTCGGAAGAAGATTACACCCTACTTGAAATAGTACCAAGGCAAAAAGGAGGCTCAAATCTCTTCATCATTAATGTATACAACCCTCCCAGAAACAAAGGCAATGGACTCCCACACTTGTTGATTAACACAGTAAAGCTGGCTGCTAGGGCTCAACTATTAATTGTGGGAGACTTCAACGCTCAACACCCAGCATGGGGATATACCAAAGCAACTCCGAAAGGGAACCTGCTCTGGCAAATCATACAGTCACTAGGGCTCACAACGCTAAACAACCCGAGCGACCACACACGCATGGGTAACAGTGTATGTGTAGACACATCTCCAGACTTATCCCTCTCTAAAAACGTCAAGGATGCAAAGTGGGTCAACACCGGGCCAAACCTTGGCAGTGATCACTTCATCCTTAGCATCACGTTCCCCACGACAAAACTTAAAAACAAAGCAAAAGAAATACGAACCACGGATTGGGACAAGTTCAGGCAACTTCGCGACAAAACAGCTCCAAAGGAGATCTCTAACCTTAGCGACTGGGTTATCTCCCTGAATGAGGATGTCAGCTCCACTAGCGTTGTGGTGCCAGTTGAGAAGGAGCAGATTGCAGACTCAAAACTGTTACACCTGTGGCAGGCACAAAAGGGCCTCCAAAAACGCTGGAAGCTGCAAAAACACAACAAGCGACTACGCAAAAAGATCGCTGAAATCGAGAGGCGAATCGAGGAACATACACTTACTCTCCAAACACAACAATGGAACCAAATATGTGAAAGCGTCAATGGACAGCTCGGAAATAAGAGGACATGGCATCTTCTAAGACACCTGCTCGATCCAGAACAAACACGTCCCGTGCAACAAAGTCAACTGTACAGACTCATACATAAATATGAGGGTACAACTGAAGACCTAATCAAAGAGCTAGCAGAACGTTATCTAAACACGGATGATAGTACTACACAACCAGACTACCGGGGGACTCCTAATCCAAATTTAGACGCAGACATCACAGACGCAGAGGTCTGGTACGCAATTGGAAAATTGCGGACATCTGCGGCAGGACCAGACAAAGTAACAAATAAGACTCTCAGGAACTTAGACGCAACGTCGATCGCGGCGGTTACAGACCTTATGAACAAATACTGGCATGCAGGCAACGTACCACCAGAGTGGAAACACGCGAAAATCACTTTTATTCCTAAAGCGGGTAAGAAACTCAGCACTGAGAATCTACGCCCAATTTCATTAACATCATGCCTAGGCAAACTCATGGAGCATGTCATCCTCAATAGGCTCCAAAACTATGCGGAGGACATGAACCTCCTACCTGAAACAATGTTAGGATTCAGGGCCCAACTATCTACCCAGGACATTCTCTTGCAGCTTAACAAGGACATAATTGAAGCTGACGAGGGAACAGGAACGAAAGCAATATTGGGTTTAGACCTTGTTAAAGCTTTCGACAACGTCACCCACAAAGCCATCTTGACAAACTTGTCAGAAATCAACCCCGGAGAAAGGACGTACAACTACATCCGATCCTTCCTCACTAACAGAACAGCAGTGATAACGGTCGGAACAATAGAGTCTGCCCCAATCAAACTAGGAAGTAAAGGAACGCCACAGGGCTCCGTCCTGTCCCCTTTCCTTTTTAACCTCTCCCTCATCAAAATTCCCCCCAAACTGGCACAAATACCAGACCTACATCACACGTTCTATGCAGATGACATCACACTTTGGGTAACCAAAGGATGCGAAGGCTACATAGAAGACACACTCCAAGCAGCAGTGGACATCATCGAGGCATGCGCATGGGATTCCGGCCTCACTTGTTCTGAGCAAAAATCTGAACTCTTCGTGATCCGTCGTAAACAAAGAGGTAGGCGTACCACGACATCCCCCCCGCAAATAAACGTCTATGTTAATGGACGATCTGTCAAAGAGGTACAGACCATGAGAATACTGGGGTTGTATTTACAAACAAATGGAAAAAATACTGACACACTGACTAAGCTAAAATGCACGGTAGACGCGACGGCGCGATTACTCCGCCGCATAGCTAACCGCAGACAAGGGGTGAGGGAAAGAGATTTATGCCGCCTAGTGCAGGCCTTTGCGCTGAGCAGGATACTCTATGCCACCCCTAATCTGAAATTTTCGAAAGCAGAAAAGGACAAATTGGATAGCATGATACGGCAGGCCTATAAGGCTGCGTTAGGACTCCCACTAAATGCCTCAACCGAAAGGCTTATGAGGTTAGGAATACATAACACCTACAATGAACTGAAAGAAGCCCATTTAATGGCTCAAACAGCGCGATTAGCCAATTCCAGAACTGGCAGGAGTATTCTTACCAGGCTCGGAATTAACTTTCAACCTACGAATAACGATGCTAAAGTAGACTTACCCCGCGCCTATAGGACGGCCCTACTAATCAAACCACTCCCCAAAAACATGCACCCCTTACACCATGAGGGTAGAAGACAAGCACGAGCCAAAGCCTTACATAAGAAATACAGACAGTGCGCTGCAACACTTTATGTAGATGCGGCAGAATACAAAAATACCAATGCCTTTGCAGTTGTGGTTGTGAACGAGAATGGTGACCACATCGTCTCGGCGACAATCAAAACGAAATCCTCTGAAACGGCAGAAGAGGCGGCTATAGCCCTCGCCCTAGCACATACCCAAGGGAGCATCATCCTCAGTGATTCCAAAATGGGTATCAATAATTTCGCTAAAGGGCGAATTACAAACACCTCCCTTAGAATCCTTAACGCAACCAAATTCTCACCAAATTATTCCGAATTGATATGGGTCCCAGCCCATTCGGGGAATCCGGGGAACGAGGCAGCCCACAATAAAGCCCGAGGTTTCGTCGACCGGGCAGTGGATGAGTCTGGCTCCCTGAATTTCACGAAGGACTCAATGATCACATATCATGATCTCACCAATCATTTTAAACTAGAGAGGAGAATTTTCCCCCCTCCAGACAAAAGACTTACTAAAGAACAAGAGGTTACGTGGCGTCGTCTACAGACGAGATCGATACGCACCCCATCACTCCTCGCGCACATTTATCCAGATCTTTACAACCCAAACTGCAAACACTGTGGACAACGTGCTACCTACGATCACATCCTGTGGGACTGCAAAATAGAGCCACCTCCGGGTGACCTAGTTACAGCTCCTTCTCTCGAGCGGTGGGAGACCGTGCTGGCTAGCTCTGACCCCAGAACGCAAGTTTTGGCGGTGGAGTGGGCTGACAAAGTCGTCGAGGGCTATGTACTCTCGACCACTTAACACGACCTCTTGCCAAGCTCTTCCCGGCGAATAAAATGTTTTACAATCAAGGTTTCGATTCTTGATGACTGTATCTTTGTAAAACGTCGCCGCGACGCTACAGCAGTGGGTTTGTTCGAGCTGACGAGGGAGCGCTGGCGTCTTGATATAATTTTTGGTTTATGCCCTAAATGTCCAGTGGACGCTAGCAGCGGGAGTCGCACGCACAAAACTGATATAATGCGTACCTGAGATACGAAATCAAAACGCACCGGCAAGCATGCACACCCGTCGCAAGGCCGAGCTGGGCCCAGCGCTGGCAGTTGACTGGCCAGCTAGTCGCGTGTTGTGTTTTAGAAAATGCTTTGACCGACAGCCGAACCAAGGGAGGGGATGATTCAGTCTGTTGCTTAACCAGCCAACCTCTGGCGCTATGGAGCCTTTATAGAACAATTGGTACAAACCTGTCGAATGCCAAGTTTACATTGGCAACTAATGGCTATTCAACTTTGAATACACCAGAAAATTTTACCAACCAGTAAGTGTTTTATTTTGATTAGTGCTGTTTTACTTGCACATGTTCCAAATATTGCATCGAAAGAGAAATGGACTCCAACAGCACCAGCGTGATTGCGCTCAAAATTGCGAGCTTGCTCCTTCGTCAGAGGGAAACGCGGGCTCTTTATCCATTCCCACACAAGCTGTCCACCCTCTACCACATTTTTTTGCGTCTCCAAATGCACAAGGTGCTCCCCCTGTCAACACAGTTCCCACATGCTTGAAGGCGCAAGTGACTTGAAGGAACCTGCACGGAAAGCGCTTGCCGATAGCTAAGGTTTAGGCGGTGGCCTCTGCCTCTGCAGTCCTGGAGTGGGGATCTCTTCTGAACAGTAAACTTTATTCTCTCACTCATCATTGCTGACCATAAGAACCCGCGCATCCGCCAAACCTATTGTGCTAGGACCTCAAATCATGTTCTGGACGTTAAAGAAAGTAGCAGATATTCCACTGAGCTCACCACATTTCTTTCCAAGGCCTCCAGGTGTCGTCTTCACAGAGTTTGAGCCATCGGATTATGGTGATTAAAATGTAGAGCGAAGCTCGTGAAGGCGGAAGTTCCACAATTTTTTCCAGTTTCTTCCAGCTGCTTTGGCAGACGGTATTATTTTTGCTGCTCTCTTGTGAAGCCTTGATTATTCTATAATCTTCGCTGGCGTATGTCATGACCAAGAACAGGCTTCGGTCGATGCCAGTTATCGGTGCTTCTAATACTGGCAGACGTTAATGTGGCGCTTTTTCTCTTCGTGGTCGCTGTGGTGGCATTCCTGTAGTCGCTCTCGTTTTCTTGGTGCCCAGGCTTGCGTCGATTGATATTTCAGCGGCGCTTGTGAGTATCATGGATGTATTTTGGTCGTTCGTGGTTACTGTTTGGGGATTTCTGGTAGTATATCAATCTATTGTCTTATTGGCGTGGTTGTAATACCCTGACAGGTAGTAGTAGCTGAGGGAAACGTCACCTACCAGGGCAAGAGCGGAGGAATGGGCAAACAGAAGGTGGCTGCCACCTGCCAGAGGTGGTAGGTGGCTTGTGAAGAGCTGCGCTCATACTTCGCATTACCGACTATCGTAATCGTCTCTCCGTTTTTCTAAAGCTGCGGTAATTGTTGTTAATAAAGTAGTCGTGGTGGCCTTTGTACTTCTGGGACATTTCATAATGCATGACATTGTGACCTGGGTAGGGAGTATGTGATTTCGTGGCTGTGTTATGGTTGTTATACAATCGGAGCTCTTTATACTTGGTGTTATGATTATTTCGAGACAATATGTAACGGAAACTGTGCTGGCGATGGTGGTAAGGTTGTGTATATGTCGCGGTAATGGTGTTGGTGCATTGCGGGTTTCTGGTTTGTAGTTTTCAGTGGTGGTGTTTTCTTCGAGTATGCTTGCAGCAGTTCTTGTTGAAGTGTGCGTGCAGTAGTTGCGATCGCTGGCACTTGTGTGCTCATGATTGCCCGTGGTGCATTTGATTATTTGTGATTTTGTCAGCGCAACTTAGTGCTGTGATGCTCATGACTGGTTTTCATGCCAAAGATGCGTAATATGTCGCATGAGCGGCTGGTGTCGTTCGCTTGAGGAATAATCCTTGCGCCACAAACTTCGGTGCCAGAAATGCGGCGATCTGTCACCGTCTTGAGGAATGCAAGCAGTGTTGAAAAGGACATGAAAGTTTGGAAGCTCCACCTATGGGTCCCGGCGCACGATTGATTCGGAGCACTGCGAAACAATTGTGAGTGGGGCGCAGCCTTGTATCTCCTCAGGAATTCCGTAGGCCAGGCGGAAGGCAGCGAAGCATCCTTGCGTGAGTTGCACCTTGCAGCCAGGCGATGTTTTCGGATCGGTGCAACCTGCAAAAAGGCAATGACTCCACTCCATATCACACGTACCGAATGAGTGCCGTGCTTTCCTTTCGCAATGTTTAGAAATCTCTCTAAACCTTTCCTTATGGCCCACGCTATCGAGACATTTACGGCAGTGAGAACAACGCTGTTGGCGAAATGACCCTGTCCACACTGATCAAGAAATGAAAACAAGAGCACAAACAGGCAGGCAGTAGAGTGGAATAACTACAAAACAACGTGCGATAACTGGACTGGAACGGCTTTCGATTTGGTCTGCGACTTTTCGAATTTCTCCTGTGAGACTATACGCGAAGATGGGCAACAAAATGCGCGATACACTTTGCTTTCATTAGTACCTGCTCAAGAAGCTCCTGATGGCTAAGGGGTAGGTAGTTGCTTCCAGTTATACCGTCCCAGACGGTGCAGTTTCATGTTGCTTTACTGTGAAATATGAAAGTAACCTTTGCGAGACGCAATAGTGATATTTACGAGCATCTTATAAAATACAACCCTCGCCACTGTGACTCAGTCGCTTCGGCTTTCTAGTGCTCATTATAGACTTATGGGCTTGATTCCGGCAGTCGCGGGCGCATTCCGATACAGGTGAAATGTGCAAGAACCCACGAAATGACTCTTCGCGTGCTGTTAGCAGCCGCGTAGCTGCCATGCGATTTGAGGTTAGTTTTGCGAGTGGCGGCGTAGCCTTGTATCGCATCAGTAATCCCGTAGCCGAGCTGGTTTTGCCAGCTCGACAAGCTCGTAGTCATTAAAACGCCATTCCACTTAAGTCTGAAAGAATCGGCGCACATTTGGAAAGGCGGCGCAGCCCGGAAGGAATCACGCCGATCGCGAAGCTTGGAGAAAATTTCGCTCGTTGCCGACGGAGAGCGCGTAACTGGCGTAACCTCGACGGTGCTGAGTGAGGCCCTCTACACTTCGCTCGAGCGCGGTGGCTCCGGGTCGGAATTAGTGTTCAGGAAGCCACACTACGCGCCTGATCGCGACCAATGGCGACGTTTGCCTCGGTGGGAGGATGACAGTGTGTTGAACAGCAGACGCTACGGGCATGAGCGGGCCTGCCTCGGCGCGAACTAAGGAACAGACACGGGGCGCCCTAGGTTTCAGCAGCACCCGTAATTCACGATAACCCTTGCACTACCGTAATTGGAGGCACAAGCGTCAGAGGTCGGCAGAAAACGGACGTGACGACACGACGAAAACTTCGAATCAGGCGCGCACCTCTCGTTGTTGCTAATTTGCACGCTAGATTGTCGCGATGTGTGTGGCTGACGCCTGAAGTTTTCAGTAGCGCGATGGAACAATCGCAGCGCAGGCTGGCCGCGTCAGATTGGTGACAGATATGCTGTACTTTTAAGGTTAGATTAAAATGTGTCTTGTGCAGACGGTGTACTCACCATGATGTTGTCAGTCGGAGGTACAGGCCGAGAACATCTAAGGCTCCGTGGCTGTTTGGCGATGACCGGAGGCTGGTGTGTTGTGCGGAGCCTGATAGTGTTTCGAAGATATCAACGCCGATGTTGTCACTCCCAGTTGAACATCCTTGACAGTTCTTGCAATAACGACAGTCGTAGAGCTGGTGGTTGTGGCTATCCCGGTTGCTGTCGATGGCGTCTACACCTCATGGGTCCGAGAGCCGCTCCAGCCTGCCGCTACTTGGCCGGGCAGTGAGCACGATCTGTAGACTTGCGTGAAAGGGGTGCAACATTTAGGCGCCAGGAAGAGCTCGTAGTCTTACACTTCATGCGCTAGCATTTTAAGAACAGGCAACGTAAGGGCGGGAGTCTGAGCTGCTGGAAATAAAATGAGTGTTGGCACCTTTCCAAATACGCGTACAAGAAATAAGACAAGTTTCGATCTTTTAAGCTCTGTGCTTGTGCAGATATTGCTTCTGTTTTCTGAAGCCACCACAGGGGGAGTCGACATAGCCGCTCACGGCTAGTTAGGCATTGCTCAGCGGCGTCCACGCTCGAAAAGCCTGCTCGTGACGTGTTCCTGCTTAGAGGGCCCAGTGGGTTCGGAAGCGTGCCTCAGAAGGTACTGAAAGTAAATGCACTTAACGCCTCGAATATAAACTTCTGCTTCTCACAATCGTAAGAATTATTGGTGAGAACTTGACTGCACACGCTGATTGCTGCGGTGAATGGTCGAACATCACCTATATTGCCGTGCTGAATAGAAGATCTTTGCAGCCAGCGGCTATTCGCCGGAGCGGTAATTCCGCCGACGATCAGTGTGCGAAAAAGTACGCAGAACTCTCTTCCGGGTTTACCCGTGTGAAGAACCCAGGGCATGATGGATTACGCGCATTTAGAGGTATTACCATTTTAGAGACGCAACTAATTTAAAACTGCTAAGGAAAAATAAAAATAAAATGCAAGCCCTCACTAGTTCAGTGTCACGATCATGGCGGCAAGCAGTATACGTTAATATCTTGGCTGATGGTAATCGCATGCCCGGTGTTCGAACCCGTCCATGGCAGCCGTGTTTCGATGGAGGCGAAACGCAAAAGGGCCCGTGTGCTGTGCGATGTCAGTGCATGCTAAAGATCCCCAGGTGGTCGAAATTATTCCAGAGCCCTCCACTAACTACGGCACCTTTTTCTTCTTTTATTCTCTCAGTCCCTCCTTTCTCCCTTCCCTTACGGTGCGGTTCAGGTGTTCGCCAAGATGTGAGACAGATGTGAGCAATTCATGAGCTCACCGTAGTTGACGTCGCACAGCACCAGGGACAATCTGTCGTCGGGCCCTGCAGTCTGAACGGGAAAGGCTTCCGAGTGCAATGCATGATAGGCATTACCACAATCGCTGGTCATGGCTGTACAGGCGTTGTTGGCTGTTCGTTCTGCCATTGCGTTTGACGCACTACAGGATAAAACGGTAGTCAGAGATTGCGGTCCTTCATGCTGCGTCCGTTTCAGAGGGCATGTTGATTTTGTTGTTGTTGTTGTTAGCCTATCAAAAGATGGCACATACCCACACTGGGGGATCGGCCAAGAATCGAGTGGCTATTCACCTGAACGCAGTTAACAAAAAGGAAAAGCACGTGGGAGCGCAACACCGGTGAATTATTCGTCATGAACAGGAAAGGGATGAGGGTTTTGATTTTAATATTTTAAGAATAATAATAAAGAGATGGATTAAATATTAATGGTTTAGTCAAAATGTAATAATTGATAGAAAAGAAAAGGTTGGAACACTTAGCAAGGCAGTCGGTGAGATTCTATCAGGAAATTTTGAACAGCGGTGCAAACAGATCTGTGGCTGAACCCAAATGTGGTGGCGCCAAATGATAGCAAGTGCGGGTTGCTCAAACTAAGGCCAAGATGCTGCAAGGGCTCCTCCAGCAACCTTTTTCTCAGTGAGTTGAATCGGCGACAATACAGCCAAAAATGTTCAATAGATTCTGGCTCACGGCAAAATGCACAGAGTGGAGAGATCGCCAAACCCAACTTGTGTAAATAGAAATTTAGAGGGGGGATGCGGCAGCGTTGTCTTCATTCTCGTCGTCGCAGCAGTAGCCTTCTGTGGCCATATAAGGTGACGTGCCCTCTTGAGCCGGTTACCTTTGAAGATGTGTGGTGTACCTCTGTGGGACCTGTGCTATTCTAGTCATGTTACCGGTGAGAGTGCATGTCTTCTCATGTGTGCCTAGGATGTCGGATAGCAGTCCTGGCTGTGTAAGTTATCCTGAACCTTCCGGAATGTGAGTTTTTGGCGCTGATGGCAGGCGGCGCACATCGGTGCGTGATTGCTGTCTACGATGTCTGGAAACGCTCATCGAAGCTTTTTTTTATCGCTGTGTGCTGTGATTTGACAGTCTTTTCTGATCAATGGATAAGTTTCTGATACGTTGTTTCTGTCTTTGTGCTGCGCGCTGTTTGTGGTGCCATGTTGTGTCGAAAAAAACTTAGTCTCTGAGGGGAAGAACATTGGCGCTGTCGCAAAGCAGCTATGGGCGCCCGCATGAAGAACAGTAGGAGTGCCGCTCTCGAACTGATTCGCCAGCACAGTGAACGTGGCGCGGCGGAGATCTTCCAGCCTTGTTAGTGGTCCCGCGCGGCCTTGTCCAGGTATCACGGGAGCGTTGACTCAGCCAGATTCGGTGCTCGGTTGGCGTCTTGTCGCGACCTGCAATATACACGAAACGAGTCATTACTGTCCTGATACACTTGGCAAACCACACATTTCTCACTTATTTTAGCTTTGAAATGTAGCTGGATGCAATAAGCGGCAAAGAATTTACTTCAGTGGTGCTTATGTTTCTCACATGACTATAGTGGAGCCCAGTTGTAACCACCCTGAAGGTCACGGTGATTGCTTTCGTTGCATCTAAAGATCGTAGTAAGCGGACCTGCCCTATTACAGCCGAAACATAGTGAGACAAGAGTGATGCGTATTTCTTTTCCGTTGCGCATGCCTGTTTTTTGAAAGAAGGCCCTATCAAAAGCTCTTCATCGCGGCCTCCTGCTCCCGGTCGAGACCATTCCATCGGACGAGGCACTTTACGGACACGATAAGAGTGACAGCTATTGCGGTGTTCCCGGTAAATTCTGGTGTGATGGTACACTTGTCTAGAGTCCTCGACAAAGTTGTAAGGACGCAGCGACAAAGCAACCCAAGCGCGTGCACGTGCAGAACATGTAGTATGCGCTACCACTGTGCAAAGCACTCGAGCAGTGCACCGAAGGGCAGATAAAGCGGCACCACTCGCAGCAGTTGCCAAGTTCTGGAAGGAAGCATTGCGCGGAGGTAGAACCGCACAGACGTTGATTTATGCGCACTGCTCAACCGCTCTACACAAGGGCGACGTAGGCTGGCTGCCACGTGACCGGATGGCCCAGCAGCCCCACCTCGAGACAGGTATTCTGGCTTCTTATACTGATACCATTGGTTCAGAACCGACCATGTACAGTAGCTTCGCTTTCAACGCTGCCGATGTCTCGCTCATACCACGATCTGCTTCCACTCTAAACGATTCGCGTTGCTGCATACACACGCGCAGCGATTGGACTTGTAGACTGCCGGGGAGCGCTTGGTCCGCGACTAACAGATATTTCAATGGCGCATTTTTATTGCTTTTAGGGGGTCTACAATTTCTTTGGGGACCTCGAATAATAAGACGGCACAGAATACGTGGCTGTTCCGCCCTTGTAGCTGTGCGCGTTTCCTCCCCTAAACGGAGCTTCGTGGTTTAAAAATCAGTGTGCATGTCGGTGTTTTAATTACGCATTCATGAATCTCCATTAAATACAGGCTTCCTCCTCATCCACTGTGAAGAGCAGCTATATGGATCTGTGCTCAAAAATGCGGAGGCTGAACAGTATTGATTGGGCTACTGCGCACGATAACAACAAAGTGGTAGCAGAGCGCAGGTAACTCCTACCAGTCGTGCGTGGTAACATAGCATCTCAAGAAATAAGGCTGCAAAGAATGCGGTACTGTTCGTGGAGTGCAGAACACAGCACAGAATGAAATACCGATGGTCATGCGTGGCGATATCAGCGGCAACGCTGGAGAACAGCTTGTTTTACTTATCACGAAAAGGACAACATTCCCTACATGGTCATATTTTCCTCTCAATCATGTGAGGATAACAGCCCGAACGAAGCTGAACTCATGGACGACGAGAGAGACCTAAAAAAATAGCTCACTAACAACCAAGTGGGGTTTAACATACTCTAGCATCGCACAACGCACTGGGATCTTTACATTTCATCTCCGCCACAATGCGGCCATCGTAAAAAAGGCTAATGAGGGCGTTTCACTCTCCAAATGAGATCTGAGTGTGTATCAGGGAGGCATGAGCGTAGCCTGAAAACAGTTCTTGTATTCCGGTGCGATATCGAACATACACTGCACCTATTTCAACGAGCATAGCGCTAAAGTGTTGAAACCTAGGAGTGTGACAAGACTGAAAAGAAATAGTGCCGGGACGGCCGTCCTGCACAGGAAGTCTCACAACTCTTTCACACACCTTGCGCTCTGCACACAATGCAGTGGACAGTCAGCGGAGGGGGATAGCTGTGGCTCCGCAAGCGGATTCACGTCACCAGCGGATTCCGGCTGGTGTTGCAGGCGTTGGTGCAGCCGCAGCAGCCTAAACTCCGAAGCGAGGATGGGACAGAAACCTGCATGAAAAAAAAAAATGTTGGTCGGAATCCTCGCAATGTCATAGTTCTTTCAATATAAGAAACGAGATAAATCATGATATCAATTACTGTGGTGTTCGCTAAGTGGTGCGTTGGCGTTGTGGTGCTATTAGAGAGAAAGCGAAAGGAGCTAGCTGCACTGTATCAGCTTAAGTCAGGGCTGGAGCCCGGAGCACCATGCGGCAAAGGGGAAATAATTATGAGGAAGAGTGAAAATGAAGAAAGACAGGAGCCCATAAGAGGGAACCATCTACAATACTACATACGTCAACTTCCGATACTACATGCATCAACTTCCGTTCACGCGCTGTAGATCCAGAATACACTGCTTCACATTGCCGTCTTAAAGCCTCGAACCGAAATAGAAACCGAAGTAGGAACGGAGCTAACCACGCTTAAATCGTCATTTTTTGTCTTACATAATGAGAGTTGTCTCCTTCGATGACGTGGTTCCAGAAGAAAAGTCTGAACAGGGCGTCGCACCACATTCTTGGGGTTTTATGTTGGAGCGGACTGCTCGACGTAGCTGATATCAGATTTACTCACCTTACTCTCTTCCCCCGCAGCAAAGGCAAGCCGTGATGATGGAAGGCATGTCAACGCTGCGTAGATTGTGTGTCCATTGCTGGATTGCAATGCAGTTGCCGAGGAATGAACATCATCGCCATTGATTGTCCTGGCAGGTTGCGGCGGTAGGATAGAAGTTTTTGTTGTTAGCCGGAGTTGCTTTTGTTGTGCTCACTCGTGCGTTTTGCCAATTGTAGTAGAGGTGTATGCGAATGCCAGCAAGGATGATGTCGCGGCTCGCCGCTATCACGGCGTACAGGTGGAATGTTTTCTTCGTCAAGGACCCTCGCTGGAAACTATTTAGGTGCTGTGACGCGATATAATCCGGATGTCCAAGAATGCTCCAGTGCTGACTGACTGCTCATGTGCGTGGTGTTATCAGAGTCCAGAGGTGTTAAGCAACGTCGAGGGTAGGCGTGTCAGTTGTACTGGCAGTGGGACAGCCTGCAGTGAAGAATGCATTGCACGGATAGAGACATACCCAACAATTCTGGACAAAAGCATTTTTTGAGCGGGAAACCTTTTATGAACCTAATTTTTTATCTAATGCAACATTTCGCTATAACATTCAATATATCCGCACGTCACCAATTGGCAGGCACATTTTTGCTATTGTCAAAAGCTGCCCAAATTGATTTACAATGGCAGTCTTAACTGTTTGATTGGATCGAACAGTTCAGACTGCCGATTAAGGATGTAAGGTTACGTATGGTCATGATATATTGAAGATTTTGTACCTATCATAATAATGGATCACTACCTTCAATATTTACTGAAAAATGTTTAACAACTTTCACATTCTCAAATTTTTTGCGCGAAATTGTTGGACAAGAGGTTTCACATACCCAGAAGCTCTTAAAAAAACATTCCCGAACGGGAAACCAGTTGTGAAAACAATTTTTTCATATATTATTAAGATTCACTCTAGCAATCAACATATCTGCCGATCACCCGACGGCAGTCTGTGTCTGTTAACGCTCTTGCTATCGTGAAAAGCGCTTCCTATCGGTTTTCTATGGGAGTCTTCACTTGTTTATGCATTATGGGGGTTTAACATTTCAAAGCGACTCAAAAGTATCTTAATGTTCTATTTTTCTAAATGCTTGGTGCGAAATTGCGGGGCATGAATGTGAACACCTGTGCTGAGCGGTAGTTGAGTGTTGGAAGTTTCGGATCAATATATAGCCAAGAAAACAGCGCACAGGAGCTCAAGCAGGGCCTCTGCATAAATGCAGTGATACTCGCTGAGGCCACTGCATATATAGCACGTCTTCAGACTTGAACGGCACACGCGATATTTGGCTTGAGGTGGGCAAATCGTGTTTGGGGAAAGACCGAAGACTACTGAGAAAAAATGGTTAAAACAAAATGATGAAAAAAGTTCAGCAAGAAAGCGAAACTTCCAAAAAGGCAAAAAAGGACAGCTGCGTTGTAGGTAATTACAATTCTCTCCGGCTCAGTCTACTCATGGCCATGTCCCTCAAAATTCTAATGTTAGAATATACTGCAAAGAGGATTCATTTAACATGCGAGGAATTGTTTCAGTAAATTTGCCTGTTCCGGTCCTGCCACGCACGATTAGAAAAAACATTGTTGCTGCACTCAACGTACATCTCGTCCCATGCCATCAGATGTTGTAATAGTTCATACCTTTGGATGCCATTGGTTCCGCCTCGACAGCTGCATGCCTGCACACCTGCGTTGTCATAGTTGTCACATTATTCATGGAAGTTGTGGTCCTGCGGTGTCTTTTACCGTAAAACTGCCAGCAATCGTTGTGAGGAACTACTTATCGGCGCCCTAGCTAATTCAATCTGTGAGGACTGGTCTATGTGATGCGGATTTGGGCTTTTCGTGCTCATTGAATACTGCAGGTTATGAAACATGTTGTATACAGGAGCCGGGCAGTAATTAGGAGCAACGTTACTTGATTGAGAGTGAGAGTAATAGAAAGTTACCTATTGCATATCAGAAAACCAGCCTACTAGTTAGCATTTCGTTACCGTATTCAAACGCGCTACCCATTGACGATGCAATATCGAAACAATCGCGCAACTAACACAAACAAAAATCGTATTTTTTAAAAACTGCAAAACATCTTATGTGAAACACCCGGTATATACCCTTCATAGACTACAAGACGGCATTTGTTTTGGTTGAAACGTCCGCAGTGATGCAGGCGTTGTGCAATCACGGTGTAGAAGGCACATGCAAATGTAGGGAGAAATATTCATAGGGTTGCACGGTGATCATAGTCATTAAAAAAAGGAAAGTGATCAAACACCGATCAGAAAAGGTGTCCGACTAGGAGGCAGGATCTTGCCGCTACTGTTCTCCGCGTGTTTATAGGAGGTATTCAGAAAAAGTGGATAAGGAAGTGCTGTGGATAGAAGATAACGATGAACAGAGTAGTAATCTCAGATTAGCTGATGAAATCGCTGACCTACTTACTAAGGGGACGAAATTCTAAGCGCAGGACTGGACAAGGTTAGAGGGTTATGGGAGAGGGTTTTGTCCTTTAGAGGATCACTCAGGCTAATAATGAATTCGCCCCGTGAATACTCCAATCATACACCGGCGCACCCATACCGCTATGTAGAGCGATTTCTGTGCCGAATTGGCCCCATCGTCATTTTTTCCCACGGCCTACTAAATTGGCCTTCGTCGTTGGTCGTTTGTTTCGGTACGAACTGCACCTCAGAAAAACAAACGGTGATGCACTTCCAAAGCTTTCTTTCGTATTAACTGATAGATGTCGGATTAGAATCTGGCAAAGCTCGCAAAGCATGAAGGCACCTGTACCATGTTACAAAACGACGCCCGAGCTTTGTTAATATTTGGTGGCGTTATTTCTGGAATAACTTCCGAGCGTTAAAAAGTGGTTTTGGTATTATCCAGGTAAAATACAAACTCTATAAATCTCGAACTCAAAATCTGCTGTTTTCTTTTGACGCCAAAGACCTACGTAAACGTCTTTAGGTCAAATGTCTCGTGATAAAGGCCTTTAGGGGCAAAGAGTTCATGGTAAATGCCTTTTGTTGAAGGTCTATAGGTAGACGGCGTTTAGGCAAAGGGCTTGTGGTAAAGGCATTCAGGCCATGGGCGTTCATGGTTAATACATTTTAAGTGATTCCTGTCGTCTTCACGCATTTTGTGGCGCTGGCCCACTACGTGGTTAGAATAGCACCACAAAATGACCGGCGTTTTAATGGCGCATATACGTCACGCCAATTTCCCTTACACGAGATATTCACCTATGTCACAGCACCACCTAATTTATGATGTTAGCATAGCTCTTTCGACTGGAATCACAGTACTAGTGGTCACGAGGCTGGGCCTGGTGGTCGCGTAGAGAGCGGAGTTCTTGGCCGCATTTTTTGGCCAAAGTTTGAGTATCGTGATATCGTTCGCAGCGCCTGTCATCAGAGAAGAAAATAAGAACTAAGCGACGACATTTTTTAAGATCTCCCAAAGCGAACGTTATGCGCTCGCACGGCCATATCGCGAAATCCTTTTGAGCTTGCTGTGGGAACGGAACCAATGGTGCCGCACTCGGCAATACGGCCAACAAGCGAGGCTGGTGACGTGCCGTCAGAACCTCCCCTCCAAATTTCCTGTCTTCATCATTGTCTGCAACGACGCCAAAGCTCTCCTGTCAAAGGGCTTGAGATAATGGTGAACATGGAACGTGTAGCGTGACGTTACTTCAGCCAGCGAGTAAAAGCGAACAAAATAAATGAAATGACGATTACGGGAACCAGTAATACGAACTTTGAGTGCAACTCTCCACACGCCACCTGCTTCAGCTGGCAGATGAAGTGTTATGCTGCTAGCTGCCCTCCGAGTTCTGCCCATGGCAGTCACCTTTCAGTTGTCCATACCTCTGCTCTGCCGAGCGCGTCAACCACTGAGCCACAGCGTCTAGTACCGTCAAGTACCTCAAAGCGAGATTGAGGCGTCCACTGAGCTAGGGAGCCAGTTGTGCGCTCTTCCTTTCCTCGAATTCATTATAGAAGGCTAACGCCAATGAACACGATGTACGCCGAGGGGTTATAGCTGCAGTGCCGCGTTTCTGCCACAACTTTGTCAATGCGACCACATGCAGCCGCACTTATGGCACTACCACCGCGTACTTTAAAGCGCGACTGAGGTGTCTACTCTCCCAGGGGGCCAGGAATGCGCCTTTTCTTAGCTTTTGAAGCTCCCGCTGCATCGGCTTCGGCACAGCTGAGGTATGGTGACGTAACGTGGCTATCCTCCATTCAAGGCCATATGAAACACGAAGAACAAGCCACAAGCCACGGAAGTATTGTAGTAAAGCTTTCTATTTAAAAGGAAGTGTTACTCCTCGCTTGCATTGAAGATTGCTTTTGAGGAATGGCAAGACGCACTAATTGTCTCACTTCTCGGTGAACAAGTAAACCTCCCTCTAAAGGACGGAAGAAAGGCGGGACTGAAAGAAGAAAGATTTTTTAACGCGCACTGACCGCACAGCGCACGGGCGCCTTTCTGCGTTTCGCCCTTATCGAAACGCGCCCAACGTGGCGGGGTGGACGGGTGGTCTAATGAAAGAGGAAGCAACAACGTGTCATCAGAAATAATCGCGCATTCAGTCAAGCCCATGTCAAATAGGTCATGTAAATACGGCTGGCAGCTTTGTGTCGCTAAGCAAGAAATGGGTGAAATGAACCCGACCGCGGCGGCCGCGTTTCGGTGGAGGCGAAACGCATAATGCACCCGTGTGTTATGCAATGTCAGTGCACGTCAAAGATCCCCAGATGGTCAAAATTATTCCGGAGACCTCCACTCGGCATCTCTTTCTTCCTTTATTTCACTGCCTTATTTATCCCTTCGCTAACGGCGCGGTTGGGGTGTGCACGCATTTATGTGAGAGAGCTACTGCGGCATTTGCTTCCCTGAGAACCATTTTTCAGATTTCGTGAAGGTGTTCACCACCGCCACGTACTTCAAAACGTGACAGGTCTCCAGTGACTCATGGATTCAGTTATGCGCCTTTCCTTTACTTAAAATCAATGGAGTCTAAACGCTGTAAACTCCGCCGTCGCCAATGAGCCCAAAAAATGCCTTTGAGGAATTTGAGGAAAGATTATGGCGCAGTAATTCTCAAAACCATCGGTGGCCACCCGAACCGCGCCGTAAGGGAAGGGAGAACGGTGGAACTGAAAGAAGAAAGAAAAAGAGGTGCCGTAGTGGAGGGCTCCGGAATAATTTCGATCACCTGGGAATGTTAATTGCACTGACATCAACATGAACAAAGCGACTCCTCCTCTTAGGGTCCACAACAATCTCATCGATGCGCACATCACAGCTCGTCCGAATGGCAACCACACAAACAGGCAGAAGGGTCCTCAGGAACCTCAATATTAAGAGAGCGTAGTTCAAGGCTACTCCCCTTCCAAGAAACATGCACTCGACGTAACATCAAGCATGAAGAAAAGCGAGGGCAGAGTGAATCCAGAAACACTAACGCATGCAAGAAGGCACCCTTCTACGTCGGTCCGCCGGTCCCGAAGGTGCACTAGCCGTAGTGGCGGTTGGGCACAAAGGGAAAGTGGTCGATGGACTTAACAGCAGTGAGCCCCGACAGAACAGCTGAAGAGGTGGCAGGAGCTCTCGCAGCCCCGCATGCAGCCTCAAAATACATACCCACAGACGCAAACATAGCACACCAAAACTTCATTGAGGAAAGGATTGTCCCGCTTGCGTCCTTGATGCTCTAAACCAGACAAGCCTATGCTGACATCGAAGGGTTCATATTGATACTTGGCCACAACGTATAGATGTGGACAAGTTGACACACAACTCAGCTCGAGCTTTTCTTCCACTGGGCCTCACAGATGTACTGCTTCGGAATTGGACCAGTTCGATCTACTCCCAACATACGAGATACTACACCTCAGATTAGAGCGGCAGACATTATCCCTCACTTGCAGAACACTTGAGTCAATACGAGATTTACTTCTGTACACTACAGACTGAGTCATCCCATTGCGCTCAAGTATGAAAATACAGATTTTGCTGAGAGAAGGCAGACCTGTTCAACATAGTATGTGCCTTCCAAAAAAACAATCATTGATATAAGAGCCTATTCGGGAGGGGTGAAGGCGGAACTGTCAATGTCGAAAGAAGGACATCAACGTCAGCTTATCTAACGCGCAAGGGCAGCAGCAGAAACCACTGCAATGCCGCGTTTCTGCCACCACGTTGTGAACGCATGCAGCGCACATCTCTGTCATTACCGCCACGTAGCTCAAAGCATGACTGAGGTGTCCACACAACCAAGGAGCCAGGTATTCGCCTTTCCTTAAAATGATTTGAGTCAACTGAACACCGGCGGCCTACTGCTCCAGGGCGATGTTTCTGCCTTTACCTTGCCTCTGCAAAGGGACAGGGGAGAAGAAATTAACACACATTCTACTCCGATTATTCACGAATACAATGCTGTGCCTGGCAGTACTAGAACACTGTGGGGAGGTAGCTGACACCTAGCACATGGTTTGGGCTTGAGAGCGCAACTCAGCTCCCTCTACCCCCCCCCCACCCCAAGCCCTGCCAGAGAGAAATGGAAGGGGGCAATGCTTGGTTCCTCGGACCTCCAGGCCCAAAGGCTTTTGTCAAGAGGGCTAAGCTGGCGGCTTCTACCAATGTGGTCCCGGCATAAGGGTTCCACCGATTGCGGGGCTCTATAAAGAGCCTCAGATCTTCTTTTCAATAAAGGCTTCTCACCAATACCACCACGATGTTGTCACACGTCTGGAAACATTTATTTATGCTATGCTCAGGACAGACACACAAACATCGAAAGAACTTGATCGGGGTATACCCATTGGAACAGTCATGAAAACAGTCACCAGGAAGAATGGCTGAGAAACAGACTTGAATAGCGTTGGTCAAACGTTTAGGGAGCCTTCGCTCTCGCCCTACGATAAGCTTGTCCTGGTTAGCTCAGTTACTGATTGGTCCGGTGAAACGGTGGTCCCGGCTTCAAACCCCAGACCAGGACGAATTTTTCTTTAACTGCGAAGTTTCTGAGAAAGCTATCTAGCTTTCCTTTGTAGCTGCGCTTGGGTGGATGCCAGTGATAATTAGTTCCTTATTAGAAAAACTTGAATAGTTCTACGTGTTCTGGCTTTGCACCTTAGTAATAGCATAACGCTGAACAGCAGCTGCGTTTTCATCCTAGGGCCCTCAAAAACGTAGGCGCCGATGTGGACGCCGTGGGGGATCAGCAGTAATCATAGTAATCATATTAATCATTAATCACTCTACCGCACATGGCTAATAATGATTTTTAGTTTGAAAGCACTTCTCTCGTGTTTCAGAAATGCCTGCGTGAAGCCACTGAGTAACTGGGTCACTGGTTTAGTGGACTCAAAGTTGGTGGCGGCCGCTTACAAATCAATACATGGAGCGTCTGCAGCCCGCCTAAGAACCGACATGCTAGTCCAGAACATCTCGTTAAAAGGTTCGGAGCTGGCGGGCAAAGCTCCCAGTGTAATTGGGGGGGGGGGGGGGGGCGGCACGGTCATGATGGAAGAAGTCAGGGCACAACTTATTTCCATGAGAAAAAAAAAACACCTCAACGAGGCTAGATAAGGTGACCACCCGGCACCTATACTGTCTCCCTGACGGCCGGATTACATCATTAGTCCAATATTTCAATATTATTAGTCCAATATTTTGATGCAGGTTAGCGCTTAACCTTTTCTCAGTGCCAACAGAAGGTTTAAGATTCTGTTGGTTGAAGGTCTTACTCAACAATTCTGCACAAAAAACAGTCTTGAATGAGAAATACGCAAGCATTTTTTTTCATACATCGTTAAGATATCACTGTCGATATATCCGCAGAACTCCCGTTTAGAGGCGTGCAGTTTTTCTTATTAACGTTCCTATTAACATAAAAAGCGTTAATCACTGGTTTTTCATGAGTTGATTGCTAGGAGCGAGCGATGATAAAACGATTTTGCTGCACATCTGAAGAATTCGCCGTCACCTGCAATATTAACGCGAAAGCGTTAAGGAGCTCGCGTCGCAGAAAAGCCGGTGTCGTCGGCGTCTTTGGCCGTGAGCGAAAAATTGCACATCTCGGTGGAGACCTGAACCGCGCGGTAAGGAAAGGAGTTTTAATGTGAAAGCATTAAGGACTGATTGATAGATGGACTGACTGATTAATTGATTGATTGATTGACTGAATTGATTGAGTGACTGACTGATAGATCGATCGATTGATTTTTCTTTCCCTTATGGCGCAATCCGGGTGTCCTGCGAGAAATGTGAGACAGGCGTCATTTCCTTTCCTTAAAAGCAGTTTTCATTCCCTTACAACCCAGTTCGGGTGTCTGCCGAGATGGCGTTCCGTGTACTTCTCGGCAACGCTGCGACATGCTGTCGCGTCTCACTCTAAAAGACGAAGCTTAAGCGTCCCCCAATTGTTTCTTACAGTAAATTCTCTAATACTGAAAATTTTTGATCAAGAATGTTGGACATATTCCCTCCTAGTTAGTGGGCCCCTCAATCGCGCTTTGAAGTGTGGCGGTGGTTCCCACCTACAAAAAACTGCGATTTTTACTTTTCAGTGCTTGCAAATTCTAAGCCAGCATTTTTTTTTCTTCATGAGCTACTGCCTATCTTGCATACCTGTCGATTAGCCTACAATGGCATTCAGCATCAATTTTAAACCGGCCTTTATGCACCCTAATGTCGCTGTGAAACCAGGACATTACCGTACGTGCTGCTTAGGGTGGCCGCAATCACTTCTGAAATAGCGTTTGTACCTGCTTTACCTAAGACGACTCAGCCTCCTATTTCGCACAAGACGTCATCAAGGTGCGGGTAGCGTGCCATCCACTGTGCACATTCAATTTTTCTCACAAATTGCAAGAAGGACGCTTTTGCCTGAGCCGCCACGGTGGCTGAGTGGTATATAGTGCACGGCTGCTGACCCGAACGACGCGGTTGCGTTTCGATGTAGGCGAAATGCTAGAGTCGCGTGTTCTGTACGATGTCAATGCGCGTTAAGGAACCCCAGCTGGTCGAAGTTATCCGGTGCCCTTCACTACTGCGTCCCACATAGCCTGAGTCGCTTTAGGAGGTTTTATTGACCAAGTTTTTAAAAACCTGACGTCACAAGAAAGAACGCCTCAGCAAAAACGTTTGCTTCGTGTCAAAACTAACACCATACCGCCGATGAGTAACAAAGCTTCTTGCCCTAGGGTCCTCAGAAAGGCACTCGGCATGTCCACGCACTCGCAGACTCCAGCGAACCTTCATAATAATTCCAGCACTCACCTTTGTTTCGTCGCCACCTAGAATACTCAAAACTGACGGCATCCTTCCCTGCTGCGGGTGCTGTGCTGGAAGACAGGTATCGGCCCCTTGTCCTGCGATGATAAGCAGGGGAACACGGAAAACTGCAGCGGAGAACACCGATCACCTTCTCGCTTTGAAGCTACTTTGCGACTGAACCAAGAACAAAAGAACGAACGCTCGCCAAGAATCGACTTCACTCCCGCACGTGTCTCGCGCTTCCCTCGTGCCATGCTAATTCCAGCACTCACCTTTCTGCGGTCGTCAACCAGAATCGGCATCCTTCTCCTTTATCCCTTCCCTTACGGCGCGATTCAGGTGTCCAAAGATATGTGAGACAGATACTGCGCCATTTCCTTAACCCAAAAAACCAATTATTATTATTATTATCCCTACTGTGGGTGCTGTGCTGGAAGACAGGTATGGGTGCCTTGTCCTCCGATGAGATGCAAGGGGAACGCGGAACAGTGCAACGGAGAACAGCGACCACCTTCTCAGTACGAAGCTCATCAGCGACTGAACCAAGAACAAAGGAACGAACGCTCAGCAAGAATCGGCGTCGCTCCCGCACGTGTCTCGCGCATCCCTCGTGTTCGAATAATGCTCGCGTGAGTGAGTGGTTGATTAGAAGTGGAAAGGGGAAGGCACGAGCTTGTCTACTGGTGGCTCAACCACCACGCGCACTGCCGGCGTGCCGATAGAAGTATGGTGAGGAGGGGGAGAAAGGAGAGGTAAGGGGAGGACATGCTCGCGAGCCCACCTTCTCTCCCTTTAGAATACACCAATGCGGTGCGCGTGGAGGCGGCGGAGCACGCGCACAAACGAGCGTTCACCCTCGCGGTGGTGAACAGTTCCCGCAACCCGCTAGCAGCGGCGTCTATCGAGACCAACCGCTTCGAGACTGCGGAGGAGAGGCGAATAGGTTTATCTACTGCCGGTATAAATGGATTGGTTTTGAGGAATGGAAATGACGCAGTAATGGTCTGACATATCTCGGTGGGCACACGCACCGCACCGTTCAGGGAGGGATAAAGGAGGGAGTGACTGACTGAAGGAGGGAAGAGGTGCCGTATTGGAGGTCTCAGGAATAATTTCGACCTCTTGCGAACATTCAATGTTCCCTGACATTACACAGCACACGAGCGCCTTTCGCTCGGTTCAGGTGTCCAACGATATATGAGACATACTGCGCCATTTCCTATCCACAAAAACCCATCAATATTATTATTATTTCGCCTCCATCGAAACGCGCCCGCAGTGATCGGGTTCGAACCCGGGTACACTGGCTCAGTATACGAGCGCCCCAGCCACTGCGCTAATGCGGCGGGTAACTCAAAATTAGAGAATAATAATAATTGGTTTTTGGAGAAAGGAAATGGCGCAGTATCTGTCTCATATATCGCTGGACACATGAACCGCGCCGTAAGGGAAGGGATAAAGGAGAGAGTGAAAGAAGAAAGGAAGAAGAGGTGCCGTAGTGGAGGGCTCCGAAAGAATTTCGACCACCTGGGGACCTTTAACGTGCACTGACATCGCACAGCACACGGGCGCCTTAGCGTTTTTTCTCCATAAAAACGCAGCCGCCGCGGTCGGGTTCGAACCCGGGTACTCCGGATCAGTAGTCGAGCGCCCTAACCACTTAGCCACCGCAGCGGGTGGACGTTCGCGATTTCACGATGGTTAGAGGCGTACAGCTAGGCTGTAAAACTTTAAGTGGATGGTTCGCATTCTTTAGTATGTGGAGCGATGTGGCTGTAATACGAAAAGAAATGAACTGCGCTGTTATGGAAGGGATAAAGGAGGGACTAAGAAAAGAAAGTATGAAAGAGGTGCCTGTAGTAGTGGCTGGCTCTGGAATAATTTCGGCCACATGGGAATCTAACGTGCACTTACATCGCACAGCACACGGGTGCGTTGGCGTTTCGCCTCCATTGAAGCGCGGCCGCCACGGTCGGTTTTGAATTCGGGAACTCCGGGTTCGAACCGTGAGTATCCGAACCCGGGTTCGAACCCGGAGTTTGTTCCTTCAGGGAGTTTTTCAGGGAGGGCTTGGATCTCATTTCACAGCATTACCAATCATTTTAGGCATGAGATGCGCGTTTATTTCACTGGAGACAAATCATTCAACTATGGCGTAGTCTTCAAGCGCGCTCGTTTCTAAACCTTCTCTGCTAGCGCATATACCTAACCAGCATAACCCGCACTGTAAGCGCTCAGGCATTTGAGCCTCTTGCGATCACATCCTATGAGACTGCAGAAAACAACCGAAAATAAAAATTGGTTTTTGTGACCACATAGCATGTCTCTCCTGTAACTAGCGCTTTTCGACATAACATGTATCTCCTGTGAAAGGCTCTTTTCGACGAAATAATTGTTTTGAATGAAGTATATCACAAAAAAAGCGATTACATGTTTGCTACGTTATATAAACCTGACAGGGTGCCTACCTCGCTGCTGGCCTAAAGGCCTAGCCAGTAAAACATTCAATAAAGGGAAATGAAAGACGCGGTGAGTTTATCACATCTTAGTGGACCCCTCAAACATGCCGTGAGTTAGGGGGTTAGAGGTTGGCTCCGGATTAGCGTTCCATTTACTGTGAATGTTCCAAACTTTATGAACAAAATGTTTTCATGAGCCGCGTTTACATGAATGTGACAGAAGTCGACTCCGGTCGCCTTATTCAGGGGAAGTACAAAACGTGGAAGAAGAGAGTCAAGGGTGAGTAAGGCCTTTCTTTCAAAAAACCTGCTCTTTTCCTGAAAAAAAGAACTAGAGTGAACTTCTGTCGCATTCATGTAAACGCGACTGTATATTAAAAGATTTCACTATAACAATCAATATATCCGCGGACCTATCGTCGACAGGCCTGCATTTTTCCTTACTAATGTTTTTGCTGTCGCCAAACCGTTTTCATTCGTTTCTATGGCAGTCGTAACTGCTGGATGCAAGCCATCGAAAACTTCGAAAGAAATATCTTGCTACACATCGTAAAAATGGACCATTACGCTCAATATTTTCATAACAATAAAAATTTTGGTCAAAGAATGCTGCACATGTATGTGCTTCTGTGGTCAAGTCGATACCTTGGTCGGGCTTTGAGGTACTTGGCGGTGGTGTCCACCAGCAGAAAACCATGATTTCGCACGATTTTTTATGCTCATGAATACTAAATAGCCAGCCATTATTTTTCGCTTCATGGGTTCGTTGGTTCTTCCTATCGAACTACTCCAATGAATACCGTTGAATTGCACCGTCTACAGCTGTCGCTTATCTTAATTATACATTCAGCTTCATTCAGTAAGGTGCCTCTATGGACCCTAATGTCGTGTAAGACCAGGGCATTGCCATAATTGCTGCTTGAAGGCGGCAGCAACCACTTCTGAAGCGGCGTTCGCACCTGCTCTACCTATGACCACCTCCCTCGTATTTCGCACATGACGGGATCAAGGTGCGGGTAGCGTTCCATTTACTGCGAATGTTCAAAACTTCCGCAGAAATTGCAAGAGGGACGCATTTGCCTGAGGCGCCGCGATGACTCAGTGGTTTTAATGCCAGGCTGGTAAACAAAAAGACCATAGTTCGATCCCGGCCGTGGGCGGCTGCATTGCGATTGAGGCGAAATGCCGGAGGCTCGTGTACAGTCCGATGTCGCTGCACGTTAAGAACTCTAGTCGCTCAAGATTTCCGCAGCCCTCTACTACGGCGTTCGATAAAGCCTGAGTCACTTCGGGACTTCGAACCCCATAAAATCAGGCTTTTAAAAGCTCACGTCATCATAAAGGAGGCCCATCGGAAAAGTCAAGCGCTTCCTATGGATCTCTTGCACACCTCAGTGAAAGCATACTGCCGAACAGTAACTACGTTTCTTGCCCTAGAGTCCTCAGAAACGTTCACGCACTCTCAAACTCAAGCGAAGTATCATGCTAATTCCAGCACTCACCTTTCCGTGGCTGTCACCGAGACTACCCTATGTGCTGGGCTGGAAGACGTGAATGTGGGTACCTCCGTTGTCCTCCGATGAGATGAAGTCGAACGGCGAACACTGTAGCACAGACCATCGACCACCTTATTAGTTTGAAGCTCATCGACGACTGAACCACGAACAAAAGAACCAACGCTCGCCAAGAACCGGCGTTGCTCCCGCACGTGCCTCGCGCTTTCTCCGTGTTCGAATATTCGTCGCGAATGAGTGAGTGCGTGATTATAAGTGGAAAGGGGAAGGCACGAGCTTGTCTAGTCTACTGGTGGATCAACCACCACACCCACTGCCGGCGTGCCGATAGAAGTAGGGAGGGGAGCGGGTGAAACGAGAAGACAGGGCAGTAGCACGACACCGCTTGAGGAGGCCGGTGTGAGCGGGAGCCTTTTGCGATACGCTCACGGCGTCCTGATCGGGCGCACCATGCGCGTACGAGTGGGGGGTAATCTCGCCAAGCCTCGTCCGGTAGACATGGGCGTGGCGCAGGGCTCTGTCTTATCACCATTTCTGTTTAACGTGGCCATGTCGGTGGTGCCGGCCTCCCTCCCTACGAGCGGCCATCACGTGTACATGTCCATATATTCAGTCCACATAGCTCTGTGGTGCCGGGGAACACCGGGCGAGGCGCTCCGCATGCGGGGCTGCCTTCAGAGAGCTCTGACCACAATCGATGCCAGCTTGCGCGGCATTGGTCTGTCGCTGAGCGCGGACAAATCGGTGGACATGGCCTGCGTTTCGCGCTCGCGCGTGCACCTAGCGCCACTGTCAATAGACTGGACTCCGATTCATTGGCGTAAATCGGTGCGGTACCTTGGCCTGGACATCGATTGGCGCCTTTTTTTTCGTCCGGTGGCGAACAAGGCCTTTCTGCAGATGAAGAGGATCACCGCCGCCGAGCACAAGCTTACCGCTCGAGGCCAGGGCTCCTCCCAGAAAGCTGCGCTGCGGCTATACAATGCCGCAGCTTCGGGGGCGGTACTCTAAGCGCTGCCGCTCGACACGGTGCGCAAGCCGTGCTGGAAGAAACTCGAGCTCCAGCACCGCAAGTCCCTGCGCGTGTGCCTAGGCCTGCCCAAAAACTAGCAGTGCGCAGCAAAGTTGGCCGAGGCAGCAGCGTGGCCACTTGAGCTCCAGGCAGCGCGCAGGGCACTGAATCATATCGACCGCCTTCACCGCGCACCGGATGGCGGCTCGACTCGATGCGATGCTGCAGCGTATGCGCTCGCACCCGCGCTCACGAATGGGCGTGGCGCTGCCCAAGTATGAGCAATTGACAAGGCCCACCCCCCTACGGCTCCTGCGCGCCCTGACCTGCTGCCTCGGAGGTACAGCGAGAGATCGTCGGCATCGCGGGAAAGCGGAGCACACCCCTCTGTGCTGTGCAGCAGCTGGCCAGAGCCGTCATGCCTGAGGAGCTCCAGGAACATCTCCTCGTGTACACCGACCGGTCGGGGGCCCGCAACAGCTCCTCCCTTGCTGCGGCGGCTACCATCCCCACCCTGCGACTGCACAGCCAGCAACACGCAACCTTCCTGGGCTCCTCCACAGCGGCGTAGTTCATGGGGATCCGGCTCGGGCTGGACCTGATGTGCACCTTCGGCCCTCCGCCACCCAGAAGTGCTCTACGGTGCGACTCCCGCACCGCACTCAGCCGCTTGCAATCTAAAAGCTGCGGAACCCCTCTAGTGCGGGAAGTTCGCTCGCGCATCGAGCGCCTCGCGCAGAGAGGATGGGCCTTGTATACACAGTGAGTGCCAGGTCACTACGGCATCACTGGCAGCGAAGAAGCTGACGCCTTTGCGACCGCTCAGCATCAACTACCTTCCAGCGATCAGCCCGATGCGCTGGAAGACGTGTGCGCGACCATCCACGACTACCTCCGAAAGAAGCACCCCGACACACGCAACGCAGGAGGTGAGCGCATTGAAAGTATCACCGGCTTTCGCGCACTTATCCTCCGCGCGCGCATTGGCTGCGTGTGGCCCGGGGAACGACGGGAGTGTCATGGAATCGCGACGAGTGATGTGTGTAACGGCTGCGGTGCAGTGGAAACACTAGAACACCGGCTCCTTCACTGCGCCGCGTTCGCCCATGCTCGTCGCGTTATGCTTGCGGCCTATAGGGCGCTGGGTATATTACCAGACTCCCTCAAGACGCTATTGTGGCCGCAGGGCAGTGAGCGCACTTGTGAGCGAACCTTGCTGAGCCTGTGTGCATTCCTCGAATTCACAGGCTTGACGACCCGTCTGATCTCCGCCAGGTAGTTACACGCAGTGACCGAACGCTCCGCGAGTTCTACCTTGAACGATTAATAACTGGACGCCCCACTCCAGTTGTAGCCAACGCAGTGATGTGCGCGTGTGTTTTAATTCCTCCGACATGAACTAATCACGCGCGCAACCTGGACGTATTTCTTTTTGTGTAAATAGTTTGTATATATTTCTTCTCCCCTAACCTCTCTTCCTGTCCCCTCTCCTCTTTCATTTCATTTCTCTATTCTGCCTGCTATCCTTCATTTCCGCTGCCCCAGCTCAGGTGCTTCAGTATTGATGGCAGATGCCGGGGCTGCTAAAATCTTTTCCTGCCTTTTTACTATTATTTTAATAGAAACCACTATCACCACCACGAAACTGCTCGGCGACTAACCCGAAAAACGCGGGTTCGATTAGGGCCGCGTCGATCGAATTTCGATGGAGCCGAAAAGCCAGATGCCGACGAACTTTGCGATGTCAGTGCACTTTATTGAACTCCAGGCGGTAGAAATTTCTGGATCCCTCTACTACGGCGTTCCTCATAGCCTTATTCACTTTTGGTCGTTAAACGCCATAAACCAAGCTATTTCCGGGCGTCACCAGTAGAAATGGTTCAGCAATAGACGACCAGTGCTTTGTGTCGATCTCTTGCACCTCAGTAACACCATACCGGCTAACAGCAACTACGTTTCCGGACCATGGTCCTCAGAAGCACGATCGGAACTGGACACGCACTCTAAAAATCAAGCGAAGCTTCGTGCTAATTCCAGCACTCACCTTTCCGTGGCTGTCACCGAGACTACCCTGGGTGCTGTGCGCGAAGACGTGAATGTGGGTACCCCCGTTGTCCATCGATGAGCTGAAGTCGAATGCAGAAGACTGCAGCGAAGAACATCGACCACCATAATAGTTTGAAGCCCATCGACGACTGAACCATGAACAAAACCAATGCTCGCCAAGAACCGGCGTCGATCTCGCACATGCCTCGCGCTTGCCCCATGTTCGAATAGTGGTCGCGAGCCCACCTCCTCTTCCTTTATAATACACGAAGGCGGTGCACGTGCAGGCGGACGAGCACGAGCACAAACCAGCATTTGCACACACACGTGCGCCTTAGTGTTTCGCGTCCATCGAAACGCAGCTGCTGCAGCGGCTGGGTTTCGATGGAGGCGAAACGCTAAGTTGCCCGTGTGCTCTGCGATGTCAGCGCACGTTAACGATCCCTAGGTGGTGGAAATTATTCCGGAGCACTCCACTACGCCACCTCTTTTTTCCTTTCTTCTTTCAATCGCTTCCTTTATTCCTTCACATACAACGCGGATCAGGTGTCAGTCTAACAATGAGAGAGATATTGCGTAATTTCTTTTCCCCAAAAACCCGCCTGGTGGCCGAGTGGTAAGGGCGCTCGGTTACTGATCCGGAATTCCCGGTTTCGAATCCGACCGCTGCGGCTGCGTTTTATGGAGGAAAAATGCTAAGGCGCCCGTGCCCTATGCGATGTCAGTGCACGTTAGATCCCCAGGTAGTCGAAATTATTCCGGAGCCCTCCACTACGCCCCCTCTTTTTATTGCGAAAGCAATACTGCTCGAGGTTTCCGCTCTTGGCCATCATCCCGGAGAATCCACCATTGACCTTTGGCGTGACATATGTGTGACGTAATAGCACCTGTGTAAAAGCGGGGCCCCAACTCGGCTCGTCGTGACCGTCCCAGCGAATCCTCCATGCTGCAGCTGCGCGCCGCTGCCGCGAGGGGCGCTCGGCTGTACGTGACGTCATGCCAGCTTTGAAAAAATCCCCTCGCCAACTCGGCTCGTCGCCGTCGTCCCAGCGAATCCTCCACGGTATGTCGGATGATTCGTATAAGGTGAAGCTGCAACGATGTGCTGCAGCTAAGAAGCGGCGGCGTGCGGAAGAAACGAATGAATAGCGGGAACAACGTTTAGCTAAACGGCGTGCATTTGTAGTCGTTATGGCGAGCGCGAGAGAGACGCAACAGCGACAGAACGAAGCCAGGAAGAGACACCGCGCTCAAGAGACGCCAGAAGAACGCGCCTCAAGACTCGAGAAGCGTCGTAACGAAGATGCGGCTAGAAGTGCCACGTCCCGTAGTGACTCTTCAACTGCAGAAGAGACCGCTCTGAATTTTCGAGAGCGTCGGAATGAGACGCAGCGTAGACGACGTGCCAAGGAAACGAAGCTTTCGCAATTCAACTAGGGTTAACCAGAGCTAAACCACAGCCAATTTTTTTTTCTTCTTTCACTCACTCCTTTATCTCTTCCCTTACGGCGCGGTTCAGCTGTCCAACGATATATGAGACATATACTGTGCCATTTCCTTTCCCTCAAAACTAATTATTATTAGTATTATTATTTTCTGTCGCGTAGGCGAGAGGGTCCAGCAACACGCCGGCAGCCGCGTTTCTCAAGACCAGAGAGAGAGGAAACTTTGTCACAAAAGAAGGGTTCCTGGACTCTCAGCAGACGGGCCAGGTGCCATATAAAATTTGTTTTGGGGGAAAGGAAATGGCGCAGTATCTGTCTCGCATAGCGGCGGGCGCCTGAACCGCGCCGGAAGGGAAGAGATAAAGGAGGGAGTGAAAGAAGAAAGGAAGAAACAGGTGCTGTATCGGAGGGCTCAGAAATAATTTCGACCACCTGGGGATCTTTAACGTGCACTGACGTCGCACTGCACATCGGCGCCTAAGCGTTTCGCCACCATCGAAACGTGGCGGCGGCGGTCGGCTTCGAATCCGGGAGCTAGAGATCAGTATCCGAGAGCCTTAACCACTCAGCCACCGTGGTGCGGCAAAGGTGTCCCGTTAGCTGACAACTGGCGGCGACGTCTTCGTCGCACTCGATCGTTCCCGCCTAGACGGCGCGGTCCGCTGTGCAGCACTGCTTCCCAGGCTTCGGGTAAGGGGCTTCTATAAGAGTTTCCGGAGGAGGATCCTCCGGGCAGTCCCATAGCGTGTGATCGAGGGCGTCAGTGCTACCGCAGTGCATGCAGGTGGGGTCTATGAGGTTGGGAGAGATGTGGGCGTAAATTTACTGTTTCGGGTAAGAATGGGTTTTAAGTCTTCTCCAAGCCACCTCTTGGTGTTGGGAGAAACTTGTCCAACTCTAGGCCAATTCCTTCGGGGAGGAGGTGGAGGTGGAAATTTCTTAAGCTACAGCCAGTATAGCCCCGCTGGCATTATATTCAGCGACTTAAAATTGGCGTTTCCCAATTTTGCGAGTATAATACATCACTACGCATCCTGAAGAATGCAAACCATAAACTTAACTGTGTTTGGATTGATTTGTGCCCCCGCTTACTCTGAGAATCCGGCGAACGAGGCAGCTCGAAATGCAGTCCGAGGTTTCGTTGAGCGCGCTAGGGGGCTCGACCGCTCCTTCGCATTTTTTGAGGGAGGTCTTGACCTCATTTCACGGCAAGGTGAACTATTTTAGGGTGGAGACGAGCGTGTATCCCCCCCTCCCCCGCCCCCAAAAAATCTTTAGAACTGAGGAAACAATGTGGTTCGTTTTCAAGACCGCTCGGTCGTTTCTAAACCCTTCGCTGCTAGCGCATATGTTTTTCTCGCAACCATAATCCTCTTGGAAGCGCTCTGGTTATTCGAGCTACTTATGATGACATCCTGTGCGACTGCAAGAATTAACCGCCTCCGCCGGATTACTAGTGCGCAGAGCGGCCGTGCTGGTCAGCTCAGAACGGACGCAAGTCCAGTACTTAGATAGCGATTAAAGCTTCACCACGTGATATACTATAAACCATACAGGGCGCCTTCCTTGGTGCTGGCCAAGGAGCCTAACCAGTAACACTGAGTACTGGGAAATGAAATGCGTGGCGACTGTCTCACATATTAGTGGACACCTATACTACGCCGTGAGCTGAGGAATGGAGGAGAAAGTCTAGAAAAGAGGTGTTCCAGTGGAGGTCTCCGGAATAATTTTGACCACCTGAGAGTTTTTTTGAGGATCCCAGGTGGTCGAAAGTACTCCGAAGCCCTCCACTACGGCACCTTCATTTGTCTCACTTTGACCTTCTTCCCTTCCATCACGGCGCTGTTCAGGTGTCCGCCAAGAAGTGAGACAGACTGTGCCTATCTCTTGCTCCAATTGTTAAAACTTTCTTTTCCTCCTGTTGATTTGAGGAACGAAAATTGTAGGACCATTAATAATATTAATAACTGGTTTTTGGGGGAAAGGAAATGGCGCAGTATCTGTCTGATATATCCTTGGACACATGAACCGCGCCGCAAGGGAAGGGATAAAGGAGGGAGTGAAGAAATAAAGGAAGGAAGAGGTGCCGTAGTGGAGGGCTCCGGAATAATTTCGGCCACCTGGGGATCTTTAACGTGCACCGACATCGCACAGCACACGGGCGCCTTAGCGCTTTTCCTCCATAAAAACGCAGCCGCCGCGGTCGGGTTCGAACCCGGGAACTCCGAAGCTTCGCCTTTAAGAGCGGAACACGGCAGCTTGTTGCAGCACTGCCAGGGAGTCCACGGAACGCCACCGCCAGTTCGGCGCGACGCCTTGCCCGTTAGAGAAATCGCTCTGCTACGTACTGTGAAACGGATGCGTGTAGCGGCAAACCACGTAGACGCGCTGCCAGGTGCCTTGCCTGCCAAATGTCTTTAACGTTCACTTACGTCGCACATCAATCGGGCGCCTTTTTCCCTTCGCCTCCATCGAAACGCGGCCGCAGTGGTCGGATACTCAGGCTCAGAAGAGAAGCGTCTCAACAACTGAGCCACCGCAGCGGGTCCGTAGCGGAACCCTCGTTGGTATCTGCAGAGAATCTCGCGCTGTTCTCTCTACTTGCAATCGGTGCCTGCCCTCGATTTCATTTTGCCCTGCTTGGCACATAGACACACAGCATTGAAACCCGGGTAGCGCGGCTAGGTGTCCATCGATATATGAGGCAGATACTGTGCCATTTCCTTTCCCCAAAAACCAATTATTATTATTATTTCTAGAAGTACTTTTGCGCAAAAATCTCTTTTGAAAATTGATTTTTGGGGAAAGGAAATGGCGCAGTATCTGTCTTCAGCCAGCTGGAGGAGCTTGATCTGTATCCCCGGGTCGGGGCTGAGCAATAGAGCCTCCCAATGAGCAGAGTCGGTAATGAAGTGACTCGCGGGTAGGGACTGCGGGCAGTTCCAGATCATATGATTTAGATCGGCTTTCGCATCACAATTTTTGCATTTGTTTGAGTAGGGTCCTTCCGAATAGAAGCTACACAATTGGGGATTTGGATAGGTGTTCGTTCGAAGTTTACGCTAGGCTTTGGCCTGTTGCTTGGAGAGCGTCTTATCTGTAGGGGGGAATCTGAGTCTTGCAAGCCTGTATTGCTGCAGGATTTCTATGTAAGAAAACAACCTGTCCTTGCCAGAGTATAGGGCGGGTGGGCTGCACGACCCAGCTCGGCGGGACAGTTCTCGAGCTAGGTTATCAGCCGCCTCATTACCTGTTAGGGAAGCATGAGCAGGCGTCCAGATTAGGCGAATGCGCCGCGTGGGCTGATAATTTAGCGGAATCAGTGCTGCTTGTGGGGAGATTGTTCCAAACGTGTAGTTACGTATAGCCAATTTTGAGTCGCTGACAATGGTTTCTGCCGAGGATCCCACAATGGCTAGAGCAATGGCTGTTTCTTCTCCAACATGTGTGTGCTGAGTGCGTATAGTGCCCCCAGTTATGAGTGTACCACGTTCCGTGGTGACCACAGCTACCATCTTGTCAGCCGAAGAATCTGTTGCATCTACATATACCACAGAGGAATCATTAAGAAAGCGTTTGCCTAATGATTTGGCTCTCTCTGTACGACGTCCAGCGTGGAAATCTGGGTGCATGTTCCAAGGTAGTGGAGGAATGACCAGAAGCTGGCGTATGTGTTTGGGAAGGTCAGTTGTGGGTCCGCCTTGTCGTTCGTATGTTATGCCTAGTGTGAACAGAATGTGTCTGCCAGTTGGTGTGCCCGATAGTCGTCGTACTGCGAGACGGTTACCGCTTCAATAATCTCGCTTAGGGTGTTATGAAGACCGAGACCTAACACTTTCTCAGTCGCTGTGTGCATGGGTAGCCCAACTGCCTGTTTGTCGCATTTTCTGACTATGGCCTCCATTTTTTCTTTTGCAGCTGACTTGAGATGTAGGTAAGGGCATACGTAAGCTTTGCGGCTTATCACAAAGGCTTGTACTAAACGAAGAGTATTGCTTTCCTTCAAGCCCGAGTGGCGGTTACTAATGCGGCGAATGAGTCGCATAATTTGCTGCGAGGTTGCCTGAAGCTTCCGAATTACGTCACCATTGAAGCCGTGTTCTTGTAGAATTAGGCCCAAGATTTTAATTTTGGGCACTCGAGGAATGGGGACTCCGCGAATACTGAGTTCGATGGCCGGTGGGGTTTGCGCAAGGGATCTGATGTTGCGGAATATGAGAAATTCAGATTTGGCTGGGGAGCACCGCAGCCCCCTAGTGTCTACATAGTTCCCCACGATATCTATTGCATGCTGTAGTCTCTCCTCGATTTCGGCATCATTGCCCTCGGCGGTCCACAAGGTGATATAGTCAGCATAGAGGGTGTGGTGGAGTTGCGGAACCTGCGCTAATTGGTGTGGAAGTTTCAACATTGCAACGTTGAAGGGAAATGGTGATAGGACCGATCCCTGCGGGGTGCCCTTGTTGCCAAGGGGGAAGTCATGCGAGTGGAGACCTCCTACTTGAAAATGCGCCTTTCTACCTGAGAGAAAGTCGCGGATATAGTTGAAGGTGCGGGCTCCCACCCCGAGTTCATGAAGGTTCTCCAAGATCGCATCATGTCTGACATTGTCAAAGGCCTTTTCCAGGTCAAGTCCAAGAATTATTCTGGTGTCCCGCGTTTTTGCCTCAATAATCTGATGTTTGAGCTGAAGCATTACATCCTGCGTAGAAAGTTTTGGTCAAAATCCAATCATGGTTGGAGGGTACAGCTCGTTCTCCTCCATAAACCGGTTGAGGCGGGTATGAACTACGCGCTCCATGAGCTTACGTACACAAGACGTGAGCGAAATCGGCCTGAGGTTCTCAAGGCTGAGTGCCTTCCCTGGCTTTGGGATGAGAATGATCTCTGCCGTTTTCCATATTTGTGGAATGGAGCCCTCCGACCAGCATTTTTGCATACACTCAGTTAGTGATTGTAGCGACACTTCATCCAGGTTGCGGAGGATCTTGTTGGATACTGCATCTGGGCCAGTGGCGGATTTGCAGTTTAGCCTGGCAATCTCTGCCCTAACCTCATCCACAGTAATGGGGGAGTCGAGCTGCGTGTTTTCCGGACCAGCATAATCTGGGAAGGCTTGGATGAAGAGGTGCATATTTGAGGGTTGCAGAATAATTTCGGCCGCCTGAAGATCTTTAACCCGGGTTTGAACGCGACCGCGGCGGCTGCGTTTTTATGGAGGAAAACCGCTAAGGCGCCCGTGTGCTGTGCGATGTCAGTTCTCGTTAAAGATCTCCAGGTGGTCGAAAGTATTCCGGAGCCCTCCACTACGGCACCTCTTTCTTCAATTCTTCTTTCACTCCGTACTTATCCCTTCCCTTACGGCACTGTTAAGGTGTCCACGATATATGATACAGATACTGCGCCATTTCCTTTCCTTCAAAAACCAATAAAAAATAAAAAATATTTTCCCTGCACTGAGATCGCACAGAACGCAAGCGCCTCTGCTTTTCTCCTCCTATAGGAAAACATGACCAGCGCGGTTGTGTTCGAACCCGGGTACTCAACATCAGTAGCCGAGCACCTTAACCACTGAGCCACCGCCCTAACTACTGAGCCACCGCTGCGGGTCTAAAATACTTTTTTAGTACACCTGAACCCTGCCGTAAGGGGAGGGACAAAGGAAGAAAGAGGGGCTCCGGAATAATTTGGATTACCTGGGGATCTTTAACCTGCACTGACATCGCCCGGGCCCGTCAGAAATTTGGTATTAAAAGCGAGAATACTTTTAATACCGAATACCTGACAGTGCACGTTAAAGATCCCCAGATCCCCAGGTGGTCGAAATTATTCTGGAGCCCTCCACTACGGCACCTCTTCTTTCTCTTCTTTCTCTCCCTCTTTTATGTCTTCCCTTACGGCACGGTTCAGGTGTCCACCGAGGTGTGAGACACTGCACCATTGCCTTTCTCAAAACCAATTTTCATTTTTATTTCCATGGATATCAGGTGGGTCACCTGATGATGTGCACAGAACGCACATCTCATCACTTAGGAGGCGTCTTGTGCTACGTATCTATTCTATACGCCGCACTAACCCTACTGACTTTTTCTACGGGTCTGACAATGGAGCCTTGCGAGGATAACACGATCGCTGTATACGGCCAGGCAAAACGCTTAGGCATGTTTCATTCTGCTGCATTGCCAATGTGATAAATATTAGGACACTGTTCTGTCCACGCTCTCCCCTTGCTGCCTCTGAAAGCTCAAGGCTCTTCTGTCGGCTCCGGGCGCTGTTGTAGTTGACACGTCATGTGACCGCTTGTCATTCGTGTCAGCACAGGGGTCTGCGCCGCATCGTAGCTCACATAAAAGCCTTCCGCGACTTTTCACTTGAGCGTTTGCTTTTGTAGCTCACAAAAAAACAAAGTGTTCGGCTGGCGCGGCGAGTCGGCGACAAAGCTACACACTTTGCACGTGCTCACGTTCAAATCGGGTTCGTGGGGCCATTGGATTTGGAGAGGTTTATTATCGGCTTGAGCTATAAACTGGCAGCGATCTCTTCGGCTCTTGTCACCACCTCTACGTGGGTTTCCAGGTCGGAGCTGAGCAACAATGTCTACCAGCGGCTCTGGGGCGCGAACCGCTTGAGCGATATTGGTGAGGGATATCTCGGACAGTCCCAGAAGATATGATCTACGGTGGCTTTGTGCCGCATTTGCTGAACTCCGGCTTAAATCTATCCGGGTACACATGACCTAGGACAGCTGGATTTAGGGCGAGCTTTATGGCAGACCATACAAGACGAGGGTATGACGATCCTTAACAACGTCGTGGGGCTAGCTCAGTTTCTTTTTCTTCTTTCCTCGACCACGGCCCTCTTTATCGGTCTTCAATCTTGAGAAATGAAATGAAAATCATGCGACATATGGAATTATAAATTATGGATATTTCGCACTGCTCGTACAGATTCATAAAAACCACACTCGTTGGAATGCAAGAAAAAACACTTTTTTATGCATGGGATGAATGCTTGGTAAATGGGTCTTTTACCTCACGATGGTGGTCGTCTGAAGAGGTTTATGCAACACTTGCGGATCTCTACTTTCCAGCATGACATTTTAGTGGTATCTTATAGCAGCAATCCGAACATTATCATCTTGCGTCGGATATCTGCTAATGCTGGGATCAGGGGAATTCTGGAGAAGGGTAGTTGGTGCTTACTTTCTACGACACAGATTGACACAGCGCAACGGAACGAGGACGAGAAAAAACACGAAACTCAGGAATCCATCCGCCTTTATTGGCCACCCATCTCGCTGACACGCTCCGTGTCGCCTCTGAGCGGAGTCGCAATTTCGTCCAGGAACAGGTATCGCCCGATAAGGCTCCAGCCGTACTCTCCCAACGTGTCCAGCTGCGGGCGGCAGTCCTCGCGAGGAAAGCAGACCACGCTCTGCTGGACCACGCCGGCCACTCGCATGAAATCGTCCAAGCCACGAAGGCCTGCGGCAGCAGCCCGAATCATCCAGGTCGCCTCGGCGTCGCTCACTGAAGCCAGCTCGGCGACGCGCCCTGGCAAAGCGACGTGGCCACGAACTCGTTCCAAGGCCTCGGCAGCGTACCTGCGGTCATCGTAGGCGTCAGTGCTAGGGAGTGCTCTTCCACCATTTCCCGAAATGCTAGTCAGAACTTGAGCGCCAGATTAGTAGGGCACTTCTTTGAGGCACGTTTGTTGCCATTTGGAGATTTCCTCTCAAGAATCCGCTGCTCACTACGCGTTGGACACTCACAACAGTAACTGCTTTCCGTGCAAAGATGCTCTTCGGTTCGGTCGCCACCGATGACAATTCGAAATTGCATTGAAGAATTCTTTTGCCAATAGAAGCTCTCATCTCTCAATGTGGTGCTTCAATGCATGGACCTTTGGAGGCGTGAACGTATGCCAATATCAATATAGTGTATCAGAATTCATCATCATAATCAGCATAAGCACGCCCACTCTAGGGCACAGGTCTCTCGTATGTCTCTCAAATTAAACCTGTTTTTGCCAGCTGCGGCCTCCGTTTCCCCGCTAACTTCTTAATCTCATCCGCCCAATTAACTTTTTGCCGCCCCCTACTACGCATGCGTTCTCTTGGAATTTACTTCGTTACGCTTAAGGACCAGCGCTTATCTTGACTAAACATTACATGCCGCGCCCAAGCGAGTTTCTTCCGTTTGACTTCGACTAAGATGTCATTAACCCGCGTTTGTTCCCTCAACTGCTACGGCTGCTTCCGGTCTCTTAACATTACACGTACCATTTTTCTTTCCATAGGTCGCTGCGCCGCTATTAACTTAATGTGAACCCTTTTCTTTAGCCTCCATGTTTCTGCCTCGTAGGTGAGTGCCGGTAAGATACAGCTGTTGAATACTTTTCTCTTGAGGGATATTGCTAAACTGCCATTATGATTTGAGAGAACCTGTCATATGGGCTCCACGGCATTCTTATTATAGTTATTTCCCCCTCATGGTCAAGATTGGCGGTCACTTTACCTACCCTAAGGAACGCATTCCTTGACCACTTCCAGCAACTCGCAGCCAATTGTGAACTGCTGTTCCCTTGCTAGGCTGTTGGACATTATTTGGTTTTCTTGCATGTTAATTTTTAGACCCACCGTAGTGCCCTGCCTGTCTAACTCATCGAGTATGCTTTAAAAAGTTAGGAAGATGCAAAGACGGAATACACCTTCCATTTTTAAAGTGCATTGGAATCCCCGTAACGACGTCCAACGTCCCCACCCTTGCTTCATATATCTGTCGAAGCCGCAAATAATTTCGCGTTAAGCATTGACAATAGCAGGTGCTTTGATGTTGCTCTGTGCGGCACTGGCACCTGATAGTCAATGCGACTGATTACGATCCTCTAGAGAGCCACATACGTGCGTTGCGCTTACCGGTCGCGTCGGTCGCCGATCACAAATTGAGCAGCTCGAGTTACCAAAGCTGAGTTCCGGCGAGCCGTGTCTTGCAGAGCGAACAGGTCCTTGCGGAATTCTTTGTCCAGTGAAAGAACGAAAAAGGGGTCGTAAAAGAAGGCTCCGCACAGCTCACGGGTGACTGCGTTTCGGCTCCATCGAAACGCGGCTGCCACGGCCGAATTCGAAAAATATAATAATAATAATTGGTTTTTTGGGGAAAGGAAATGGCGCAGTATCTGTCTCATATATCATTGGACACCTGAACCGCGCCGTAAGGGAAAGGATAAAGGAGGGAATGAAAGAAGAAAGGAAGAATAGGTGCCGTAGTGGAGGGCTCCGGAATAATTTGGACCACCTGGGGATCTTTAACGTGCACTGACATCGCACAGCACACGGGTGCCTTAGCGTTTTTCTTCCATAAAAACGCAGCCGCCGCGGTCGGGTTCGAACCCGGGAACTCCGGATGAGTAGTCGAGCGCCCTAACCACTTAGCCAAATATGAAAATTGGTTTTGGGGGAATGGAAATGGTGCAGTATTAAAATGAAAATTGGTTTTTGGGGGAAGGAAATAACGCAGTATCTGTCTCACATATCGGCGGACACCTGTTTTCGCCGTAAGGGAAGGGATAACGGAGGGAGTGAAATAAGAAAGGAAGAAAGAGGTGCGGTAGCGGAGGACTCTGGAATAATTTCGACCAGCTGGCGATCTTTAACTTCCACTGACATTATACAGCAGACGGGTACCTTAGGAACTCCGGATCAGCAGCCTAGCGCGCTAACCACTCAGCCACCACGGCAGGTATGCGCAGTATCTGTCTCGTATCGGCGGGCACCTGAACCACGCCGTCAGGGAACGGAGGAGAAAACATTAATTGTTGCACTGTATTAAATTGGGAATGGGAGGTGGGGATAGTTGTTGCGCTTGGTGGCAGTTCCTATTCCGGGACACCATTGGCCGCGCTGCTGCCCGTGCTGTCTGGTCCAGGCCTCGCTGGGCCTCCAGGTACCAGCTGGACAGGGTCGCCTCGCAGCCCTCCCTTGTTGACTGACTTATCACAGTTGTATGTGCACTGTACTGGCAGGCCCATAAATGTGGTCAGCATACTGCCCGCAGAATTTTCACCTGCCCGTGAATGTAGGGTCCATGTGTTCTATTATGACGGTATTTAAGAAAGGCCTGGTTTGTAGCCGTGTTTGTAGGGGTGTGCTACAAGCAGACGAAACCGTAGACACCTATACACCACGCAAAACACTCATGAGACATGAAATATTGAGCGACCCGAAAGGCACGGGTTTGATTCCGACTTCGGCGGTCGAATTGCGTTGGAGGCGAAATTCTAGAGGCCTGTCAGCTGGCGATTTCAGTGCATGTTAAAGAACCCTAGGTGGTCCAAAATATTTGTAGCCCTTCACTCAGTAGCCTCCGGCCGACTGCTTCTTTTTGGTGTAGGCTTTTATAGAATGGCGGATATTTGAGTCGCGTTCCCCTATGATAGTTTAGTTCCTAGGACGCAGAGCTTCGTAGAGGAAGAGGAGGAAAAACATTTATTCAGAGCACAAAAACTGGGTGGGTTCAGTACGAGAACCCATTGGTCGTCATCATAATCCGGCCCCTCTCAACCAGCGATTTCTGGTCGAGTGGGCTGTGGCTATGAAGAGTTGCCTCCCAGCGCTCATGAGTCGTATCGGGATTGCTGTCCAAGTCTGGGTTTTCTTGACATTCCCAAACCGCGTGAAAGAGTGTGCCAACTGCTCCAAAGAAGGGGCAGGACGAATGGTAGGTTTATGGGTACCATTTACTCATTAGGTAAGGATTGGGCAGAGTATTAGTTTGTAGTCGCCTGATTATGTGCTCTTCATATTTACTTGGGATTTGTGAGGAAGAGGATATTTCCTTCTTGTGATCTTATAGTACTCCGTAATTTCTGCGTAGCTTAGTAAGGGTGAGGGGTTTTAAACTGTGTCAGAGAGAGGCTGCGTGCCAGATGCTCGGAGGAGGAGAGCTCGAGCAGCTGTGTTGGCCACCTCATAGCCCGTCGTTGAGAGGTGCCCTGGCGTCCAGAAGATCTGGATGTTGGAAGGATTAGACCTTTCCAAAATTTCCCAACACGGAGCGCCAACGCGGCCTCTGAGGTAATTGCGTACCACTGCTTGTGAGTCGGACATAACCGTTGCATCGCTGTTCTTTGATATCGCTAGTGCGATAGCTGCTTCTTCAGCCGATGTGGTATCCACCGCTTGGATAAGGCTGCTTGCAATAATATCCCCCCGGGGTGAAACTGCTGCAATTGCCGCGACTCCGTTAACGGGTCCAGCCGCATCGACGTAGATCGTGTCCTTGTTTCCATCCCAGCGCTTAGAGTGGTGTCTAGCTCTGGCTAGTCTCCGTCCTCTGTTATATTCCTCATCCATGCGTTTTGGTATGGGGTGAGTCGTAATGTGTGATCTCATCTGCATGGGCATGTCGATCTTGTCAGCGACTTCCCGGGGTGGACTGATTCTCAGCTTCTGTAATATTTTCCTGCCAGGCTTAGATGTTGTGAGCCTGACCATTTGGTTTACACGGTGGGCCTCTATTAGTTCGTCGATGGTGTTATGGATCCCCAGCTGTAGTAAGCGCTAAGTGGATGTGCATAAAGGGAGTCCCAGCGCCGTCTTAATTGCCTTTCGAATAATAACATCTAGTTGGTCTTTCTCCTTTTTGCTAAGCCGTAAGTACGGGGTGGCGTATGTTAGTTTAGAGAGAATGAAAGCCTGAACTAATCTTAGGGCCTCCTTCTCTCTTAGCCCATTTCTTTTCTTGATTACCCGCGTGGCATTCTAGAGACTTGTTCGGAATAGGCTTGGAGCTGTCTGATTGTAGTGGTGTTAGTGTTGCCGCTGGGTATGATGGCTCCCAGGTTCTTGATCTCTTTCTTGATTGGAATGCTAATACTCTGGACCGTAACGTCGACAGAGGGAGTGGACGGCAAAAGCCCCGTATTCTGCCTTTTGCTACGGTCAATCAGGAGTAACTCTGATTTCTCGGGAAAGCACGTTAACCCATGCCTCGCCGCATGCTGGCACACGACATTCGCTGTTTCCTGAAGCCGGCCTTGAATTTCCCCTTCATTATCGCTGCAACACCAGATCGTAATGTCGTCGACGTATATAGCGTGCTCAATGCCTTGGATGCGGTCTAGCTTCTCTGGTAGCTCACGCATGGTCAGGTTGAAGAGAAGCGGAGATAAGACCGCTCCTTGCGGGGTGCCCTTGGAACCTAGATTGAACGGAGAGGAGGTCCGATCACCAATACTTATTGACGCTTTTCTATTGGAGAGAAAGTCCCTCACGTAATTATATGTGCGGTCACCACAGTTGATGCTGTTAAGCTTATGCAGTATTCCCTGGTGGTTGACATATTCAAATGCCCCTTTTAAATTGAGCGCTAGGATGGCCCTGACCTGACATCTTCCGGGGTTGTCCAGAATATCCTCTCTGACACGGAGGAGAATATCCTGTGTAGACAGCTTTTCTCTAAACCCGTACAGCGTGTCAGGGAGGATATCAGTCTTCCTTAGGAGTCGTTTCAGTCGGGCGTTCACGACCCTCTCGAACAGTTTACCCAGACACGACGTCAGAGAGATCGGTCGTAAATGATCCATATCGCATGGCTTATTGGGCTTGGGAATAAATCGCACTAAAGCCAATTTCCAGTAGTCGGGGATCTGGCCCTTGTGCCAGCACTGCGTGTTGAAGTATTTCACTAATTTTCTTAAAGAGATGTCATCGATATTAAAGAGCATCTTGGTGTTTATCTCGTCCGGTCCAGGAGCGGTGTTCTTACGCATGACGTCAAGCTCCGCCCTCAGTTCCTCAACCGTTACGTCTTGGTCCATCTCTTCATTGGGTGCACCGGTGTACGCAGGGAGAGGGTACGAGGATCCCAGATCGAGAAATTTCCGTGCAAGTTCTGCAATGAGGGCTTCGTTGTCACCTTTATAGCAGTGCAAGGCGTTACAGAGCTTGTCTGTTTGCTCTTTCCGGCTTGAGTTCGGCTCGATAAGGGATCTTAGGAGTCCCCATGCTTTAGCCGTGCCCATTCTACCGTTGAGCTCATCACACAGCTTGAGCCAGTTTTGGTTAGCGAGGTTATGTGCGTAGTCATCCGCTTCTTTGGTGAGTTCTGCAATCTTGGTCTTCAGCTTGCGATTTAACTTTTGCCTTTTCCACCTCCTTGTCAGAGATCTCCTGGCTTCCCACAGATGTAACAGGTGCGGGTCAACTGCCGGAGTTTCTTCCGTGGTGTTCGCTGTCGTAGAGTTCCTGGCGACGGTTTTCATCTGCAGCGCTGTCCATGCCTCAATATCTGTGATATCTTCGTCCGGGAGTCGTGCGAGAGGACAGGAGACGATAGGAGCTTCGTAGACCACGAGCCGGAACGGAAACCGGTGGTCTCAACCCCTGATCGGTAGGCCTCGGGAACGAACGACTAATACAAGAGCCACCTCGCATCACTGCCGCCTAGAACACTGTTTTGTTCTCGTGACTGAAGGAAGAATGGAAAGTCTGCCATGCCCACTGGCTCGTGCTGAGAAACAACCGCTGGCACGTGCAGAGAGGATTTGAGAGAGACGCGCGAAGCCGGAACACTCTGACGTCGTTGTTGTTGATGACCTAACAAAAAATGGCACAATATTCTGACCAAGGCTTCAGTTCATTCTTCTTCTTATTCACCCCAGGTATATGGCACATACCCACGCGGGGGATTGGCCAAGGTGTAGTTGAATAAACTAAGAAGTTTCCATGAAAGATGATGACCAAAATGTAGCAGCAATCGTGAATTTTGAAAAATCAATGAATAAAAACAAGAGAACAATATTGACAGTTAAATAACAGACACCATTTTGGTGAAAAAGAAGAGCTCGTAGAACTTTAAAAGAATTAGCACACCAACCTACCAGTTGCAATTATGTAATCGTGGAGAAACCCACAAATAGAACCCAATGCAAATTCCTTGGCGTTCGAACCAAACGATAATAATACTGGCAAAGATAAAGGGAGCCCTAACCTGGAGAGAGGGTCCTCCAGGTAAATCTTTCTCTGAAGTGCGAACTTTGGGCAGTAGAGGAGAAAATGGTCTAAAGATTCAACTTTCCCACATGCATCACATAGGTTCGTCGGTGTCAACCCACACCTGCATAGATATAAATTCCAACTTGGAATCCTGCACCGCAACCGCGTCATTGTTACCTCACACAGCCTAGGTTTACACGAACGGACGTTCCAATTATATGCTAAGGGCTGATAGTCAGTGATATTTAGTAAGGGATCTCGTAACCTGGCTGATATATGTAGGAATCGCTGAAACCTGGAAATCGCCAGCAGGCTGAAATTCGGGACGGGATGTGTCACTGACCCGTCAAGAGACGACCTTGCTAAGTAATCAGCCACCTCATTTGAATGAATACCTGCATGGCCAGGGACCCAGACAAAACGGACCACCTTCAAAGTGCATGGGACAAAAAATCGCAGGATACGGCTCAAAAAATCTTGTTAAGTGTCAAGGAAGACTAACACCGACAATCAGCGAGAATAATAACATGAGACACATGGCATGGAATTTTGTGAAGGGCCATTCCAAGAGCCGAAAATTCCGCAAAGAATATAGGAATATAATCTGTGATGCGGACGGAATAGCTCCATGCCAAATCCTGCGAAAAGATGCCAACTGCAGCTTTTTGGCAGTTGACGGAGGCATCGGTAGCAAGCACTGTATGATGGGGGTATTTCTTTATGTGATCCGAGAGAATACCGTTTAAAATGTTTGCTGGCATGAGTTTCGCATGAGATGGAAGATGTGGTCGAAATGGAATTCCACTGCTGCCGGCGTGTCATCAACCCACTGCAAAAAACTGAGATCAACACCAATCGGTGTTAAAAGGTTCTGCGTTAACATAATTTGAGGCATTTGATACCGTGGCCAATGATGAGAAAAGAATAAGACCGGCTGAGACACAAAAATAGGAGCACTGACATCAGTCACTGGGTCCATCGACCTGAGGAAAGTTCGCACCGTGAGTATTTGAAAACGGGAAGTTAGATCAGGAATACGGGCTTCCAGATAAAGCAAGGCGTTTGAACCTGATTTTGGGAGACCAAGGCAGAGGTGGAGAGCGCGCCTTTCCAGTAAGATTAGCGGTTGAATCTTGTAGCTTGCGCTACCAGAGAACATAATGCAACCAAATTCAAGTATAGGTCTTACGTAGGTTTTGTATATTAACAATAACGTGTCGCGGCGCATCCCAAACTTTTTATTGGCGATTCTTGTCAGCCGGCCTAGAGCGCGTTCTTCTTTAAAAGCATTGTTCTTTATATGAAGGCTCCAATCTAATGCTGGCTGATAAGTAACACCCAGATATTTTACGGATTCCACTTGTGGAATCTGGAGAGAGCGTTGGACTAATGAAATGTGCAAAGGCTTGTCTGGAGGAAATACCAAAACTCCGAATTTGTCTACATTCAGGGATATATTAATACCCTGCAACCATACTCCAAGTGCACAGAATGTGGTAAAGGGAGTGGATATCCCTGGCCGAGGCGAAAAAAGCTATGTCATCTGTATACACAAAAACTGTTATATCAGGACGAATGGGGATGCCACTGACCAAAATATTAAAAAGCAGAGGGGATAGCACCGATCCTTGCGGCACACATCTTGATTGATATGTATTTTAACATAGGGTTCCCTAGGCGCAGTAAAAGAATATGTCCTTCAGAAATTCAGATATCCACGCATAAATGTAGGCTGGAGGATGTAACTGAGCAAGTCTGTTAAGTAAAATAGTATGCTCTACACTGTCATAGGCCTTTGCTACATCAAGAGTGACCGAAGCTGAAACTTCTCTTCTGCGTAGCGAGAGCCGGATTCTGCTCTCTAGATCCACATGCGCGGACCATATAGAGCATCCACGACGAAAGCCAATCTGGGCTAAGCTGAGACCTTTGATGTCATGAACATGTTTTGTGAGGCGACTGTGCACTATTCTTTCTATTAATTTGACTAAATTTGAAGTCAGCGCAATTGGCTGAATATTATCTAAGACGTATCCTTTCCCTACATCTTTCATTATTAAAATAATTTTCGCCGTCTTCCAAATGCTTGGAATCCATGCATTTTCCAGAGAAGCACTGACCATATCTAAGAGTGCGCTTGTAAACTCCTGGGCTAAAATTTTATTCATACCAACAGTGACACCATCTGGTCCAGGAGCTGCAGGATGCAACATTGCCAGGACTGAGAGGAGCTCTGATGCGTCAACCTCGGTATAATCTGAAGAGGGTGAAATTGTGCACAAAGGGACGTTGCTCTGCGTCTGGAAGCGTAACGCCAATCCCTGAGCAATACACTCCAGGCTCTCCTGAGGCTTTTGTGGTGATAACACTATTGAACCAGTGAGAAGAGGGACGACAGAACTCTTCTTACGTTCCATGAATCTATACAGTGCTTTCCGGTGAGGAGGATTTGAAAGATATGTGTTTAAAGTTTGGTTGTACTCCTCCTTGGCTTTTGCAAGCGTTCTTTTGAAAGATGCAGAGAAGAATTTGTAATTTAACCAATTAGCCGGACTCTGGTTGCAGGACAGCCTCTTCCAGGCCGCTTTTCTGCGACGATAGGCCTTCTCACATTCTTCTGTGCACCAATAAGACGGCTGTTTAGTAGAGGCTGCTGCGGGCACAGCGAATATTGACTGGTCTACTGCATTTTGCAAAAATGAAACCGTCTGCAAAGCTCTGTCATCCCGGCTTGTATTAACTAAAGAGGCAAATGAGGCGGACATCAAATTTTTATAAATTTTGTGGTTGACAAATTTATGGGTTAGACAACTAGCTTTAAGAGGAGATAACCGGATAGTGAAAGTTATAGGAAAGTGATCACTAGACGTACCCGAATCCTCTGTCGACCAATCAGTCACATCTAGCCTGCCTGCTGATAATGTTAAGTCAATGGCTGAGCAAGCAACCACTCGCATAATGGTTATTTCTCTAAAATTGCAGCAGCGTACAGCATTTGCAGACAGCCACGACCAGAGAAGCTGGCCGCAGGAATCAGTACGACTTCCCCAGTCACTATGGTGAGAATTAAAATCTCCTGCGATGACTGCATTGTTTGTGGCAGTCACCAAGCTGTCTAAACAGTCTGTCCTGTGTACACCAAAAGGAAAATAGACATTAGCAATTGTAATATCAGCACAATGCGGATATGAAATTGTGATCGCTAAAAGCTCACAGTCAGGGAGAACAATTTTCTTAGAGATAGATGCCTGATGACAAAATTTTAGATAGCATGGTTACCAAGCCACCTCCCCTGCCAACAATTCGATCTGACCGGAAAACTCGAAAGTTTCTTATTGAATATGATTTATACGATGATAACCGCGTTTCTTGTAAAAGTACAATATCAGGCTAATGCTTGTGAATAAGTATGTCTAGATCTGGAAGAGAAGACAAGACGGAACGGCAATTCCATTGTAATACTTTGATACCGTCCATGATTATACCAATTGAAGAGGCCGAAACCGCCTCTTTAAGGATATCAACATGGGGATGAAGTTTGGGTGGTCCCTTTTTAGCTTTCATCTGTGGAGAACTAAAATTAGATGGTGATGAGGAAGCACGGCGCTTCTGCGTAGGGCAGGACATTTCGACATCTCTTGTGCAGATGTCACTGCGACATTCACTGCTAGGAACAGAGATGTTAGGTGGGACCTGGGGAGCATCAGAAGGTGTTGTAGAGCGGTTAGCACTAGCTGCAGAAGCTGAAACAGATGCAGACGTTGCTGCCAGGACGGGTGTTGATGATGACACAGACTGAACTGCAACAAACTGAGCCAATGCCTCAGAGAAAGTGTTTAGCATTCGCTGAACCACTTTATTAAGAGCTTTTTCGACTGTGGTCACAATTGAGGCAGTCAAGTTGGACTCAATATCCCCAACAGAAGCGCGCACACGACTAGCATATGAATCTTTTTTCCTGTTAAGAACAGCGTAAGCATCGGCTCTTGAGCACCGCTTCTCTTTGATAATGTCCAACAAGCTACGCTCTTCACTACGTTTTGCGCAGTTGGCATCATCAGCTGAGTGATTGTTGCTACAGAGGCAACAATGAGGCTGCTCTGAGGTGCAGTCATCAGCAGAATGACCTTTTCCACATAAACGGCAGCGGGTCTCCGACTTGCATGCTTTGCCACTATGCCCGAACCGCCAACAGTTGGTGCATTGAAGAGGGCGGGGTTCTAGAGGGTCCACATGGTATACAATCCGCCAGATTTTTAGTTCAGCAGGGCAGGAAGAGCCAGCAAAAGTTGTTATTAAAGACTCAGTAGCAACACGCGAGCCATTTACCTCTCTACTGCAGCGGTAGACTGAAAGGACCCCAACACCTGCATCCTGAAATTCCTGTAGAAATTCTCTCGGGGATGATGCTGGGTCGACACCTCTTACGACACCCTTGACACATGCAAGCTGTTCGGGAATGAATGCTTTCACCGGCTGCGAGCTGGAATTTTTGCACTTAAGCAAGTCTGCAACACAAGCGATGTCCGAGGACTTGCACACAATTCCTCGACGGCCATATGGACGCACCTCAGAGATCTGCAGGTATTGGGCAGTCAATGATCTTAGCTCCTGTTGAATTAGTTTGGGGGTTTTCATTTTGATCACACCCTCCCCGATTGAAACGATAGCCACGGGAACCGCATCAATGCCATTTTTGTGAAAGGGCTCAAGTGGCAGGCTTTGGGCTGGCAAGCTGGCAAACCAAGCTGCCGACACACCACCTGGGGAGGTCAACGACATCTCTCAGCAAAACGCACTCTCAGGTTCACATGAACTGCGTCTTAAATTACGCCTTGGCCAAAACCCCCCAACGTAGAACGGGCTCACCAAGGATGAACAATCCGGAACCACCAGAAGATGCAGAAAACAGCAGCGGCCAGCAAGAACACGTCAGCACGTTGTTGTTCTTGTTAGTCTATCAAAGGATGGCACATACCCACACTGGGGGATCGGCCAAGAATCGGGTGGCTATTCACCTGAACGCAGTTAACAAAAAGGAAAAGCACGTGGGAGCGCAACACCGGTGAATTTTTCGTCTTGAACAGAAAAGGTGTGAATGTTTTGATTTTAAAATTTTAAGAATAATAATAGAGATTGATTAAATATTAATGATTTAGTCAAAATGTAATAACTGATAGAAAAGAAAAGGTTGGAACACTTAGCAAGTCAGTCGGTGAGATTCTATCAGGAAATTTAGAACAGCGGTACAAACAGATCTGTGATAATAATAATAATTGGTTTTTGGGGAAAGGAAATGGCGCAGTATCTGTCTCATATATCGTTGGACACCTGAACCGCGCCGTAAGGGAAGGGATAAAGGAGGGAGAGAAAGAAGAAAGGAAGAATAGGTGCCGTAGTGGAGGGCTCCGGAATAATTTCGACCACCTGGGGATCTTTAACGTACACTGACATCGCACAGCACACGGGCGCCTTGGCGTTTTTCCTCCATAAAAACGCAGCCGCCGCGGTCGGGTTCGAACCCGGGAACTCCGGATCAGTAAATGTATTGAGGCCGATTAAATTTTGTGGGAGTAGGCGCACGAATTTTGTGTTTGTGCCATTTTGTTTACATCGACCTTTGTGTCTGCAGGTGCGCTGGCACTGGTTTCACCGCTCTACGCCCGTTTGGACATGTATTTCGTGCACGGCGGCATGGCAGGAGCAGCAATATCGGCAGTACACACCACGACCCATGTATTGAGCAGCTCCAAGCCGTGGAACTAGCAAACGCCAACAATAGTGGAGCTACGAGGGGACCGCAAGATCATACAATGGTTTACCCAGTGATGGAGACTATGCGACAAGTGTTGATAGAATTAGTAAAGCGTGAAGTCATGTAGGACACGAAAGCCACCGGTCTGGTGAACACACCTTGGGAGGCAAGCAAATGTCAAGCGAGAACGACCGAACAGCAGCAGCAGCAGACGTTGCGCTTGGCATTTGTTGTTGTTGTGTTTGACCTCACACAATGGCACATACCCACTAGGGGGATTGGCCATAACCAGGCGGTGGCTATTGAAATGACCAGTTGCATGTGGCAAGCATGGGATGACCTACCAAAATTTGGATCGCACAGTTTCCGTAGCCGAGGTGGTTGCAGGAGGTTAGGGGGGTCATACAAACTAAAATTTAGGCAAAGAAGGGGTAGGGATTACGATAAGTGGTTGTAAAAACCGAAACACCGAAGCTGATAATGAGATGGGCAGGACGAAAGCTCATGATGGTAGACGTTTTTATTCTAGGAGATAATTTTGAACGGCAGAGCAAACATTCCCATTGGTATGGCCAAGCATAGAAGCGCCAAGAGACAGAACAACCGCAGAAGACAAGCGCAAACTGAGATTCTGTATCGGAAATTCTAATAGTCGCCTCCTAATCGATGAATAGCGACGGCAAAAAAGAAGAAAGTGCTCTATTGTTTCCTGCTCCGCACAATACGGACACAATGGGGAGATCGCCAGACCAGGCCTGTAGAGGTAAAAATTTAGTTGCGGCACCGGGCAACGAAGCCTCGTGAAGGAAACTTCAAGATTGCGCGATCGCCAGACTGAGCTTCTCCAAGGGAACAGTAGGTGCTGGAAGTCGTCCAAGGAAGTAAGCGCTGATGCGCCCAATTCGTTCATTGCAGTGTACCGTCGAAAGCGTTCCGCCGTGATGTAAGCAGTTGTTGGAAGCGGGTCAGCAATCGGTCTACTCAGGGCTGCCTTCGCTGAAAGCATCAGCTGATTCATTTAATAGAAGACCCCTGTGCCCAGGAACCCAAAGAAATCGAATTGATGTGATGTGTGGAGGGATCAGGAATTTTAGTATCCGAAAGAGCTGCGATTCAGTGGACGTCGAGAGGGAAGTGCATAAAGATAACGAGTCCGTAATTATTATTACTGCTGATAAAGAAATTGGTACCTTGCGCAGAGCGAGAACCACTGCTAGAAACTCAGCCAGATAGATAGGAGTGAAATCTTGGAGACGGAGAGAAAAAGACCAGTCAAGGGACTGGGAGTAAATACCTACACCTGCCTTTTCTGCACACACCGAGACATCAGTCGCAATTGCAACATGTGAACTGAAGGTCGACAAATAACCCTACAACATACCATTTAACCATGAGAAAGGCAGTAATTTTGCATTACATGAATAAATGTCATCGTAGATGATAGACACAGTTGCGGGGATGGACCGCACCGGAACAATTTCAGGTATTCGCACGATGAGTGGGCCCAGCAAAGATTCAACGAAACAGATTTGGGGAGTTTTAGACCATCCGACACCCAAGAACCCCGCTCACTGCCCTAGGAAGATCAATTCGGATGCATGCTGCTCCGAGTCTCAAAACTTTAAAAACGTTTGTACTGTCAAAAGGCGAAACCTTGCAGTAAGAGACGGCACCCGCGCTTCCAGATACAAAACATTGTTTGCCACGTATTTAGGGAGACCCAAACACAGGCGCAGAGCTTCTCGCTCTAAGAGCAGAAGTGGGCGCAGTTTGTATGCCACTGCTCCAGAAAACAAAACGCAACCGAATTCCAAGATTGGCCGGATATACATTTTGTAAATCAGCAGAAGAGCATGTCTGCGCATACCGCAGCGAGGGCTACTCATCCTTCACAGAAGACCTACCGCCCGAATCCCTTTCGCAGCAACCTGATCTATATGTGACCGCCAAGAGAGAGAGGAGTCATAAGTTACCCCGAGATACTTTAGGGAACATACCTGAGGAATGACATGATGACGATAAGACAATGAAATGTGTACCTGTTGAGTAACCGGAAAAGGTAACAAAGCGCACTTGTTTACAATAAGACTTAAGTGAAATTCAGATAACCATCGGTCAAGGGGATTTAAATATGACTGTAAAACCATATACACAGAATGTAAATCACTCGCAGCAGCAAAAAAGCTATATCGTCTGCATACACGTACGTAGTCACGTCAGGGGAAGTCGGAATCGAACTGAGTAAGAGGTTGAATAGAACACGGGAGAGAACTGCACCTTGAGGCACACCTCTAGATTGATGAAATTTCCTTGTAGAAACTCCGCGTTGACAACAATTAAATTTTCTGTCAGCCAGGAAAGCTGACACCCATTCCACCAAATAACTTGGCAAGCCTAGAGCACGTAGTCTGTACATCAGAGGCCCATGTTCGACACTGTCATATGCTTTCGAGATGTCTAGAGTTACCAGCGCAGCATACTGTCGACGCCGGCGCGCTAGTCGGACACGTCTTTCGAGGTCAGTATGCGCGCACCATATAGAGCACCCAGGCTTGAAACCAATTTGACAGTGGTTAAGTAGTCCCTTTTCAGTAATAATGGGTATGATTCGTCCATACAGCACGCGTTCAACCAATTTCACCAGATTCGATGTCAATGAAATTGGTCGAATGTTGTCTAAGACCAACCCTTCGCCTGGCTTTTTAAGCACCGGGATAATTTTGGAAACACACCATACATCCGGGATCCATTGGGTTCTAATAGAGTAATTTACCAGCTCCAATATAGCATTGGGGGATTCGTCGAACAGTATTTTAATCATCGCAGAGGTGACACGGTCAGGACCAGGAGCTGCAGAAGGTAACCGATTTATCACCAGGGAGAGCTCAGAAACCGAGACATTAAGGAAATCATCATAGTGATTCCCAAGCAGTTGTGGGCGAGAGCACAGCCGAAAAACGGTATTCCAAGCCTTTGCCAATTTCTTCCAATGACCTGGTAAGCTCTACTGGAGTCAGCACATCAGAGGGAATGTTGTGAGGCGGTGGCAGCCTGTTCCTTGACCTCAGAAAGCGAAACAAGGCTTGTCTGTTATTAGATTTTGATAAATGGTCATAATTCTCTTCATCATGTTTTTCTTTTGCCCTAGCGACTGTGCGCTTGAAGGTAGCTGCAAGAAACTGATAATCGATCCAATTCCGGGACATTGATTATGGATAAGTTTCTTCCAGGCTGCCTTGCGCCGCCTATAATCCTTTGAACATTCTGCATTCCACCAAGGGCTCAGAGAAGTGCCTATGCTATCGCACACTGTAAACTCTGATTGCGTCCGTACCCGATCTAAAATAGAGCATAAGCCTAACACCCTGCTCTCCTGAGACAAATTCGGCAAAGAGTGTAATTCTGAACTGAGTGAACTTTTGAACTTGTTGTAATCGACTAAGGTGCAACTGAATCCGCCGATAGAAGTCATCGGACACACAATATCAACAGTGAGTGGGAAATGGTCACTGTTTGTTGCAGAGTCAACCGGAGTCCAGGAGGAAACTGCTACCCCTGGGGTTGAAAACGTTAAATCCAATGCTAATCAGGAGTGCCCACGGAGAAAGGTCGAAAAACCCGAGTTATGACAGTTTAGGTTATTCACACAAGCCCAATCCCATAAACGCAAACTGGTCTGTTCGACAACCCCAAGTCAAGTGATGCGAACTGAAATCCCCAACAAGCAACACATGTGATCTGCTGACAGAGAGTAAGGAATCTAATGGCCGTGTGTCATGAACCCCAGATGGAAAATATACATTTGCGACAGTAATGGGATGGAAACCAGAAACTGAAAGATCCACTGCCTGAATTTCGCAATAGCGTCCACACGCTTAAACATTAATCGTGCCTTGTGACAGAATCTGGATGAAACCAGCAGAAGCAAACCGCCCCCCCCCCTTGATGGGCGGTCCATTCTAAAAATTCAATAATGTTCCATTTGAAATGAAAACTCTTTCGACAACCAGGTTTCTTGAAGCGCAATGACATGAGGAGAAAATCGATTTGAAAGAGTTACTAAATCAGTGAAGGCTGATTGAATGGAACGGCAGTTCCACTGCAGCACTCTCAGAGACCCTATTCTGCCGAGAGATCTGCAGCAGCAACTGCCTTTTCCAAAATGCTGTGGTGACCAGTTTTTCCTGAATTACACTTTTTTGTTTTGGATTGAGGGGAGCTAGACGGACCAGCAACGGCCAAAGGAGACCGGCTACGTTTCTGAGCTCGAGCGTCGAGCTCCATCAGCTCAACACACCCATCAATTGCTCCGGTCGTGACTTCAGGTACATAACTTGCTGGCGTGCGCTCTTTTTGCGGCTTCATTGAACCAAGGGAAGGCGTCTCCGCACTGAGTTCAGTAGGTACTGCAGGATCCAAGATGACTTCAACGCAGCATTGGAGGTCATTATTGAAGAGGTCATTTGCGCACCATGACTTGCGATATGCACTCTTACTGAAGTCACTAGCCGATCCATGACCTTGGCCATTGCCTTTTCAACCGCTGTAGCAATCGCATCTGACAGGCTTGAATCCACGACCGCAGTCGTCTGCCGTGCTGCCACACTTGAGTACCCGTACGTCCTTTCCTTAACAATAGCCATAGCCTCGCGCCTTGAGCACCGGCGCTTTTCTAACACTTCCAGCACCTTAACCTCCTCAGCCATTGCAGGACAATTAGAATATATGGCGGAGTGACTACCGCTGCACAAGCAACACATCTCATCTTTTGAACACCTTCCTTCACGGTCATGATTACCACCACACACACTGCACCTTGAGCTTGACTTGCAGGCGTTCGCGCTGTGGCCAAACCTCCAGCAGTGGCGGCATTGAAGCGGTCTTGAAGAATACGGATCGACCCTGAAAACCAGGGGCCACACCTTCAACTCAGATGGACAGGAGAGACCCGCAAAAGTGGCAATTACCGTTTCAGTTGGAAGTTTTGTTTCCTAGACGACCCGAGTGCACCGATGTACAGAAATCACCCCTGCGGAGGAGAGTTTCTCTAGCGTTTCCTTAGGGCTAAGGCGTGGGTCAACCCCTCGCACCAGACCTTCAGAGCACGGCAAGTGCGGCGGTATAAATGCGCTTACCGACTGGCTTTCAAAAGCTGTGCACGTTAACACATCCATGATGCAGGCCTGGTCGGCCGACCTGCACACCACGCCTCCTCTGCCGTACTGCCGGACATCACAGATTTTTAAGAAGTGAGGCGTTATCGCCTGTAGCGCAGTCTGAACTGCATCCGGGTTATTGAGTCGAATGGCGCCACCATCCGATAGAACCAAGGCCACGGGAATAGTGCCGACGCCACCCCGAAAGAAGGCGTCCAGGGGGAGTTGGTTGGGGGGGAGGCTGGCCGACCAGGGGGAGTTCCCCTGGCCAGGAGAGGACGTCGACATGCGCCCCTAGCGACGTGCAAGCGCCCTGCAAAAGCGAAAGACAATCAAGAAATCAGAAGCTAGTGATACGAACAGTCACCGCCCAGTGAGACCACGCCCGCCTGTGATATGTGATATGGCCAAGGTGTACCCATATGTGCACAACGTTCTAGTTTTCGTCGTCTTCTTTCCGAGAGCCACCGGCTGGACATCGACACCAACCCTGCTGCTCGTTCGTGTCAACGCATGCGCCGCCAGTCAGCGGTACGTCTACGCGGTGACCTGCTGCTCCTGGACCAGTGTGCCAGCTCGGAGCTTCTGCCGACGGGGCACATGGAGCTGCCGCCATCAACTTGATTGTTTGCCCCAAGTGAGCAAATAACTTTTGGACATTGGTTTTCTGCGTTAGGCCAAACTGATCAAGCTCTTGATAGGACTCGTCCTCTCTGTTCTGTCTCTCACGAATGTTTCATGAACTCCACGTTGTATAAATTGTTTGCAACCGCCTTTCATATATTTTCATATATTTTCATATATTTTTTGTAGTTTTCACTGCGTTTTGCAGTTATCTTAATCTTGCTCGTTTATTTTTTTGTTCTCTCCTCTCGCTCTCCTCTCCTCCATCACCAGGGAGAGCTCAGAAACCGAGACATTAAGGAAATCATCATAGTGATTCCCAAGCAGTTGTGGGCGAGAGCACAGCCGAAAAACGGTATTCCAAGCCTTTGCCAATTTCTTCCAATGACCTGGTAAGCTCTACTGGAGTCAGCACATCAGAGGGAATGTTGTGAGGCGGTGGCAGCCTGTTCCTTGACCTCAGAAAGCGAAACAAGGCTTGTCTGTTATTAGATTTTGATAAATGGTCATAATTCTCTTCATCATGTTTTTCTTTTGCCCTAGCGACTGTGCGCTTGAAGGTAGCTGCAAGAAACTGATAATCGATCCAATTCCGGGACATTGATTATGGATAAGTTTCTTCCAGGCTGCCTTGCGCCGCCTATAATCCTTTGAACATTCTGCATTCCACCAAGGGCTCAGAGAAGTGCCTATGCTATCGCACACTGTAAACTCTGATTGCGTCCGTACCCGATCTAAAATAGAGCATAAGCCTAACACCCTGCTCTCCTGAGACAAATTCGGCAAAGAGTGTAATTCTGAACTGAGTGAACTTTTGAACTTGTTGTAATCGACTAAGGTGCAACTGAATCCGCCGATAGAAGTCATCGGACACACAATATCAACAGTGAGTGGGAAATGGTCACTGTTTGTTGCAGAGTCAACCGGAGTCCAGGAGGAAACTGCTACCCCTGGGGTTGAAAACGTTAAATCCAATGCTAATCAGGAGTGCCCACGGAGAAAGGTCGAAAAACCCGAGTTATGACAGTTTAGGTTATTCACACAAGCCCAATCCCATAAACGCAAACTGGTCTGTTCGACAACCCCAAGTCAAGTGATGCGAACTGAAATCCCCAACAAGCAACACATGTGATCTGCTGACAGAGAGTAAGGAATCTAATGGCCGTGTGTCATGAACCCCAGATGGAAAATATACATTTGCGACAGTAATGGGATGGAAACCAGAAACTGAAAGATCCACTGCCTGAATTTCGCAATAGCGTCCACACGCTTAAACACCAATCGTGCCTTGTGACAGAATCTGGATGAAACCAGCAGAAGCAAACCGCCCCCCCCCCCCCCTTGATGGGCGGTCCATTCTAAAAATTCAATAATGTTCCATTTGAAATGAAAACTCTTTCGACAACCAGGTTTCTTGAAGCGCAATGACATGAGGGGAAAATCGATTTGAAAGAGTTACTAAATCAGTGAAGGCTGATTGAATGGAACGGCAGTTCCACTGCAGCACTCTCAGAGACCCTATTCTGCCGAGAGATCTGCAGCAGCAACTGCCTTTTCCAAAATGCTGTGGTGACCAGTTTTTCCTGAATTACACTTTTTTGTTTTGGATTGAGGGGAGCTAGACGGACCAGCAACGGCCAAAGGAGACCGGCTACGTTTCTGAGCTCGAGCGTCGAGCTCCATCAGCTCAACACACCCATCAATTGCTCCGGTCGTGACTTCAGGTACATAACTTGCTGGCGTGCGCTCTTTTTGCGGCTTCATTGAACCAAGGGAAGGCGTCTCCGCACTGAGTTCAGTAGGTACTGCAGGATCCAAGATGACTTCAACGCAGCATTGGAGGTCATTATTGAAGAGGTCATTTGCGCACCATGACTTGCGATATGCACTCTTACTGAAGTCACTAGCCGATCCATGACCTTGGCCATTGCCTTTTCAACCGCTGTAGCAATCGCATCTGACAGGCTTGAATCCACGACCGCAGTCGTCTGCCGTGCTGCCACACTTGAGTACCCGTACGTCCTTTCCTTAACAATAGCCATAGCCTCGCGCCTTGAGCACCGGCGCTTTTCTAACACTTCCAGCACCTTAACCTCCTCAGCCATTGCAGGACAATTAGAATATATGGCGGAGTGACTACCGCTGCACAAGCAACACATCTCATCTTTTGAACACCTTCCTTCACGGTCATGATTACCACCACACACACTGCACCTTGAGCTTGACTTGCAGGCGTTCGCGCTGTGGCCAAACCTCCAGCAGTGGCGGCATTGAAGCGGTCTTGAAGAATACGGATCGACCCTGAAAACCAGGGGCCACACCTTCAACTCAGATGGACAGGAGAGACCCGCAAAAGTGGCAATTACCGTTTCAGTTGGAAGTTTTGTTTCCTAGACGACCCGAGTGCACCGATGTACAGAAATCACCCCTGCGGAGGAGAGTTTCTCTAGCGTTTCCTTAGGGCTAAGGCGTGGGTCAACCCCTCGCACCAGACCTTCAGAGCACGGCAAGTGCGGCGGTATAAATGCGCTTACCGACTGGCTTTCAAAAGCTGTGCACGTTAACACATCCATGATGCAGGCCTGGTCGGCCGACCTGCACACCACGCCTCCTCTGCCGTACTGCCGGACATCACAGATTTTTAAGAAGTGAGGCGTTATCGCCTGTAGCGCAGTCTGAACTGCATCCGGGTTATTGAGTCGAATGGCGCCACCATCCGATAGAACCAAGGCCACGGGAATAGTGCCGACGCCACCCCGAAAGAAGGCGTCCAGGGGGAGTTGGTTGGGGGGGAGGCTGGCCGACCAGGGGGAGTTCCCCTGGCCAGGAGAGGACGTCGACATGCGCCCCTAGCGACGTGCAAGCGCCCTGCAAAAGCGAAAGACAATCAAGCAATCAGAAGCTAGTGATACGAACAGTCACCGCCCAGTGAGACCACGCCCGCCTGTGATATGTGATATGGCCAAGGTGTACCCATATGTGCACAACGTTCTAGTTTTCGTCGTCTTCTTTCCGAGAGCCACCGGCTGGACATCGACACCAACCCTGCTGCTCGTTCGTGTCAACGCATGCGCCGCCAGTCAGCGGTACGTCTACGCGGTGACCTGCTGCTCCTGGACCAGTGTGCCAGCTCGGAGCTTCTGCCGACGGGGCACATGGAGCTGCCGCCATCAACTTGATTGTTTGCCCCAAGTGAGCAAATAACTTTTGGACATTGGTTTTCTGCGTTAGGCCAAACTGATCAAGCTCTTGATAGGACTCGTCCTCTCTGTTCTGTCTCTCACGAATGTTTCATGAACTCCACGTTGTATAAATTGTTTGCAACCGCCTTTCATATATTTTCATATATTTTCATATATTTTTTGTAGTTTTCACTGCGTTTTGCAGTTATCTTAATCTTGCTCGTTTATTTTTTTGTTCTCTCCTCTCGCTCACTCTCACTCACTGTCTCCTAACACTCACCCTCTCCTCTCACACACTCTCTTCTCACTCACTCGCCTCTTACTCACTAAATCTCTCACTCGCAGTCCGTCAAACACGGCAAACACCACGGTATCACCTTAGCATTGCGGTAAACGACCAGTAACTTGTCGCCCGCGCACGCCACAAGGGTTAAACATCTGGGGGATTTCCTTTCATTGTTTTGCGGCCGAATAAATTTTCTGGGTCTAGCACCGTTGGTTGGATGCTGTCAGAGTAGGCGCACAAATTTACTGTTTGCGCAGTTTTGTTTGCATCGCTTTTTGTTGCTCCCCCTTGATGCTGGCTCGTCAGGATCGAGGTCTCACTCTAGCGTTCCTGAGTGCGTTTGTTCACACATCATCTCTTACTTTTGTTTTGCTCCCCTAAATTTACTTTTGAGCTATTGCTACATTTCATTATGATATTTTATTTTATATCGAAGTAAGCCCGCCGCAGCGAGCTTTGATTTACTTACGTGTCTTATAGTTTACATTTTGCAGCGGCAGGGTGCAGGTGCTCTCCTGTGAGGCCGTGTCATCGTCGTCTTCGCACGCCCCACAGCCCTGTAATATTGGCCGTCACAGCCATCACTGTGAACCGAATGGTCATGTTGAAGTGCAACATACACACTTGTGCACCATAAAACACCAGCCCTAGGCTAGACAGACGCCTATCATCACCCCCTCCACACGCACACGCGAACACACACACATACTCACACCCACTCTCACACACTCTTACCCTCTGTCACTCAATTACACTCCTCTCTCTCCCTCACTCACACTCCGTCGTATGGCTTAGCATCACTGTAAACCGTCAAGTCCCTTGTCGACCACGCACGCCCCAAGGGTAAACATCTGGGGGCTTTTTTTTTTCAATGTTTTGCAGCCGAGTAAATTTTTTGGTCGTAGCAACGTTGGTTCGATGCTGTCAAGAGTGGGCGCACGAATTTCGTATTTGTGCAATTTTTTTTACACCGCCCTTTGTTTCTGCAGGTGCGGTGGCTCTGGCTTTGCCGCTGTACACTCTTTTGGATGCGTTATTTTGTGGACGGCGGCATGGCAGCAGCACCATCAGCAGTACACACCACGACCCCGGGTATGGTGAGCAGCCCCAAGTCATCGTGGAGCTTGCTAACAGCACCGTCAGTACTGAAACTACGAGGGGACCGCAAGAGCAGACGAGGGTTTGCGCGACTCCGTGACAAGTGTTGAAAGAGTCAGTGGAGCACAAATTCCAGTAGGACAGGAAAGCCACAGGTCAGGCGAAACAAAACTCAAGCGAGAGCGAGCGAAGTGGACTAGCAGAGAACTGACACACCGAGACCGCATGCCACGCTCCCGTCGACGACAGCGGCTTCCACTCCAAAGAAATAGTAGTCGAACAGCGTCACTAATAAGAGGCGAGATTTTGTGCACCTGTCGAAGGGAGAATACAAAATCATAGTCCGACCGACAAGCCACGGCTTCAGGGTAGTTTATGTGAAGGCCAGCGACTACATGCAACCCTGGTGAAGGAATGGTACACCGGCGACATGCTCATCGCAGTGAAAGCTGTCTCAAAAACAGTAACAGTCCGGACACCAGATGGAGTGAAGGCGGAAGAACTAAAAAAGATGAGGAAGCTGTGCCTAGGAGACAATTTTGATTTCAGCGCCTACTTGCTCGACGGGCCAAGGAACTGTCGGGGGTTGGTGCACGGACCCATGGCCGGCACACCTAAAGAAACCCTAATGAGCACCGAAGTGGGACGCCGGGAATTCTGCGGTATAGGCAAGAATGCTCGGGAAATTGGTGTCAGCGCCCATCGCGTTCGATGGGTAGCTCGAGGCAGCGTTGAGTGTTGTACAGAGTGCACCTTGACAAGCTAACGAAGTAAGCTTGCCTGAAGTTCCTCTGCAGGTACACCGGCGCGGAGCTACAACCCATTCCGCAGTACGCGGTACACAAATGTGGGAACAAGTCAAGGGTCACAATGACGGCCAGCCCTGGTTCAAATGGCCCTGTGATGCTTATACTCCAAGGGCGAAATAGGATGCAACAGACGGCTCAAGAGGACGGCTCGCCAAGTTAGCTATTAACCACGGAAGGCCGCGGTGGTTCAACAGCGAGGATGCCGAAACCAGAGAAAGGAACGGATTTTCGGAACCGCCGCACTTAAAGGAAGCAGACTTTCCGGGTCTACCGGGTGCGAGCTACGCCGGCCACGGTGGGGGCAACGCCTAGAATCAGGGCAACGCTCCTGACGCAAGTTCAAGAAGGTGAGTTGGTCTAGGAGCGAGTCTCCCTGCTATCACACTGCTCTAGACTATTCGATGCAGACTAAGACGCACAGGGAACTCACAGAGGAGAACAAAGGAATAGCTTAGATACAACGATACAGCAATTGCTTCGATACAATCACAGGAGAATCACACGGGGCAGAATGGCCCAGGTCGAGACCAAACACGCAGATGAAAGCAGCGATGTAGCCGGAGATTTAGGGAAGCTAGAGCTCTACACAATACATGACGTCAGCGTTGCAAGAGACTAACACTGCACCAAAGGCGACATTGTTAGCAGGCGAGAGGTTTCAAAAGCTGGCCCACTATGTGAGAAGGGCACAAGCATTAGAGCACGTTTTAATGGAGGCCATACCTAAGAAACGCAGGTACAAGAGCGTATTCGTACTTTACATATACATTCACCACCGCGGAAGAAGACACTTCAGCGAAATATCATTTGAGCGGTTGTCGGCCCGGCAGAAGACAAAATACCTCATGATTGTACGAGATTTAAATGCTCCGCACATGGAAAGAAATTACAAGCTTTTGGTACGAAGGAAGGGAACAATCATAGACGGAGCAGAGCTAGGGGTGGAATACCAGTGGGAAACAGTGACATCAAGGAAACAGCGTGTCAACAAACGCTAGCCCTGATTTTTCCTCACAGAAAATATCACAGCTTAGGAATGATCCAACACTATCACGGTTTAGCAGAATCCAGAGAAAGGCGACAGTCATGGGGACAAGCATCAAACCAAAAGGAAAAGGAAACATGAGTCAGAAGGGCGCATAAGCAAAATTCTTCGGCGCGATTACCTCGACAGGGAAGCTCATGCAGATAGAGGGCACCTATGAGGATCGCAGCGAAACCTTGCCTGTTGGTACAGCACCACTGGTAAACCTGGGGCATCCGGCGAAGGACAGAAGCGACGACAAGCAAAACGAGGAGCACTTTCGTACTAAAACTGATACCCACGAACAAGAACCACGAAGGAAAGAGCGCGGCAAGATTGTAGGAGTTACGTTCCTCGAGAAGAAACAGCTAATTTGTATGCGGACACGTCCATGGACACACAGAACTAACAACACTATCAATCAGCACATCATCATTTCGACTAAGGGGTTGAGGATAATGTCACGGTAGACACACTTTGAGATTTTACGAACCGGCTGGCATTTGCCGGTCGAACCATTCAGCACGCCACAACCTTACGGGGATGAAGGATGAGAGCTCGGAAAAGGACACGCCTCTGGCAGAAAACCTCAATATAGAGCAGGCCATTCCACCCATATAAAATATGGCTCGCTAGATACATGAGAGAGTGGGCGCGATGGATTCGTTACCTGTGGCTGCAAAAAGAACCCTTTATTACCCAATATTAATAGCCCTAGCCTAGAGCAGTGGGAGGCCCTCCTGACTGACTCCATCCACCCCGGGCTTCATGTTGGGGACGAAGACCAAGGCGGCGAAGGAGGCCAACGCCCCCCATCCTCTTCTCCCTCCCAAGCTCTATGCCCCTAAATCCTTACTATTACATCCCCTTCGCTGCGGCGTTCGGCATGTTTCGTCGAAAAATGTGCTCCACTGTTTCCATCTCCTTACTGCATCCGATTCTCGAATAAAAAAGATCTCATGTGCCTTCTAGCGCTGCCTCTCTCCCAATGCTCTGAATAATCATTTGCGCCGAAACCTCGTATGTGCTCCTTGTCATCACTGTGTGCTCGCCGGTGCCAGCCGGCTTGAGCGCATTGTGGTTGACGCGACGGTCGCGCTTCTCAGTTCTTCCTGACGCTGCATCCACATTAAGTAAGGTGCTCAATCATCTTCGTAGCAAAGCCGTTCCACAATTCAGACATTCAACTGATACAATGGGCGTTTCAGCGAACACTTTCAACATTTTTCAGAAATGGGCTTTTTGGGCTAAAAAGACTTTTGCGGCATGGTGTTACCACTGTTGGGGGATGCCAGAAAACCGGTGAATCATCGTCGTAGTAACTAAATTTTATTAGTTACCTTTTTAACTCTAATTAGCTTAGCCTTGAAGAAACTTTAGGCATAAGCAAAAACCAGATGTATGCGCTAAAAGTGAAGGAGGGAAATCTCATTAGAGATCGATAAGATACTCAAACTAGCCGAAGAGTTCTACACTTGAATGTGTGCAACATGCGGGGAAAGCCTGCGAAATCTTTTTGCCCTAACATTTGAATGGCGATGTAAGAATTTTTAGTAGTTACCTTTTTAACTAATAAAGTTAGGAGCATAGAATTTCGAGAACGTGATCACCCTCGCCACTGTAGGTCGAAACAATTTGGCTCCATTGTGCTAAAATACATACGCTCTCGAAAGCATGCAGGCAAAGCAACTCCTGCAGTGCACGTAACTAGTCGAAAAAGCCTAATTTTTATTCACAGCGCAAAGTGCAATCGAGGTTTTTTAATTCTAAAACCTGATATGGCTATATTACAGCTAGGTGCCTAGCTCTAGTAGTAAAATAGCTAATTATTCAACATTAGTTCACCAGGTTACTAAAGACGATTCACCGGTCTTCTGGTGTCCGCCAACACTGGTAATACTATGCCGCAAAAGGCATATTTTTACCCCAAAAAGCGTATTTTAGACAATTTTTGAAAGTGTTCGCTGAAACACACACAAGTATGTCCAAGATGAACGTCTTTCAAAAGGTAAGTGGATTCAGCGACTTTCGGTTTGGTGGTGTTTTGCCCTGAACAGAGGGCCAATTTACGAATCTTGAATACCTGCCTTTGTAATCGAGAGAACAGGAAAGTGACGTGGAAGAGCCCCAATAGTGAGACTTAAAATGAAATAGACTTCGTACTACGCTCTCACTCTAGCATCGTGCAGTATGTGGAGGTCCTCGGAAAGGTACGTTATAGCGACCACAGATTGGGAAGGCCTCAAATTAGCGCAGACTGGAAGAAACTAGGCACAGGTTAAAACCTGATGTATACGTTATAAGACAAGGAGGGCAATCTCATTAGCAATCAATAAGGTACTTAAAGTAGACGAATTGTTCTACACCCGAATGTGAGAAACATGCAGGTAAATCCTGCGAAATTGTTTCCAGTAAAGCGGCGTCGGCGTTGAGGCTTCTCTGCAGTGCACAGCGATGACCAGAGAGAGGCCCCGGTAATGACATCACATACGACGGCACTACTTTTCCAGCGAATAAACTCGTGTTTCATGGAAGAAAACCAACGCCATTAAAGGTGTATCTTACAAAAGTTTCGGGGTATCAGACGACGCACAGCAACATGCACGCGAAGGCAGCGGACATCTGAATTTTCGGCACTAATGACGTCACAGCAAGTTTCCACGCACTTTCCAAACGCAGTGAAGTTCTAGGAGCCTGAACTTCGTCGCGGTCAATCGACGATTACGTCACCATTTTAAATGCTAGTGCAGAAAAACTCCGGATGCTTTACCTAGAAGCTCAGTAGATTCGAGCTCTTGCGCCAGAAGGTCAGCTCGAGAGCGCTGCGCCGCCTCCTTCCTGAACTGCGAACTAGCTGGTTTTTTGGATGATTACTTACCAGGCTTTTCACAGCGTTCTCTTTACGCTAACTGGGATTTGTTCAAGGATATCGTTTAACATCTCATTAACACTTATGTACCATTAAGATCTTTGAAGTGCGATCGGGAATCACCTTGGTTTAATATTGTTTTAAAAAGACTCTCCAATAAAAAGAAGCGCTTGTTCCGCTCAGCGAAGTTGTTGAATTCTAAACAACGATGGGAGGCCTACTTTTCCGCAGCTGCAGAGTACAAAGGTGCGCTAAAAAACGCAAAGGACACATTTTTTAACCACACACTGCCTGCTATGCTGGTCAATAATCCAAAACAATTTTGGAATGTAGTTAACAAGAAAGACCCTTCCACAATACTACTTACTTCTTCTGATGGTGTTGCCTTTCCTCCATACGAATGTGCTTCTGTTCTAAACAATATATTTGCTGCGGCATTTTCTACCAACGTTTCTCTTGTTCATCGCGTGTGCCCTGTTTTTGATGCTCTTCCTATGGATCCAGTTATATTCGACGCGTCAGGCATCCAGTGCATCATAGAAAATCTTAAGGTTTCCTCTTCCTGCGGTGTTGACAACATTAATTCGAAGTTTTTAATTAATACAAAGTACTATTGTTCCATAATTCTTACTAAATTGTTTGAGCAGTCTCTTGCAACAGGTTGTATTCCCAATGATTGGAAAATTGGGAAGGTGATTCCACTGCATAAGTCCGGAAGTAAACATTATCCTGATAACTTTAGACCTATAGCACTCACTAGTATTCCGTGCAAGATCATGGAACACGTCATATATTCTCATCTCATCTCTTTTTTAGAATCTAACTCCTTTTTCAGCATTGCCCAGCATGGTTTTCGTAAGTCTTTTTCATGCGAAACTCAGCTTATATGTTTCGCACATGACCTTCATTGCATCCTTGACCACGGGTCTCAGGCAGATTGCATATTTTTGGACTTCTCGAAAGCGTTTGACACTGTTTCACATGAGCTTCTCTTTCTTAAATTAAGCAATCTTAACATAGACACTAATGTCCTTGCATGGCTACAATGCTTTCTTTCTAACCGTTCACAATTCGTAACAGCGAACAATATAAACTCTCATTCTTTGCCTGTCCGTTCCGGCGTGCCTCAGGGGTCAGTTCTTGGGCCCCTCCTTTTTCTCATCTATATAAATGACTTACCGGCTAACATTTCTTCTGCAATTAATCTTTTTGCCGATGATTGTGTTATTTACCGCGAAATTAAAGATGGTTATGATGTCTCTTGTCTTCAATCCGATATTAACAAGGTTCTTGACTGGTGTTTTACTTGGAACATGCAACTAAACATTAATAAGTGTAAACATGTACGCATTTCTCGTCTCTCTAATGCCCCTTCTTCTTATCACATTAACAACGTGTCTCTCGAAACCGTGTCATGTTATAAATATCTGGGTGTTTACGTTTCTTGTAACCTGTCTTGGAAAACTCACGTTGAATACATAATAAATAACGCTGATCGCATGCTTGGGTACCTTCGCAGAAATTTCTCACGTTCATCTACTTCAATAAAATTATTACTTTATAAAACATTGGTTCGGTCCAAGTTAGAATATGCTGCATCTGTCTGGAGCCCTGGCATCGATTCACTCGTTTCAGATTTGGAAGCTGTACAGAACCGCGCATGCCGTTTCATTCTTTCTAATTATCACCGAACAAGCAGTGTAACCGCCATGAAATCAAGTTTGTCCCTTCCACTTCTTTCCCACCGCAGATCAATAGCCTCATTGTGTCTCTTTCATAAAATTTACCACAACAGCTTTCTCAATCCTAAGTTACTGTCTAGACCATGTTACATATCAGCACGCGTTGATCACCGTCATAAGGTTGGAATCCCATCTTGTCACACCAAATGTTTTCATGACTCATTCATACCCCGAACTTGTGTCAGCTCGAATCACCTTCCCCACGACATCGCAGGTATTTCCGATAACAATGCATTTCGTAAAGTCCTTAATGTTTCTTTCTGAGTATGTGTCGTTTATTACTGTATAAAAATTGCCTTTTTACTGTCTACACACTGTTTTAATATATCCCCACTGCATTCTAATCTTATTGCCTTCCTGTGTTTTCACTTTTTATGTATTCCCGGTTTATTTTTGTTTTCCCTCCTTGTTGTTGCTGTTTAGGCTGAATTTTTATGTATTCCCACTCCCCTCTGTAATGCCTTCGGGTCCTCAGGGTACAATAAATAAAAAAAGCACGCACCGCCAGGCGCCGCCGGAGCGGTCGCTGACTGGCCGAAAAGTACAACGGGAAAGTAAGTGTAATGCAGCCGCAAAACATTGAAAAAAAAAAGCCCCCGGATGTTTACCCTTGGGGCGTGCGCGGTCGACAAGGTACTTGACGGTTTACAGTGATGCTAAGCCATACGACGGAGTGTGAGTGAGGGAGAGAGAGGAGTGTAATTGAGTGACAGAGGGTAAGAGTGTGTGAGAGTGGGTGTGAGTATGTGTGTGTGTTCGCGTGTGCGTGTGGAGGGGGTGATGATAGGTTTCTGTCTAGCCTAGGGCTGGTGTTTTATGGTGCACAAGTGTGTATGTTGCACTTCAACATGACCATTCGGTTCACAGTGATGGCTGTGACGGCCAATATTACAGGGCTGTGGGGGCGTGCGAAGACGACGATGACACGGCCTCACAGGAGAGCACCTGCACCCTCCGTGTGCGGTAGCCCTCCCCCGTGGTCTTACCCATGCAGAGGAAGTTGCGCTTCGGAGGATACGGGTCGGGGTAGCCCTAACTCCAGCTGTGACACGCAAGTGGCCGCATTTCAAAGATTTGTATCCCCGCCTCGGGTGTCCAGTCGGCAAGAACAGAGACTGTGAAGCGGATATCCACCACTTGTTGTGGGACTGCCCGGCGCTGAAGCCGACAAGAATTCGGCACCTGGCGGCAGTGGGACTCTCACCGGACAATCCGGATTGCTATTTAGCCTGGACACAGGGTCCATATCAAATCAAATTTTATTTCTGCCTTGAAAAGGTACAGACAGCAGAGGCGCAGAAAAAGCTGTAAGGTACAGCTTGACAAAGCCGCAGCCCCCTTTAGCTTGGCAGCGGCTTAACAGCCAGGCTTTATAAAACAAAGGCAGTTGGTTAACGTACTAAGAGGTATACAATAATGAAACTACAAAATAAAGTGAAACAACATTATACAATATTGAATCGACATTCGCACTCGACAAACACAGATCGATAGCAAAGAAAAAGAATAAACATATTCTACATGTGAACGTGCTTAGCATGCAAAGATTTTTTTGACGAACTAAAGAGGTCAAAATTATATGCATATCTATTTAACAGGGAAGGAAGCGTGAATTGCAGGCGTTCTCTACCTGAATTTATTCGAGGGGTCGGCACCACCCAAGTCTCCGCATAGGGGCATGTAATTCAGCAAGGTTTCGTATGTAGTTTACATTCCTACGTGTTTCAAGTTTAAACCGGATACATAGACGATATTTATACAAGTTGTGAATTTTTACACCACTTTCTAAAAAGATATCTGCGCTTGGAGAGTCCCAGGGGACATTTCAAATAAGACGAAGGAACTTTTTCTGTAGAAATGGCAGTAGTTTAAATAGCAGTAGACAAGAAAATTATAGAGGAGTAGCTTTATTTTTCTTGGAATAACTTATCTCAGAAGGCTTATGACCCCGGTCAGTTGAGACAGCTTCGTTGCTATATGGTCCACATGGTGATCCCAAGTCATGTTGGAAGAAAAAACTGTTCCTAGGAATTTAAATTGTTCAACCAAATCTATACACCGCGAGCTTAGCTTATTCTCGATGGAGGAAGGAAGCACTTTATTTTTAGGACGAGAAAGAAGAGCTTGTGTTTTCTTATCATTTATACGCATACATTTGGATTCAGACCATTTTTGTAATTCAAACATGGTTTCATTGCATTCCTGAACAAAGAGATCAAGATCATTTCCAGTAAAAAATATGCTTGTGTCATCAGCATAAATAATAAATTTCGCAGCGGAGTTAATGTTAGATATATCACTTAGATACATATTAAAGAGTAATCGTCCCAATATACTGCTTTGTGGGACACCAGAAGTAACACGTTTTAGTTCAGATATATCATCGTTCACTTCTTGATTTCATCAAATCATGCCACCTTTTTCGGCGGCGGGTACCAGCCGTGGCCGGAAAGGGACTTCATCGAGAGGACGTCAGGTCCTCCCATCTTCCCTCTTTTTTGCCGCCTTCTTTACCAGTCCGCCGCACGGCAAAGCCAGACGGTAAGGGGTTGCAGATCCAGCAACCAATAGCCAGCAATTTTGGGAGAACCCAATAAACGGTTGGGGGGGGGGGGGCGAAGCCTCCTGTTCCGTGTTGTGTTCATTTTGCTTTTCCGCTGCGCCACCGTGAGAACGGCCGCGTGTGGTGTGCAACACCGGGAGCTCAGAGTTCGCGGCCGAGACCTCAAAGGCGGCTCAGCGGCCTAGTAAGAACCCCCCCATGAGAGAGGCTGTAGAGTTCAGCAATAGGCGTGAATCAGCTGGTTGTGACCTTGAGCGTACCAGAAGCTTAGAAGAACGCAAACGTTATTTTAATTCAAAAGAAAGGAGCCGTCAAGGACATATTACAGACTGATCAGCTTACGGCCTGTTGCTTGAAAGGTAATTTGCGAAGGCAATCGCTAATGGAGTCACGGAAAATGCTAGATTTAATAAGCCAAATGATCAGGCAGGCTTCGTAAAACATACTCAACAATAGGCCATATTCACGCTATAGCAGCGAGGTGATAGAGGAATGCGAAGAATTATAACCTACCCTTATGTAGCTTTCTTTGATTACGAGAAAGCATTCGATTCAGTGGAATCTTCAGCAGTCATACAGGAAATGCGTAATCAGGAGGTAGAAGAGTCTGATGTAAAAATACTAGAAGATGTCTATAACAACTACAGAACTACCATAGTCCTCCATAAAGTCAGCAATGGAATTCCAATAAGGAAGGTGTAAGTCAGGGAGACATGAAGGACGTCAATGCTTGTTATAGTATTGTAAGCGAATGCCTAAACGGGTCACCGACATCCCTAAAGGAGGGCGCGGGAAGGGGTGCCCAGAAAGTACACGTTGCTTGCAGGAGTCAGACTGGCTCCTCCTCTCTTTGAAAAGTGGGGGAGCGTTTATTATCTTCCTTTTCCCTTTTTTCCCGTGCAACTGGGTGCCGCTGAGAAGGCCCCTGCGGTGTCCTTCGCCTCTGCTGCTGCTGGGGAATCGTCACACCCCTCCCTCTGTTGTGAAGCCCTGCTGCACGGCACTGGGGATGAGCGGTGCCTTGTTTACGCCTCTATAGTCCGAAGTAGATAACAGGCTTCCGGACCCGGGTAGACCGACGAAGCTGGGGGTGCAAAGGGGCCGCACTTGAATGCTGTTGCCGGGCTGAGGCTGTTGTAGACGGCTCGGTGCTTAATGAGCATGGAGGTGGGGACGGCTGTTTTGTGTCTCTTGCCGCTGCTAGTGCAGGAAGAGGCTGCTCTTCGTCTGAGAGAACGCCGGGCGTCCTTCGCGGTCGCCCGTGGTCCGCGTGCCTGTTCCACAGTGTTCCGCCTTCGAGTTTTATTTCAAGCAACGAAGAACTTGTGGGATGGCGAACCGTTCCGGCAATCCAAGTTAGGTCTTGCCGGAAGTTTCGAACAAAGACGGGCTCGCCGGACGAAAGCAAACAGCTTTTGCGTATGTTTCTGTCGAAGCGCATCTTTTGCTTAGGCCCAGGTGCATTCGTTGAATAAGCGTTTGCAGCTGCACGCCCATGAGGAGCTCAGCGGGAGGGGACGCAGTGCGGCGTTGTTCTGTAGGAAAGCAGGATCCTGTCGATGTTAGTTTGGAAATCTCCAGGCGCTGCCTTCTTGAGTTCCCCTTGTCACAGCCACAGCGGTGATTGTACGCTGTGCAAAACGTTCTGGTTGGAGAGTGCTGATAGAGCTCTGTGATGCTGGCGTGCCACAGGTGGTAAGTATCTCCACAGCATGTCATCGGTAGCCGCGTTGGCGATCGTGCTCGTCGTAGTAACTGCGGCTGGGGCCATCGGTGTCCCGCCAAGTATATTGTGGATTTCGTAATGTTTTGTGTTGTCTCAGTTCCTGTAAAACATTGGCTGTAGGTATTACTGGGTGTCATGTTTTTAAAACTTTACAGGTTGCCCGAGCACCGGCTGCGGTTAGTGCTGCAGTATTCTTGTGTCGGTACAATTTTTAGGTAGGGTTTGTATGTATTAATACTATAATTGAATGCGTTGCAGCAGCGCGTAGAACCTTGCGGTCTATTGTGTTGATCAATCTCTTCGTGTTCGTTGCTGATTTTCATTTTGTGGATGCGGATGTATACCATTAACGGTTCTTATGTTCGTGAGCATGCTTGCATTCACAGTGTCAGCGTTGTCATGTTCACTATTTAAATTGCGCATAATTCTTACTGTGTTCTCGGCCCACGCCCACGTTTTTGTTCTGGCTGTGCTGGCTGTGTTGCGTTCACTGAATTTGTTGCTCTGGGGGCTGGCGTCGATGCGTAGCGTTGGCGAGATGGGGGACGCCGCCGGCATGAAAAGCAGCAGCAGTGCAAGGTGCTCCTGGCAACTGGCCGATTGCTGACACCATGAAGAACAAGACAAGCGTCGCTGTGGGCAATAAAGGTGGCTGTCGGTGGCAGAAAGACTGGCTCAATCCTGCAGACGCCGGGCTGGGGCTTTGAGCGAGAGGGTCGGCTCCGGGAAGCGGTTCAGTCGGCTTGTGAGCCAGCTGCGCTCAGGGTCTTGACTGCCTGCAGAAATAAGAGATACAGACTTTCTAAATGTTGTTCCTTCATCAACAGTTTACACAGCTTCCTAGCCGCACTTCCATAATACACTGATGGAACATATCGAACCCGGAAACGTGCGTTAAGATAGTCCGAATTTATCCAGTTGTATTCTGACCTCCATGTTACTAGAACGCGCATGGCGACCTCGTGCCACCTGTCGACACCACCGCGAAACGAAATGCATGGCAACCTTTGGCGCAGCAGACGAAGCATACGCAGGCGACGCACCAGTGCAGAGCTACGAAGCTGACGACCGCGACGCATGCCACGGCGCATGCGCGCACCTGTGATATGCGGAAGAAAGCGTCCGGCATCAACATGGGCACCACGACCACGGATATAGGAGCTGCGGCAGGGCGGGGAATTGCTGCCAGCGCCAAACCTAAAGCCAAAGGCAAATCCGAGCGCCACACCAGAGTCCTCTACTACGGCGACTCTTTCCCTTATAAATTCCGAGCATTTTGAGGTGTCCGCTTATAGTATGATACACACCTGCTGCGCCTCTCCTATTTCTTTCTCCATGTCAGCAGGGCAAGCCGTCTCGACACTCATTGAGGACATCGCGCTGCTATCTCACGATTTACTCACAGCTGATTTTTGATGGCTGCACAGACAATTTAGCCTGCCGATGGTTCATATGGTCTAAAAAGCGTCAATGAAAATTTCAGTAGTTAAGCGCAAGCATGTGACGAAAGCGGATGGAACAGACAATACGAGCCACATCTGGTATCACCGTGGCCTGCATCAGCTCAGTTCATGTCCAACCAATCGGCGTGGACCGAAGTGGGCGGTTACAGACCATGGGCCATGCTCGCGGCCCTAGTCCTCAGCGGGTTGTTAGCAGACTAGCGGATTGTGCTGCACGCGCACCGTGATCCTACAGAGCAGATCTTCACACTCCAAATTCGAATATAGTATGCCGATGAAAACGAATGCCCTGTAAATGTTATCGCAATTTTGTGATGAACAAATATAATAATGGTGGTCTAGAATAGTGGCAGCTCTAGCGTGACATCCACAAGACTTCCGTAACAAGGGACCAACGGCAGAGCACAAATAGAACGAAAATGAACCGCTGCGTTGAACCCAGCCTTGATAGAATGGATACAAGCTTCTCCTAGCCTGGTGACTGGCTTTTATGGTGGCGAAATGCTATATAGAAAATGATGTTTTACTTTGCCTTGTGTAAAAAGGCAAGGAATTTGGGCAATGATCAGTCATGATTAAGGTTTGCATCGTCACCGCCGCTATCTGCTTCACGACAGCCGCATTCAGACCGGCTGTGTCACAGCGACTGCGCTCCGCCCATTCGTCGCACAGGACCTCCGATTTCTCTCCACAGATGGCGTTAGAGCGAATAAGCCTCGTCAGGAGTCACAAACACGTCTCCGTGCGCTGTCCTTCGTCAGCGGTGGCGGTAGGCCAGTGCATCATAGGCATCAGGCATTCTATGCAAGTGTCTTGAGCGCCTGTCAACTCCTGTGTGACGCCATCCTCAGGGCCTCCATAACCGTAGGCAGCTACCAACCGCAGAGCACCAGTAAAATGAAAATGTCTTTAAACGCTACAAAATACTCTGTCATAGCCTTTACACACTTTTCTCATTGCTCCTCCACCCCAATAGGCAGCGAAGTTCATGACTGACCTCTCGTCACGCTCCGACCAAACGAAGTCGTCTCAAGCTTACTACTAGCTTAGCCTTGAAACACACTCACTCAAGCCAGAAGCATGGAGTTCAGGCATGCCGAATCCAGGTTGCCTAATTTGCGGCGCCGCACCAAGGCAGAGGTCTCAGTGGCCAATGACTATGGAGGTGGAACCCTTCCCAGCACCCTGTCGGCTTCTAACATGAGCAGCGAAGCCACCTACCCGTACGAAGGCCCTCGAGAGGGCGCTGGTGTACGTGGCACGCGGTCAGGTGCCGTCGCTGTCTTCTGCAAAGAAAAAAGGTTAATTCATTACCACATTAAGATACACCGACAAGCCACTCCAGCAAGCACGAAAACAATCATAGAGAACCAATGGCAACCACAGCGGAGAACATTACTTGTTGGCAGCGTGCTTCAAACGTAACAGAGATATCGGGCCCCTCACCAGTATTGATAAATGATCAGGGAGCACCCCGCGCTAGAATGTCGGCGGCTGAATCAGACGCAGACTATTTTTTCAGAGGTGGTATTTCCCTTTTTACCTGTATCTAGTCACAAGAGAGCCCTCTTCGATGGAGCTATTTTATCAGCGGCAAGTTGTCTGGCCTAACAGGCTTTAAGCTCCATTAGACTTTGACCGCTTAAGGTGCAGACATCGCGTAAATCAGCGGAACTTATGAAAAGATCGGCGCAATCTCATCCTTTTATCACTCACCATTTTATTGTGGGCATTCAGGTCGGCAGCGTCCACACCATGGCTCTCTCCCTTAAGCCTTGGGCGAGGAGGGTGCACAGGTAACCAGGCAGGGCCGCAGGTGGAGCAGCGATAGAGCGGCTGAAGCGCGTATGCTTTATGGAACAATGAGTCTCCTTGGCCAACGCTACCGGCGTCCGGAACCTAGCCTAATGAGTGGCAGAGAATTCAATGCGCACGCCTCGATGCCCTGGCAGTGCCCTGTCGTAGTTTTTGCTACCCTGAGGTTGGTAATGGTGCGTACCCACTGTACCCTCCAGTGCCCAACAAGCTCGCCCTATGGTGCCTGGCTTTAGAACTAGTCATCTCTGTCAACGTCTCGGGAGGTTACACGTGTAGTCATAGCAATTCAAATGGAAGTGGCTGTCTTGGCACGGGCTTGTCTTTGTGAGCTACTACTTAGCTGTAGCTGTCTTTTGGTTAGTGATATGTGTAGGAATGGTCGTGTGGTAGGCGTGTTGTCATTCCTGCTCCTATAGATACTGCTGGACCCACCGTGGTGGCTCAGTGGTTAGGGCGCTCGACTACTGATCCGGATTTCCTGGTTTCGAACGTTTGAACCCGATCGCGGCTGCCACGTTTTTATGGAGAAAAAACGCTAAAGCGCCCGTGTGCTGTGCGATGTCAGTGCACGTTAAAGATTTTCAGGCGGTCGAAATTATTCCGGAGCCCTCCAGTATGGCAGCTCTTTCTTCCTTTCTCCTTTCTCTCCCTCCTTTATTCCTTTCCTTAGGACGCGGTTCAGGTCTCCAACGATATATGAGACGCATACTAGGCCATTTCCTTTCCCCTAAAACCAATTAATATTATTAATATAATTATGAATCCTGCGGTCATTTCACGAGTTTCCTTGGTGGGTATTTTGTGCCTGGTGTTATTTATTGCCTGGTGCATTTCCTAGTAGTTCCTATAGTTCTTCCTATTATTTATGGTGACACAGCAGACCATGATAACCGGCATGAGCAGCTGTAGTGGTTCCTGAGGAGTTAATGTTTAAAGTACACCAGCAATGATGGTAGCCAGGTAATCGTCTGTGTTCAGAGTCGAAGTTTTGTGTCAGGAACTTTTTTTTGCGTCCTTTGTTTAGTTACGAGTCTAGTCGTCATGGCAGCACGCATTAATGTGGCTGTGATTGTACAGGTTGTAGTGGCATGTGTAGCTGGGTGTGTGTCTGGTGGTGTCTGTGTTGTGTCCGGTTGTTCGCGTGGTGTAGGCGTTGACTCTTGCCACTCCTGCGCATGGCAAAAGGCAAGCAGAACAGCGGTGATGTCCCACGGGTAATTGTGTTGAAAAGACGTTCGCCTGTGCATGAGGAACAACATCAGTGTCGACATGAGCGCAACACAGAGGCAACTCCACAGCTGTCGACGCGTCGCCGCTAGGATTCAGTAACTATAGCGGGTCGTCACTTGTGGCAGCCGTCATAAAGGAATTAATCTTGTTCTGCTCGTCATCAGATTGTTTTCGCTTTTTAACTATTCAGGCTGATGCAGTATATGAGGTAGCTACAGCTGGCCTCGTTGCGTAGTTACTGTAACCATGAAAGCCTAAACTTTTTGAATTAGCGCAACGGCAAAGGGCCTAAGAAGAGAACAGATAGAAGTGTAGAAACGGTCACTACACGGCGCCGATATTGTCTTATTGTGCTTGTGGTGTCAGTGTATAGGGTCCCAAATGCGGATGTTACTCGATGCGTGAATAATAAAAGAAATGCGCAGCCGTGAATTGCAGTTCAGCTGAACACCTTGATGTTTTAGACTAATGCTGATGAATCTGTAGTAGACAGATCTGGCTTCGTGGTGTGGTTATCTGATTAGTCATGGCAGCCACGTCTACGGGGCCTGTGTGTTGGTTGAGTGCCATGGTTTCTAGTCTCTGGAGTGCTGCTGAGTACTGGCGTGCACATGCTGCAAGTGTGTATTGGGCCACCAGTTCAGCACGTGGCAGCTGGCATGAGGAATAGAGGTAGTATGAACAAGTGTTACGCTCCTTCAACTGTGAACGAAATCCCGATCACGTGGGGTCGTTATGTGTGTAGTCATGGCAGCCACATCTACGAGGCCTGTGTGCTGGTTGGGTGCCATGGTGCCTAGTCTGTGGAGAGCTGATGTGTACGGGCGTGCACGTGCTGCAAGTGTGCATTGTGCCACCAGTTCAGCACATGGCAGCCGGCGTGGGGAATAGAAGTAGTATTAACAAGTGTTACGCTCCTTCAACTGTGAACGAAAGCCCAATCACGTGGGGTGGTTGTGTGTGTAGTCGTCATGGCAGCCACATCTACGGGGCTGTGTGTTAGTTGGGTGCCATGGTTGTTAGTCTGTGGAGTGCTGATGTGTACGGGCGTGCACGTGCTGCAAGTGTGTATTGTGCCACCAGTTCAGCACGTGGCAGCTGGCATGAGGAATAGAAGTAGTATGAACAAGTGTTACGCTCCGTTAACTGTGAACGAAAGCCCAATCACGTGGGATGGTTATGTGTGTAGTCGTCGTGGCAGCCACATCTACGGGGCTGTGTGTTGGTTGGGTGCCATGGTGTTTAGTCTGTGGAGTGCTTATGTGTACTGGCGTGCACATGCTGCAAGTGTGTATTGGGCCACCAGTTCGGCACGTGGCAGCCAGCATGAGGAATAGTAGTAGTATGAACAAGTGTTATGCTCCTTCAACTATGAACGAAATCCCGATCACGTGGGGTAGTTATGTGTGTAGTCATAGCAGCCACATCTACGAGGCCTGTGTGCTGGTTGGGTGCCATGGTGTTTAGTCTGTGGAGTACTGACGTGTACTGGCGTGCACGTGCTGCAAGTGTGTATTGTGCCACCAGTTCAGCACGTGGCAGCCGGCATGAGGAATAAAAGTAGTATGAACAAGTGTTACGCTCCTTCAACTGTGAACGAAAGCCCAAATCACGTGGGGTGGTTGTGTGTGTAGTCGTCATGGCAGCCACATCTACGGGGCTGTGTGTTGGTTGGGTGCCATGGTGTTTAGTCTGTGGAGTGCTGATGTGTACTGGCGTGCACGTGCTACAAGTGTGTATTGTGCCACCAGTTCAGCACGTGGCAGCCGGCATGAGGAATAGAAGTAGTATGAACAAGCGTTACGCTCCTTCAACTGTGAACAAAAGCCCAATCACGTGGGGTGGTTATGTGTGTAGTCGTCATGGCAGCCACATCAACGGGGCCTGTGTGTTGGTTGGGAGCCTTGATGCCTATAGTGCGTAGTCGGTCGGGCTGCTGTGTCCTTGCGTGCGTGTGGTCTAATTGCGTATGAGGTTGCCATTTCAGCACATGGCAGCCGGCATGAGGAATAGAAGTAGTAAGTGTTACGCTCCTTCAACTGTGAACTAAAGATTGATCACGTGGTGTGGTTGTGTGTGTAGTCGTCATGGCAGCCATATTAAAGGGGCCCGTGTGGGTTGAATAGTGCATGGTCTGTCCGTTGCTTCTGTGTCCTGGCGTGCGTGTGGTGAGTTTTCTGGGTCACGAGTGCAGCACATGACAGCCGGAATGAGGAATACATGTAGTGCTCCTAAGTATCCTACTGTGCATCAGGAACCCAAGTACCACCATGAACTCCACGCATAGGAAGCTCCACGACTGCCATGTTTGAAAGCCCAGTACGGAATTTGCCTCGTGGCCTGCCAGCGACTCTGTGGCAGTGAGCCAGGGTGGAGAACCTGCAAGAAATTAGCGGCATCTGTGAAAATAAGATTGGAAGAGTGCGGTTCTGATTTATCCACTTGTGGTTGCGTTTTGCCTCATGTATGGTGTGGGCTGTTTCACCTGCAGTGCTGTGTTGTTTGTGCAGGTTGTCCACATACTACGCCTCCTTAGCGTGCGACACTTCATCGGGACCTTAATCATTCTGTGAGTATGAAGATGACTTCTGCATTTGCGTAGTTTGCGTTTCCTTTGGTTAGTGTATTTTAGGGTAATGTCTGCGGGTGGGAGGGGGGAGTTTCGCGGATGGCAACTGCCTTTTGCATGTGGGGCAGGAATGATGGCAGGTGAGATTGTGCGGTTGACGGCCGCGGCAGGCAAGAAGCTACCTCCTTGGCACACATCTCACGTTCTGCACACACGATCAAGAACAAGCGGACGTCGCTCAGTAAGCGTGTCTAAAAAAACACCGAATTGCTGAACTCCATGCAAAGGCAGTGTAGCCGCTAGCGATATGTAGCAATTATGTAGATCAGGCCTGTATTCAACCAAGCCTGAACTTTGATAATGCTCTACGTGACTACACCCTAAATGATCAGAATTTCGTCCAAATATATAGTATCCTTTTCTTGGTACCTGTAAACGGAGATTTAACGTACTGCACACATGAGCTATGAGAAACGGTCTACTTAAACTCACACGACAATAATGCGTCTTGCAGCAGCACTGTGTGTCTCAAAAGACAAATGAAGGTTCAAGGCAAAAAACTATTTCCTTTTTCAAAGCTCACAAACCACAAAGACAAAGTTAATGTGACCTAGTGGTCTGTACAAGTTAGGCAATATTTTCACTGTGACCTGACTTGTAACAAGCATTTTGCACATTTCAGTTACCTTATAATTGTATTTGCTATAAATGATACTTATTATAACCCTTGATTGTAGCTGCCGGTAATTAAGAAGAAGGGCAATTATGATATAGTAGGATTCGGCATTCAGCGTTCCAAAGCAACACTTCACATATAAGACATCGTAGCGGATGCCTCTATAAATTTCGAGCACCTGATGTTCTTTAACCCTATAATCACCAACCCCGAGCTGTACTGGTCATGCGAAATTATACCAATATCGCCAATGACTAGTCAGTCTTCCAGCTCGATGTTTCGCTGCTCCCACAGACAAACACAAGTGAGTCTGCAATTGCGTTGGTTGTAATTTTCAACGCTAGAAGGCTGTAGTCTATGAAAAGCGTTTCGTGCCTTTAGCGAAGGCTTTAAGCCCGAAAACTAGTTGTCACCAAACATGGTCAAAATATTTAGTGATTTTGATAAGTTTTTCGGGAATTTGGTGATAAAGCATTCACAAGCGCTGACATCTCAGAACACATGGATGTTTTTGCATTTCACCTCCATCTAAGGCGGTCCCCACGCTCAGGTTTCGATCCCTCGGCCTATAGCTCACCAGCAGAGTTGGACAGCCACTAAGTCATAGCCGCAACTAAATAAAAGTGATTATGCTGGTTGCCTGCAGATAGCAATCATTTTAGCTAACTTTTTCCTATATTAAATCGCACCGAATGCCTGTTAACACCTATCTACTTCATTCTTGGTTATCTCCTTGCAGTAGCTACAGAGCTGACATGTAATGGTTTCTAGGCACATGATTGTCTTTGAAGCTCTAGTACCACCCAAGCATCCTCAGAAGTAACTGACTAACTGGTAGAGGACTGGTAGAAGAAATAACAGAGGGCACTTAAGACTGCCTACGTGCTTCGAATGTGAAAGCATTGTCTCATCCTGAGCTCTGTTACGAGGCTCATTAAAGATTTCTTCACTTCTAACGAGATATACTCATTAGCACAATATCGTAAAGAAAATGCGATGTTTTCTGGCCTATGGTTTGAGTGGTCGCCTTGACACGGTTTAATTCTCTACATCTTTGGAAGGAGTATTTTCTTCTTTGTTGCAGACCTCACTACTTATGGTCTATGCTGAAATCATGAGAGCTCATGCTGACGTCACTGAGGAATTTTGTGCCATGTTGGGCGACTCACTGCTGACGACGGCATTTGTGCTAATGGGACATACAATTATTTCGCATTAAAAGCCAATCAATTGCGTGCAGCCTGCTCCAGGACAACAGCCTCCCCTGCCGTAGTTCTGCTTGACAGGATATTAGAATGGTGGTGTGGTTACGGGCGTGGTTGTGCCAGCTACGATGGATATACCTGTGTCTGTATGGGTTGTATATCTTGGTGGGTGCCTAGTGGCTGGCGTTAGCTTTTGTACAGTGGTGGCGCTGGAAACGGTGTCGTTAATTGTGTAGTGAATGGGCTGTAGGTCTGTTTTCGGGACGGGTATCATTCGTGTAATGAAAGGGCTGCAGGTCTGTTGGGTTTCTTCGCAGATTTTTCTCCTTTTCGTTGGTGTTCACGTTCTAGTTGTCGTTTAGGTGCCTATGATTGGAAGTCTGATGATTGGCGGTTGGTAACAGGAACTGGAGTGGTGCCGCACAGGTGAATGTGGTGAAAAGGCGTCTAGTGAATTGACTGTAGGTATGTTTTCGGAACGGGTACCCTTATTTGTGTAGTGAAAGGGCTGTAGGTCTGTTAGGGTTCCTCATAGATTTTTCTCATTTTGTTACTGTTCCCGTTTAGTTGTTTAGGTGCCTATGTTTGGTAGCCAGGTGGTTGGCTGTTGGCAACAGGAACTGGAGTGGTGCCGCACGGGTGAATGTGTTGAAAAGGCGCCTGCCCGAGCATGAAGAACAGGAGTGCCGACAGAAGTACCACGCACAGGAATTACACGGCCGCCGTGTTACGAGGCGTAGAACTGAGCTTGCCTCCTCAGCTTATGTAGATCAGTCCGTATCTGCGTGAAGAAGTGCGTCGGAGGTACACGGAGAGACGGCGCCGGCGAGGCAGTCTTCAAGCCGTGACCAGAAGAGGTAGCTACTATGTTGGCACTTATGGCGCAACCTGCATGAAATGGGAGAGGGGGGGCGGCGTTCATTTAGAAACTATGCAAAATTCACAAATTCAAAATGTACATTCCACAGAAGTGTTCACTGTAAACCTAAATGATCTGCACTTCAAAGTAAGTGTAGAGAAAAATCGCTAAAAAGCACACGACAGAGTATCTCTGCCGATTATTCTAAACACTTCAAAGGACTTTGTTCTGCCCACAGAAATTTACAATGTTTTGTTTTTTGTTCTGATACATCTTAAAGACCAAAAAATCAGGAAGGACACAGAAGGCACTGTCCATCACGGATGTCTGGAAAGAACTTTCCATGGACTATTAGGTAGAAACACTGGAGTGATTGAACTGCTTAAAAGTAAAGATAACCGCACGATTACAAAACTATCGCTTTCAGATCCAGTGTCTTTAGTCACCGTCGATTGAATTGATCAAGAAGCTGACAGCGTTGGAACGAAAATCGTAGGTTTCTTGAATGTCCTCCAGCCTTCCTCAATTCAACAAACTGCCTGCGTGATTTGCGGGTGGCCTTGTCCCAGGCTGACATGCTGGCCATTTAGAATGCAATGAGCAGTGGAGGAAGAATGATATGAACCACGCTTCCACATTTGTCGAATCGCGTAACGGAAACAAACGTTTGCTGTGTCGATGTGCAAGGGCAAAATTAAATGTAAATATCACTTGCACATTCATTACAACTACGTTAATTACTTTAAATTACTTCAGTTACTTTTCGCTAGGTAACACCTAAGATTGACCGCCGAACAGTGGTGGATGGTCTGTCCGCGACGGTCAGGAAGTCGGCGGTATGTGTAAGTTTTTCGGGAATTTGGTGATGAAGGATTCACAAGCGCCGACATCTCACAGCACATGGAAGTTTTTGCATTTCACCTCCATATAAGACGGTCCCCACGCCCGGGTTTCGATCCCGCAGCCTTTAGCTCACCAGCAGAATTCGACAGCCACTAAGTCATTGTGCTTAAGGGCCTGCTACAGACAGCCGCACACTGCTACCTGCATCACCACCAACCCAATCGGCCCTAAATGCCACGAACCCTACCTATTGCAAACTGTAGGCACATATATGTACGCAGTCACTTTTTATGTCCAGTCCCTCTCACTGATTGCATTGTTTACCTCGAGTCAGCCTGAGGTCTGACCGGCCTGACCCGTGAAGGACTCCGGGAATTGTGACCGCCTGTCAGCTGTCGATGTGATTGTTTTCTGAGGATGACACGCGTACGCTGGGTGTTTTGTCTGGTTCTGCGCACTCTGTGTATATAGGGTGGCCAGTACGACGAATGGCAACCGGCCGCAAGTACACAAGTGGTGTCGCCTAGAGCAACACGTTAAAAAGGGGTCCAACTGAGTGTCACAAGCTGCAGGAGCTCTGCCTTGAACGCCACTGACAGGCACAGGTTATGCAGCAATGATTGGTTTGGTTTATGGGGCTTTCGCCTCCCAAACCGTCTTAGGCTACGAGGGACGCCGTAGTGAAGAGCTCCGGAAAATGAAACACGGCGGAAAACCTGCACGAAGTTGGCGGTGCAGGTTCAGGATAGCGGGAGAATAGAAGAGTGTGGGCCCCATTTATTCCAGTATTAAAAACGTACCACAATGATTTTTCCAAGGTTTTCTCCTCCGATTGAACGGCCCACAACGTTTAGCAGACGTGCGGAAACGAATCATTGATTGCTGTCCACATGCATGCCGCATCCTGCTTTATTTTCAGGACTTTGAACCCGAGAAAGTGACTGGAAAGACAATGTTTAGGTTTAGGGCTATGGTGGTAAAACGGCCTAAAGCGACTCAGGCTATGAGGGACGCCGTAGTGGAGGGCTCCGGAGGAAAGACAAGGCGGATGGCTATCAAACAGGAGTCTGGGAAAGCACATATATTTCGGTGTTGTAGTAGCAGTAATAGTAACTGGCGGTCAATCATTGGTTCAGCGACAGCTCCGGCCACATTGCGGCAACTACTATTTACTACTAGTTAAGGTTATTTAAACATTAGTAAAATGCCTTTTTCCTGGGTGGTGTTTAGAGAGAAACTGAAGACAGCGGCACTCAATTATTCACCTGAGTGAAAATTTATTACTTTTGCTGTTTTCGGTTATGCTGACGTTTCACCGGACAGCACATGAAGCAGAATTATCGCTGAGTAAATTTCCTTTAAAAATCGTCCCATCACGAGTCGTTTTCTCGTGGCGTCCTGAGAGGAAAAGACTGGTTGCCATCGTTTTAAACTTAATGGTGGTGAAGCGCGGTCGTTGGGATTTGGGCCTAAAAACGCACGCATTCGACTTGCTAAATCGGTTTGAGGAAGTTTCGTTTTCGGACAGACGTCTATACAGGCCAACCTAATATTTGCACTCAGGGTAACTTTTAAGTAACTGATGGGCACCAGTCGCCAGTCGAAAACAGCAAGTCCGTTTATGCGGCACAAGAAGACTGTTTGGTGAAACCTTTTGTACTCCCTATAAAACTCACGTCGTTTTAGCTCTTGACAAGGACAGACAATTAAGACGTGTTAAGTGAAAGTGACTGGAAAGACAAGGTTTGGGTTTGGGTTTATGGTGGTGTACGTAGGCGCATCCGTATTACGAAGTATAAAAGCGGTGGGTAAGACACGTATGCCCATTTCTTCCGTCTAGCGAGCCGGATAACTCCAGTGGCAGGAGCGACTCCAACGGCTGCTTGATGTAGCCGCACACGAAGATGAGAAGGTGGCCAAGCCTGTCGAAACCAGAAGAACGCTGGGCGAGCGCACTGGCACATAAAAACGCGAAAGCAGCGTGGGACACTTAACGCAAACTCAGTTTTAAAAACAGAAGCTGCTCAATGCGATGGCATGTATGCACTCAAACTGACGAAGAAAGCCGAACGCGTTCACCAAAAAAAAAGCGGCTGTTGATGGAGGAGGCTACTCAAGCCACAAAAGCACCCAAAGATCATACGCAGTGCCTAGCTAGGAAAAAAGTGCCTAGCGAGGCAGGGGAATATTCAGCCGCCAATGTGATGGGCCAAATCCGGTGTGCGGCTACCACCTTTCATGAGCCATTCTAGAATGCGTTACGAGCCTTTGCTCTCGGCGGCACGTAACTGCAGTTTTTTTTCCTATCGGTATAAGCATCGTTCAATAACTCCCCTTGACTTGCGGTGTAGTTTAGTCTAGCCGACTCTTAAAGAAGTGTGCCCCGACCGCTAGAGGTCACGCTGCAAGTGCTAATGAGAGAGGGGCATTAGGTCTGAATTCCCGTTGTCGGTTTCCTTTCTTGCTTGCCGTTTCTCCAGTTCTGGGGTCGCATAAGAATTTCAACCTCCTAACCGAGTCGCATATGCCGTTTCGGCGCATATCTCCTGATACAAAAGTCCCTTCCGAGCTCCATGATCGAAACTAAAACCCAAGCACTCAATAAAGGGCCTCAGAAAGGGGCTCTCATAAACTTGTATTTCTGGGATGTTAAAGGGTGCTGCTTCACAAATATCCTCATGCAAGAATTTTGGCGTGCAAACTTGTTAGATGGAAACTTGGAAGCTTGGAAGATTGTGTGGAAGCTGTGTTAGATGCACTCAAATTTTCAACTTCCGCGTCTTCCACGTCCCTCTTCTCTCGTCAATTTTCGCAGGCCAAGCGTCGGCGCTCCCCCGCCGTCCACACCAAAGACTCCACCCACTCGGCCCTGCTCCAACAGATGCCGGCGCGCGCGGCCACGGTACCTGAGTAACGTCTGAAAGAATTTGACGCTGCGAACAATTGATAACCCCCGACTACTTGCACGACGTGACGTCGTACGCCAGGTTTCGCCCGAGAAAGCCCGACAGCGCGTGTCGCCGCGAGTTGCGAAGGTGGGAAGTTTAAAAAAGAAAGTATTTTAAGTTTGCCGCTCTTGTACGCGGCATGAATGCTGGGTGGCCTGTACTCTACATAACGCGATCATTTTAAAGCCAAGTTCAAACACCCTTTTCTGTGGCCTTTTAAGAGCTAAAATAGTGTTGCCCAGCATTCGGAGCCAGCTCGCGAGTGACTAAACGTTCTAGTAACGAGGCCATACCGTCGCACTATGAATTCGAGCCCGCTAAACAATGTTTCGGAAGCGTACGGATTCATCGTGCCATGCAGTGTCGTACGCGGCTCCAATCTTGCAGTCCTACCATTTTGGAAACCCCCTGTGTTTCAGATTGGCTCACGAGAAAAAATGTTTACACACTAATCAGATTGCCAACTATGGTAAAAACCGAAATCATGACCCCTAAAGCCTTGATGATCGCGTTTAACACGCTCACTCGGGCATCGCTAGCCACGACGTCTCATTTCCACCCGAAGTGATGGTGAGGCGTTATGTGAAAACTCTCCGGCACCTACAGTGCCGATGCTGCCGCTACCATAATTTGTGAGGTCCTCCGATTTGGGTTTGCATTACGCTTTCCACTTCTGGGAAGATGCACGAGCGACGAGGGGTTAGGACACTGATAACAAGGACAATAAGCTTAACAGGTTCAATTGCGAACGGTGTCAGTGTTCTCACCAGAGGAGATGTGGCGACCTTGGAGGCAAGAGCCAAGTCTCGTTCCAAGAGCTTGTCACTGGATCCACGGGATGTTCAGTGTTGGCTCCGCTCGACAGTAGTTGTGGTGGCTGCTGTGAAATGTGGTGGATGCCACGTCGTTACACTGTCTCTACGACTGTGGTTGGTCTTCCGTCTCTGGTGCCTCCGGAACAAAAGGTAAACCATTTTCGGACCGCCTCCTACGGTGTTTCTCGTCCTGTCACGGACGAGAGGTGAAGTGGTAAGCATATGTTATAGAGCAATACAGGTCGAAATGGTTTAAATAATTCTTATATTACACCCTCAGGGGTGCACACAGGGAATGTGACCGCGAGTACTGTTAATAAAATTGAATGACATCGGGTGGCAAAGGAGACTTTTTGCCACGGTAAACATGAAACCCTGTCTTCCACGGACTAAACGTTCATGACGTAAGGGTACTTTTTGTTTGTAGAAGTCGTATGCTCAGCTCCTGTGACAATGAACGCAACTCAAAAGTGAAACTGAGCAAGCGGGTTAATTACGAGTCTACACACGGTAAATATGCTTCATACTCGAGCCTTCAGAAAAGCTTCAAGTTATGTTTAATTTATCACAGTTATATCTTCCGTTTGTTAAAAGGTTGGGGGCATGTCTACGTACCAAGCCGCCTTGCCCAGTGGAATCGCAGCTCTGTACTTCTCCGCACCAGGGCGATTGATGACTATTCGCAGTACATGGGACTTCATTGCTGTAGCAGTGGTCCTCGAGTTGCTTGTGGAATGCAGTCGTCTCGACGATTGTAATTTGTATGTAGTGTTTGTATAGCTGAGGCCGTTTGATGAGCCAGGTGATTTTTTCCAGTGTTGCCGATGCCAGTGTATTGTACTGGTATCAGATATTTCGTTGCTTTTCGATGTCTTGGCAGCAAAAATACTGCAATCATAGAGGTGGCGACTATTTTCTAAAGTATATTTTTGGCAGTCGGGTCCCTCGTTGGTGGTTGTCGAGATTGCTGTGCTCTAAGGTTGTCACAATCGTTCCAGTGCTTATTTTTAATTTGTGGAATGTCGTGGCTTTGAGTCTCAAGAATATTCTGCTCCTCTTCCAGCTTGTCGTAGACACAGAGGATGTTTGCTGCCACCAGAGTCTCAAATACAAGGGTCTCGCCAATATTATCCTCTTTCCTAGTAGTCGCTGTGTCACAGGGTGTTCCTAACTCTTCTGTAGGGTGTAATTGTAACCGTTTGCGGTCTTCTCTGTTGCGTCGTTGTGATAGTAAAAAGCTGTGCTGTTGCTTGTGGAACTTTAGCGTTGTTTCGTGTCTTAATATTCCTTTGTTTTATCTTGTTCGTCTATGCTTCCTTTTGTCTTTGTTCTGCGTGCATTGCTGCGGTCGTCATGTTTTTATGGTGTTTGTGCGGTTCTTGTTTCTGCGTTAGTGGTCTTGTGGTTCGTTTTTCTGATGATCGCACTTGTGTTTGTGTATGGTTGGCAGCGGTTTGGAGGCCGCCGTCATAAGAAACAGCACCAGTGCCGCTTGCCAAATGGCTGGAAGGCCAGCGTGAAGAACAGGAGGAGTGTCGCTTTGGGATTATAGGATGCCTCTTGGACCTAGGTCTTTTGTCTGGACATCTGGAGACATGAGTCTGGACGTTCAGAAGCTACTCCTAAAAGCCACGGCAGACGTGATCTGGACCGTGCTGCTCGGCAATCCTAGGTGCAATAAAACCTGCAAAAAGAATGGTGGTCACCATAGAGATGTACTGACCAGACAGCAACCTTTTCTACCTAAAGGCGCATTATCGAATACCGAAAAAAAAACACGTAGAATATCTACGCTACGCTTTGCATCATAACCCAAGTACCACGCGCCTCAGAGAGAGAGAGGGGGAGAAAACTTTTTCTTGAACCAAATTCGGGGAAGTTCTAAACTCAAAGTCTCGGAGTATGAAAGGATTCATTGGAACCTGGCGGCTGGTTGCTTGGCCTTGATTGATTTCTTTTTGCTTATTTGGGTCTGAGCTGAGCATTAGAGCCTCCCACGTTTCTTCATTTCTAATGGTCCGTGAATTATTTTCTAAGTGTGTGCATAAATACTTCTTTGGTTTGGGATCTGCAATCTGCAGAGTTTACAGTGCGGTTCGACTGTTATTCGATAATGACGTCATAAATTCAAACACGAGCTAAATTCAATGCAGGCTACGCGAGTGCATTGAACTGCAACTGCTGGGCAGGAAAAAATCTCGCAATGCAACAAATTGAGAAACTTTGAGCACAGGTTCCATGGCGCAATCAGGGCGACTTGTAAGCCTTCTAGACTTATTCTGCACTGACTCCGCCGTACGAGTAACACCACGTTCTTATGATATGCTGAGGAAAAATGGCAATACGCTGAGCGGTTCGTCCCCGCATACAGTACTGATTTGAGCAGTAAGGCCCCTTAGTTCCAAAAAAAAAGAACCGACAACAGCCAAGTGCCGAAGAGCGGAAATGGCGCTACTTCTTCGTTCAACACTCAATGGGTCGCAGATACCACATTTAACTTTTAACAATTATTGCTGCTTACCAGGGATTGCCTAACGTCAGCAGCTGTAAGCGACATTCGCTAGATGTAGCACCGGCCAATGACACACCCGACAAAAAGTATTGGTGGTGAGTGCATAGCCTTCCAAAGCAAGCGTTATTACTAGCGAGTGTTATGCACCTATAAAAAGCATCGATGAAAAAATAGTGCTCGTACACGCTATTCTCCCCATCAAAACCCATCATCCCAACATTCACTCCTACAGCATGATAAATTATCTCTGCGTTGTATGGGTGCGTTTTTATACTGCGCCAGAAAACAAGCGTGTGAATGGATGATCGCCAAAAACCTTGCCGTTATCCCAATGTCTTTAGCTGCTATTTTTCAGCTTTAGAAAAAGAAGAACATATGCTGTGCTCACCGGTACTACGTCATAAGTGATCATCATCAGAGGTCGGCTTCGATGAGGTCCATGGTGCAGGCATAGTATCGAGGAGTCGAGGCACAGACACAGCTTCGGTTACCGCTTGCTTCGCTCTACCTGCAGTGTTGGCAGCCAACGAGTTCCGGGTTCCGTTGCTGCTGCTTGTCTAAGGTCAACTAAGCTGTCTTCGGCCGTTTATCTTTGTGACTGGTGTAACAGTCTTGTCGATGGTCTGCTTTCGTTTCGTGATCGTGTCGCAAGTTTTCGCTGTATTGCAGAAGGGTGTTGTGATTCTTTTTCCTGATTCCGTTGTGATGTCCTCATTTGTGATTGCTTCGGTTAGGGTCATGTCGTGTTCTGTGTCTGAGAGTCGCTATAAGCGTGGCCGCCATTCTCAAGACGAACTGGGTTGGTGCGGATGACCTCGACACCGGGGCAGGGGCTCACTTCCGTCGCTGCCTGGATGGGACGCTGCACATTCCTCACGCATGCGCAGATTTCGCCTAGATAAACGGCAAAGCAGCTCGTGGTAGGTGTCCAGCAGGCGGCCTGCACCGATGACCTGCAGAGAAGCCTTCTTTGCGATCATCTGTTTAAAAGCGAAAGTATTATACAGTATGCACAATTAGCAAAACACCCGTCATACGTCTTACATGCCAGGAAATTTGGAGGATATTAGAGCATTTTTTGACGCTGCACCGAATTACATTACGTCATCGTGGTCAACGCATCTGCGCACATCCAGGAAGCATTGCTTGGACATGTGGATTAAAATTTAGATAACTGTGCATAACATGTGGGTCACTTTCTGGAATCAGTAAGCATAGTGTCGATGCTGGAGCTTATGTACGTCAGGGAACAAAGTGCGCCAATTCGCGGTATCCCTGTCATCAACTCTCCCCACAAGATGACGAATTATGGGATCACTATGCTATTAGCGGAAAGCTTGACAGCCAGTTTCATCTAAATGGATGACTGTAAAGACAGTAATGTCTAGGCGTTGATAAGTAATGAATAGTAATGGTACTCGTGTCTTGTCAGTAATTGTGGAAGACCAGTTGAGTGTGACATCAGCATTACACATGCTTTATGGAGCACATTCCTATAAACATAAAGCTCTAGCTCGCGACACACAAATAAGCCAGATGGCATAGGAGCTCACCACATTGCATTCCCTCTGGTATCGCAGGCCGCGGTGAAGCTCGTAAGGGCCACAGCGAGACAGTCCGGAGTGCACCCGCCCTCGTCAGTTCCATGGGCGCGATCAGGGTGCTTCCCATCTTATGTCATTCTTGGCGTTGCGCCTCCAAAGTTAGTCCTCGTCTTTGCAGCTGGGATAGTAGCACTAGGTGAAATCATCTAGGTTCATGGTGCTTCTCGGCGGCTGGGATGTACTGGCACCGCGGCACCACGTCCACAGGAGGCCTAAGAGCTCTCCCGTATCCCTCCCTGTCCAGTCACAGCTGCGGCCATCTTATCCCCAACGTCTTTCTAGCCTCATCTGTCCGCCTCTCCTCTTTCATGCATGTCGCAAACACAGATGTCCTTTTCCATAAAGCTTGAGTCGACAATACTAATAAATGTTTATATTGGTTTGGTTTATGAAATTAACGTCCCGAACGAACTCTCAAGACGCTATGAGGAACGCCGTAGTAAGGTGTGCCGGAAATTTCGACCACCCAGTGTTCTTTAACGTGCACTGACATCGCACAGTACACGAGCCTCTAGAGTTTCGCCTCCACCGAAATTCGACCGAAAGTGCAGGTTACAGTATTTGGTTTTGGTCGTAGGTCCTTATGGTCTGCGTTCGGCTGGTTGTTTCCGTCCAAGGCACTTCGACGTTAACTTTAGTCTTGTTGATTCCAGTTGTTCGAAGGTTGTGGTTCTATTGCGCGGTTTAGTGTTCTTTGTGCTGGCGGCGAATACCAACTGCTGCTCTCGTGCGCGAGGGATCTCATTATAGCCCTTAACTATCGATCGGGATTGAGACGTGGGTGTGAAGGTGGCTTCCGTTTTTTTGTAATGTTGGTGCTTCGTTTGGTTAGAGAGTTTCCGCGTAATGAGAGCAAAGATTTAGGAGTTGTAGACCACCGCTTCCATGGTGAAGAGGATTAATGCCGCAATTTTTGTCGACGTTAAAATGATTGCTCTTCCGCGTACGATAGGGACAGCTGAAACAGCGATGTGGTTATGTGTGTAGTCGTCATGGCAGCACCGATAAATGTGGTCGTGATTGGACGGGTTGTATATCTAGGTGATGGGAGTTGTAGTCGGCATCAATTTGTCTTTGAATGGTGTCGTACTCTTGTAGTGAATCGCAGGCATATCTTTTGTAGTGTTCAGCGCCTGTATTCTTCATGCGTTGCTGTTGTGACGTTGTTAGTGTAGTCTATGTGCCTATGTTCTCCAGTGCGGCGCAAAACAGCACGCAACAGGAAATGAAGTGCTGCCACACGGGTGAATGTGTTGAAAAGGCGTGTTTCCCGCCCATGAGGAACAACAGGAGTGCCGGCGAATGCACCAGAGAATTTCACGGCCGCCGTGTCACGAGGCGCTGACTGAGCTTTCTAAGAGGATACTACTTTTTATAGGAGCAGAGGGTCTCCACATCGCTGACAGAAACAGGAATGGTACGCCTAAGCGAATGCGCTGCAATGGCGAAAATCACCGGTGCATGAATGACAGCAGGAATGACCGCGTTCCTGACGCAGGAGTGGTCATAGTCGTCATGGCAGATGGAATTACTGCTACTGTGGTTGTGGAGGGTTGATGCATTGGGTGTAGCACACATTCTCTGTCGTCTGTTGTGTTCCGTTGTGCATGTGGTGTGGGCGAACAGGGTACTGCATGAAGAAAAAGAATTCCGTAGTCCTTAATTTCTTAATAGACGAACGATGTTAGTAAGGCTGCTTGTCTGTGGAAATCGCTGGTATCGATGCGGTGGTTAAAGCTTTTCTTGCGGTGTGTTTATGAGTGTAGTTAATGCAGCTAATATTATGGCTGCTGCGGTGATTGTACAGGAAGGGTGCATTGGCACATAGCCCATGGGGTTGTCTGCTGGATGTTGTGTTTCCATTGTGCACGTGTCTGTGTGGGGGGAGAGAGGGGTGAGAGGGTCCCCAAAATGTCGGCTTGTAACCGTCAAGAAGTACAGGAACAGTGGCGCCGCAGAGAATGCACTGAAAATGTGAAGATCACTTATAGATCACTTAGTCTTGAAGGACAGCACAGCGCCACTGTTCTGTATGCAGCGGTGGTGTTGAAGCTCTATGGTGTTTTCTACTTGGGCCATGCATGTGCTTTATGTGCAAGTAATCTTGTGAAGTAGTTTCGCGTGTAAATCGTGGTGGCTGCAATGAGTGGCAGTGCCTGCGCAGGTTGTATGTATTGGTGTCTGCTGCAAGATATTTTCTGCTGGGCTGTGTTCTGTTTGGCAGTGTGGTGTACATGTCTAGAGTCGCCTACACTGCGCAAAGCAACCGCCAGGAGGAGCACCCAAGCGTATTTGTCCAAGAGGCTTAAGTTTACCGATTCATGAAGAACAGGATGTGTGCCACCGCGATCATCACTAAGGCCACAGCTCCACGCCTCGAGTTCGAAGCTTGAATTGTGCCAGCAAGCTCCAGAAATGCCAGTGAGTCGGTGACAATGAGCCAGGCCCAATTACCTGCAAGAAATTGAAGATTCTGGTTCAGGATCCGGAAATTCTCCCTCCATACAGCGTTAATTTCTTTCTCCTGCGAATAAACACTGCAATTTGTTTTTAGAAGAATACGAAAGCTATCGGTCTATTTGTGCGCAATACTATGAGGGGTTTCATTTCCCTTCGTTAACAAATTTGCAAAACATCGAAATTGGGAAGTGACTGGACAAAGTAGGTGGCAGATGTCAGAGTGGTGCTTAGATATAGACAGCACATTACTCGGCAACTTTCGCGTAAAACTTCAGGGTACGTGGGCAGAGCAGCAGAGATTTTTATATCGTCTGCCACAGAAGCGTGAATTCACCGTCTCGGTCCCACGTGGAGCAGAGGTAATTTCATGCAGTGTAACGGGGCCTCGCCTAGGATCGCGGATAGAACAAAACCAAGTGCGCGTGCTCATAGCAGCAAAGTCACAGTCAGCCATGACTTGTTTCATTATACGAGATTTATGCTCTTGAATTCCTCTAATCGGGGTGCTATATTTCCTCTGTCTGAACTGCATACTCTGGCGACGTGTGCATATTCTAAAATTAGAGCCTTTAAGAAAATGGAGTATGTTCAAAGAACTGAACTAACATCTTTTAAAACGCTCTCTCCTCAAACCGATCGTTTCAGGCAGGTAAACGATAAAATCTTTAGTCAAATAAAAGCAAATATGCACAGCTAAAAATGTGCTATTCTGATCAGATGCTATTCTGAAAAGTACTGAACCCTGAACAGGAGGTTACTAGCAGTCCCTATTTGTGCTGCTTCTGCCCGCATCGATGATCGATACAATTTTCATCTCAAAATAAACATTTTTTTTGCATTCTTTGACAGCACCATCCTCGCAAGTGGCAGACATTGATATTAATGGTTTGAAGACCGAATTCAACTGGACGTCACTAAATATCCGTAAATTATCAATGCATTCACTTTACTGTTATTTCGGTATTCGCAGCAGCAAGCCTCTTTCCCATTTACTTTTCCGGGTTATTTTTGAGCGCGCTGTGAGTTGTCGCACCAAGCTCCAAAATTATCGACTGCTTGCTCATAAGCATTTTAATCCAATATTATATGCAGGGGCCTCGATCGCTAATGGTAATTAAAAAAATACTACATAAAGCAGAGAGAACGCTCATGAAGGTTACATTTTTGCTGAAGGCATTAAAGAAGCAATATTGATCAAGGCTTGAGAATAAGCATTTCTATACAGTGCAGTGCACACGGCCAGGGCATATGAGAGACAACGGTGCCAAACGCGTGAATTTCCAATGTTTTTCGTAGCCTCTACTCTACGCTAATTTCTTTAGGCACAGGCTATTTTGGCACATTTTTAGAGTGATTACGGTCTTATGGACTCGTGATCACCAGCGGCTGTGGCACATATCTTGTAGCAGAAGCTACGCTAGGCTAATGGACGCGAGTTACGCCGTGCCTCTCCTAGGCCACAGCTGCGCGCGCGACGTAACCTTGGCGACAAGCTGCGCTGATCCACAGGTGTTCGGCTGATGCGCCATGCCTTTCTTCGAAATGTTTTTCAATTTCCTCTTTATTCCTTTCTTCTTTACCTCCCTCTTTTACTCCTTACCTTAAGGCGCATTACGGGTGTCTACCAAGATGCGACAATTACTGCGCCATTTCCTTTCCTCAAAAACCAAAGAAAATTCAGGGTGCACTTCTGCAATCTAAAGTCCGCGAGGCGAAAGCCTTCGGCGGTGCGTGGGACAACTTGGGTGTGACCCGGGCCAAATTTGGGGTTGGTGTTTCGCCGTAGTCCAATTAGGCTGAGCATCGATTTTCGTGCAAATCAGCCAAGGTCAAATGTCGGGGTAGACCCCGGCCCAAATTTGGCGGTCACCGTGGACATCGATTTTGGTGCAAATCGGCAGAGGTCAAATCTACGGAGTGACCCGAGCCAAATTTGGGGGTCACCATGGTGTTCGTCGTAGTCGAATTAGGCTGGACATCGATTTTGGCGCAAATCGACCAAGGTAAAAATTTCGGATTGACCCAGGCCAAATTTGGGGATCACCATGGTGTTCACTATAGCCTACTTAGGCTGGAGATCGATTTTTGTGCAAATCAGCGAAGGTCAAATTTCGGGTGTTACCCGGGCCAAATTTGGGGGTCACTATGGGGTTCGCCATAGTTGAATTAGGCTGGACATCGATATTGGTTCAAATCGGCCGAGGTCAAAGTGTGGGTATGACGTCGCTTCCGTTGCGTGACTTCCGGTTGGCCATGTAATGGACGGACACGATCTCGATTGGGAGTATGAGCCGCTGGCGTTCATTGGGTTGATTGGCTTTGTCATCGTTGTAGATGCAGTTCATTTTCACGAAAGGAAAGGCGCACAACTTTGGTCCCTGGGTCAGTACACGCCTCAAGCATGCTCTCATGTAAGTGGCGTTGGTGTTCAACTGCAAAAACCTGCCTGGATTGCGTTCCGCATAATGGACAGGCAGCGCGCCCACCCTGCCACCTTGGAAGAGCGCATTTAAAGGTTGATCGCGAGAGGTTCGTCACCTAATGAACGCTGCGCTGCGGCCTACTGCGGCAGCATTCACACACAACGCTGTCTGCCACAACGCTGTCAGCGCTAATGCTGCAACCCACATCTCTCTTCTCTCACCGCCGCCACATATGTACCTCAAAGCTCCATTGAGGAATCCACTGACACAGGGAGTCAGCTATGCGCCCTTTCTTCCCTCAAAATCATGGAAGACCTGAATGTTGTCAACGCCAACGCCAATGAGCACAACGAACACTGACAGCTTTCGCTCTGTACATCCTGGATTAGTTGAGCTAGTCCACATTCATTTTTGGTGCTCCTTCAGAAAAAACCCAATTACAGGTGTTCAAAATGAAGTTAACATTCTTAATGTTCGACAGCTGCAGCTATTGCCACCACTACAGACGCGCCTGCACTGTAAATGCGGAATCATACGATTTGAGTCACTTCATAATATTTCGATCGGTACGTAGGCCTTAGTACGTGACAGCTGCGCCTACTTTGCGATCTATGTGGCAACTGCGGTTCTAAAGATTTTTTTTCCTTAGTGGTCGCGCTGGTCCTGAACTCACAGGATTTGTTCCTTCTGCTTTCTGCGTTTAAGAAATTAAGCAAAAACTCACGGTTGCTGAACTACCGACGATATCCGTAAGGAGCTGCCTCTAATGGCGCCACTGTCGAAGCCGCAGCCATGAAGACCATGTCTGGCTCGCAGTATCGGCTATCTCGTGCCCTGCACATCGTTTGCCGGGACTCAACGCTCGTGCCCGTCCTTGCTTCCCGAATGTAATCTTCGATGGCGCAGTACTCTTACTACCAGCAGCTATGCAGCTCCCGGCTGGGCTTGTTCACGTAACTGCTCTTGCATCACAGCAGTTGTCTTCACCGAGCTGACTCGATTTTTGATGTGCAGATGTTATGCAGTATTGTACTTCATTTACCACCAGTCGATGAGCGTGTCTGTTGTGGGGGTGGCATCATGTCTGTGTTGCTTGTCTTTGCTTTTGTCCATGGCGATGCTAACTGCAGCTGTCGTCTGTGAAGTTGTGGTTGTCGCTGCGATAGTCCTCGCGTCCGTGTGTGCCTCTGTGTATCTGCAGTTCCTGCTTTCTGGAAACGTCTGTCTCACGGTGGCCACCTTCTAACACAGCAGGCATACACCAGAGGTTCGGGAGATCTTGAGGCGGGACTGTTGGTCACTTCCGCCGGTATGAGAAACAGAAGCAGTGCCCGATAGCTTGAAGAGGAGAGCACTCGTGTTCAGAGCGCAGTCTGTACAACTTGTCCATAGGTCGTCTTTGATAGCCGTGGAGCCTCGGCTGGCTTGTTGCACACACAAATCCAAGCAGAGGTCCGGGAGCACAGGAGGCAGGAGTACTTTTGGTCCGATAACCTGCAGGGAATTGACGTCTAAAGTTACTTTTATAGAATTGCAAAAACATTATCTGCTTGTGGGCAGCAATAATTCAGCACTGCGCACCACTGGATGCCGTCAGAAGTTTCGAAAAGCTGATTACGAATGATGCCATTTGGCACATGTTGCGCTTTGCCGATCTGCCGACCTAAACTCTTGTGCTTTGGGCACGTCGTTTTTAACACGAGCTTTATCTACCACAACGTCTTAACGTGACTTAGCTAAGACTGAAGCACTCTTTCTCGTACTGCTTCGTCCTGACATCAAATCAAGAAATACGGCTTAGATTATTCATCGGTGAGCACTACCGTGGAAAGGAGGTGCGCTGCAAAAGGACAGCTCAAATTAGTGTCCTGAAGCCCTTACACATTCAAACCGACAGTAAAAACATTGTTGCAGTTACGTCAATACTGTGACGCATTTGGAGCCGAGCTCTCCGAACAATCACAGGCGCCACTTCCAATGACACGAAACGCGTCTGCAAACCGGGATTAGCCCACCGACTTAGTCAGCAGTCACGGCTGAGAGGTGCAGGCTGAGTTTGTACTCACCGTTCCCTTTTTTCCGGTGGGATCTCAAGATGCGGATCCTTGATGCCACCAGGAGCGTTGCATTCCGCAGTGCGCACAACCTTTTCTTCGTTTCAATGGTTGTGCCCTACAGTAGCGTAATCGTAGCACTGGTCTTCGTGGTGCCTGTGTCAGTAGCTTCGGTCGTTAATAAACGTATGCAGATTGTATAGCCTTTGGTCGTTTTGTGAGCTAGGCGTTTTAGGACCTCAGTATAAAGGTTGTTCCCTGCGGTGACTTAAAATGGGCAGCAGTGGCGTTCGTGATGCTTCTCTGTATTCTCGATGTTTAGAATGTACTCGTGCCGTTTGTGTAGCTTTCTGTATAACGTTCCTCGTGTCTGTGCTGAGGTGTCATTGCTTCGCATCACTACGTGGTTCAATGTTTAGCCCTCCTCATGCCAATAATGCTTTAGTTTGAAGCTGTTGTCTGCTTGCTTTGAAGCTGTTCTGTGTTCATTTATTTGTGAAGTGCCATTGCTTTGGTGTCTCACGTTTAACATATTTCTACCCAAGGTCGTGGTGCGTGCAAGGTGTGTGTGTGTGGGTGGTGGGGGGGTATGTTGGATGCCACGAACATGAGGAATAGTATCAGCGCCGCCCCACGGCATTAATAGCCACTAGCAAGAAGAACAATAGGAGCACTGCTGTGGGAGCCAAGGGAGTGTCCTTCGGATCTAGGTGCAGTGAATCCGCCGGACTAACGCTGGACCCATTGGATCTCTGAGCAGACACCTTTAACAGCCGTTAGTTGAAAGCTGGGCGTAAACAACCTTCGGCGTGCTGACTGCTCTTGGCTTGGCTCCCAAGCCACATCACCCTGCTACACTTAAGCCTTGAGTCTATGGGATAGGGATGCTCGTGGTGATGCGGTTGCCGTTTGCATGGGTTGATCATCCTAGTGGCCGCCATGCAACGGTATAGTTTTAAAGACTTCTTCAAGAGTCCTGCCGTGTCGATCCTTGAGGCTCTCACTCTAGTTCTAGCTGAGCAGTCATATTGTACTAGCTTTGGTTTTTGGTTTTATTGTGCAAGTGAGACTTAGGCCAGAGAGCGCCAAAACGATGTTTCATTTATTGGTTGCTCTTGGCATACTACATGAAATAGAATGATATACTACGTATAATAAGATTAAAACCCCAGCGCACAGAAAATGTAAAACTAAAGCATTCCTACATAGGTAACTATATGCAGGTTTAAAACAAACTGCAGTTAAACAAGCAAATTGGAAGGCCTTGCCAAGAGCAAGCGGACGGGGAGTTTCCTCCCACCGTGCATGGCTACGGAGCCCACTTGTCTGTGGCAAGGTAGCCTTTCAGCAAGAAACCGCGAAAAAAACCCTATAGGCTCTTTAAGGTCCCACTGCTTTCAACGCAATCCATAACCTGGCAAAATTATGTAATTGTGTGATAACAACAGCCAAAGGATAGGGCCATCTGTGAACACTTGCGAAGTGAGTCTTACGATGCGTTTCTCTTGCTAAGGATTTGAGTAACTGAGCGCGGGCCACTCAACTACTTTCACTCCAGCAGTTGATCTCTGAAACGTTAAGTACACTGTGTAGTATGTGTCACATTCGCAGTGTGGAATGTGTAACTTTGCAGGATTATTTCTTTTGGTGGAAATCCTTCCCTACATTTAAAATAGGTTTGTGAACTTTTGTGTCGGCGATGTTCGTGCGATTGCTTCAATAGTGTTCCTTGGGCATCACGAATGTTGTCTTTGCTGTCTTTAGAATCTTTCTGGTGCTAATAATTTTAACGTCAGGGGGTGTGATTGTGTCAGTGGTTGCGCAGCCTGTACTCGTAGCTGTTTGCTGTGGTCGCTGTTATGTCTCAGGGTGATGTTTAACGTGGTTGTGCACACGCATTCGATGAAACTTCCCTCATATACCTTGTATGCACTTCCTCGTTTGCTTGATTGTTTCTGCGCTTGTACTGCTTGTATTGTTGTGGACACAGTGTTTATGGTTTTTGTGTGATTATGCGTTGTCAGGTGTTGGGTCAGCTTCTCAGATGATCATACTTGCTGTGAGTGTCGGTGTAGGCAGCGAGGTTGGAGGCCACCAAAGGCATGAGGAACAGCACCAGTGCCGCCTTGGGGGAACGGCCAGGGGCGCAGACACCCGCGAACAAAGAGAACAGAAGTGCTGCCAGGGCCACCGAACATCAGTCCCTTGGCGCTCTGGAGATGTCAAGAAATGGGCATGGACGGCTTGGCAAAGCTCCGTCCGCAGCTGAGTCTGCAGGCCTCGCCACAGGTGATCTGTATTGCTGCAAAAACGAAGCGCCGACCCATTTCAGTAAGCTTTACGTTGACCAGCCGCCACTGCCCTAGCAGCGTACGGCATCGGCCTAACATTGGCAATATATCGCCAAAGCCTGGTCTTTTGTAAGACCGGTCTTGACCAAAATATGTTCAACAATGGTCCGATGCTCTGTGCTGCCCGGACGCGCTTCCCGCCCAAAGTAGTGGGATTCACTCCCAGCAGCAGCGGACGCGCTTTGGCGGAGGTAGAGCACGAAACGCGCCTTTGTGCTGTCCCATATGCGTCACTAGGCGTCATAAAAGCTCAGTATAGTTGAAATTGGGAGTTCAAGCCTTGGGCCAGCCTTATAGCATGCGTCCACCTAGGGGACATTGAATGCCACGTAGCGCTCATGGGAAATTAATTTCTTGGTTGTAGATCGCCAGAGTTGAACAAAGAAATCAGGCAAACCGTACCAGAGCGCCAATATATGCTCATCGATTTAATGATGGTTCGTTCCCAGCCTTCTAGGATGCAGGAAAAAAGTCAGTATCAAGAAGTTTTTATATACACTTTAAATTCGCGTGGTATGGTTGCTAACAAAAGATAAATAAGGTAGCTTTTTCACCAAAATATTCAGTCGGATGTTTCATTGGAAATTTGTCCAGCATGTTCAGAAGCGATTATACCAGCGGATTTCATGGTCTCAGTTATCTGAGCTTAGAACGAATGCACTGAGATTACGCATAGCCAGAATTAACGTGCTCAGCGTGGTAACTCGTTTTCCTGCTAACATGTCGCTGGAGCGCAAGTGCCACCGCGTTACATGGAATCAAATGCTTGCTTAAGCTGCCAAGCAGAAACTGCGTTTTCGCGCTCCTGTTTCAACATTACGATTAAGCAGTGCGAAGCGTCTGTGCTCATCGCCGCTTCATCACTGTGACCGCTGGTCTCTCTATGCATTCTGCTTTTGTGAACGAGCCAAATTACTTCCTTAAAAAAGTTCAAGAAAGGAATCGTGAAACAAAGGTTATGTAGAAATTGCTCACCATGCTGAGCATGACCACACTGAACATTTGGCATACAGTCAAGCGTTGTACGCACCAACTAGTTTGTTAACGCCACTTGTCTAAGATATATGCTCTTCTTTAGGCCGAGTTGAAAGGAGCACAAACGCAACATCCAAGAACCTGTAAAAAGGAACCAACCAACCCACCATTGTACTGCCCTAGCGGAAGAGCCTTGACACCACTCTCTAACACACCAACCAGTAAAAAGCATTCTAGTCCTATAGCGCTCTCTCTACAGTGAAGTGTAATAAACTCCTTAGCATATGATGTTCACAAAAAATAAATATGCAGCGTGACAGTATTATTGCGCTCCCATTCCGAAAAAAACTGCGATAGAAGCGAAATAGCACATTATTAGCCCTGATTGGGCCGCTGATACTCCCTTTGCGATTATAAAACCAGTAGATGTGAAATAGGTTTTTAGTTTGATTTCATCGGCGTAAACGTTTTGGTCTGTATACATTTGACGGGTGCTATACGTACTACAGACAATGGCGGTCGATGACTGCTCTCTACATGTGGAATAGAAGAAGCTCCTCAGTCCAAATCACTTCAGGCTATCGTAGATGTGAAATAGGCTTTTAGTTTTATTTCATGGGATCTAAAGTTCAAAAGCACGTCAAGCTAAGTGGGACGCCGTAGTGGAAGGCTCGGAAATATTCTGACGACCCGGGGCTCTTTAACGTGCACAAACGCACAGCACACCAGACTCAACATTTCGCCTGCATTGAAATGCGACCGCTGCGGCCGGGGTCAAACCCGCGTCTTTTGGGTCAGCAGACGAGCGTTATAACCACTGAGCCACTTTGACTGCTGAGAATTGAAACTGATCTGAGCTTAAAAGGCATCGATGAAATAGCAGCGCTGAACATCGAGAGGTTCTCGTCCTAACCACTGTCTGTAGTATGTATAGCACCCCTCAAAAGTATACAGTCCAAAGGGTTTGCTTCTAAGCTGTTTATCGGGGCTCCCTAGCATATATGGCACTCCAAAGCTTTAGAATTTGGGACGCAATGCCATTGCTCTTTTGAGAGGTTATGGTTTCTGACAGTGCATAACGAGCCATGCAGCAGGATTCACCAGCAAACCCCTTGGGCCATATACATTTGAATGGGGGTGTAAACATGAACACTGCTGCATATAAAATGACAGTTAGCTATCCTAAAGGCGTCCGCGTGTAAGTCGCTCCACGAATAATATCTAACACGAGACCGATTTTTTCCTGTATCTTTCCATAGAGCATTTCGTCGCTATCACGTCCAGTGAGTGCATTTCCATTACCGCCACGGATCGCAAGCGCGTAAAGTGACCCTCACAGCAACGTTTCCCGACAAAGTTACTCATTTTAATTTCCCGCCTCTGCAATAGCGTTGAACACTAACTATGCTCACCGGTATTCTGTCGTGGCAGAAGCCGACCCATTTTTGCACTGCTTCGTTTACCATTTGCGTTTGACGTCGTCTGCCATGTCTAGTTTCGGCTTGCCGTGTGCATTAGTAGATGCATCCGCCGGGCTTCCTGCGGTAGTGCCCCGTTGTGGTAGTGCCCCGCTGCTTTCGTGTTGTGTATTTTGGTGTATTTTGCGGCTGTACTGAACGTCTCATCGCTGCAGGCTTGTCGCCAGTTGTCCTTGCATTGGTTAAGACCATTTCGGGTTCCATGCTGTGCAGCCGACGCTTTCAAGAACTGTATTGATGCCGATGAGCTTCGCACCGGGTGGTCACTGATTGCCCTCTACATGAGGAATAGAAGAAGCGCCGCTTTGAAGCACACTGCTCCAGAATGGCAGAACTTTCTATAGCTGGCGAATCAGTCGCGGACCGAAACACGCGGAAGTCCCTGCCAGGACTCTGGTCTCCAGGAAGAGGCAGCATCGCCGCTTTGCGAGGTATCAAGCGGCTGGCCTTGGTCCTGCACAGAAGAGATAATTTGCACAATAATCTGCAATAACGTGCATAGAAGCGCCGCTCATCATCATCTTCCAATATTAAATGTCATAATGCTGATTTCATGCTGCGAGAAGAATGCACTAAACGCGTTGCCTTGACTGCCTTGCGCTGTTAAGGGGTTATTTACTCAGATGAAGTCTGCAGCCTATATCAAGTACACGAGCAAGAAAATACTGTGCTCCACTTCTACTCCGTATCCAGTGGTTGATGACTTTCACGTGATTTGTAATATTCACAAAGCATTACTGTGGTCCACAGCAGTGGGTCAGTGGTTTTATTTCGTCTGAAGAGCAGAAGTCCGTCTGCAGTGGCACCCCTGCATACAGACGATATGCAAAGGTGCCGGGGGCTGCCTGATGTCATATTTCGTTGAAGAACACCCAGGATTTCCAAACAAACCCGGTGTCCTAAAATACGCCACGCCTTTCATCCCACATAATTGTTTTATTAGGTCCCCAGGTTAAGAGCACGTGTGTGATAGGCTTAGCATTCAAATAAACTGTCCATGCGGCGAACATCTGTTATCTCCGGCGCAATGTTTCAAACATTACCAGAAAAACGGGAAGTAGAAATACACCTACTTATCCCTGAAGCGAAGCATCTTTCTGGCAAAGGAAAGAAGTTTTATTTGATTTGATAAGAAAATCATCCCAAATTTATTTTAGCTAGCAGATAACTCATGAAATAGAAAACATACTGCAGATGGTATCCAATCCTATTACATTTCGCGCACGGCACCCTGCCATCTGATCTACGGCGGCGGCTGTCTAGCCCTCTACATTCGAAGCTGTGCGACCAGCTCCGCCGTGGACTGTCCTGTATTGCAGTGTGACGTGGAAGTTAATCTGCAATGCCAAGCCTCTCAAGTTACCTCCGGCATCAAGACTCATTCGGCATCAACAGAGGTCAGAGAAATGTTTCTTCTCTGCTCTTACCTAGTAACAGCTACTCTGTACTACACTTCGCTAAACTGAAACCTACGTGCTAGTTTGGTGACAGGGGAAAAAGCGGTAGCGCAGGCGTTAGTCGGACAGGTGGTCGACAGTTGCTACCCCGCTAGAACATGCTAGTAGTCAATAGTTTTTGGTAGTCATCCATTTACAGCCAACTACTCGGTGAATTGACCTCATATGAAAAGCTTAAATCTCAGAAACCCGAACCATAATCAATGCTCACCAGAGGGTCTGACATACTGTACATTTTTAAACAATTAATGCATCCCTAATCTTTAAAGATGGCCCCGAAAGAGCGCGATGGAATCTCCCAATAATTACGGCAGCACTTCCTTGAAATGCACAGGATTCTCAATATCTCTGGGAGTCAAATCCATGCTCAGCACCAGGTTGAACATGGCGGGCTGTTGCGATATAAAACTCGCTTTGTGGCAAGTACAGAGGAGGAAATAACCGGGCCACGGAGGTCGGAATGCCACAGAATGATTGACACTGAGAACAAGGATAAGACGGCCTCTATCAGTAGGGTACAGCATTATAATTATAGACTACTTTTGAAAAGTTTTAAAAATGAAAAATTCGAAAAAAACGAAATACAAGTGGTGTCACTACCACCTGATTTCGCATTTAAACTGCGCGCGTCGACATTGAATTTCTGGCACCATTCACTTCAAAGCGGTGGTAACCATTTTTGGTAAGGACGTCCACGACTTAATCGACTGGCGACAAGAACAAATACAGTTCTTTGCTGGCGGAAGACAAACGTCAACATGGATATAGAGAGCCAGAGAAACAATTTCTTACAGAGAATAGTCACTAGAGTTTTCAGTGCAGTAATGTCAGCTCTCGCAAAGTTAACCTGTTAGCTCAATGCTCTTCCATTAGACTTTCTCAAACGTGTTTGACCTGGCACTGCCAGTGAAACAGGTTTCATTGTGAAATGTGGAGCTGAATAAATCCAACTATCGCTGTATCGTCAATGCTATTTCACTGGGACGCTGCGGCATTCTTAAGGGACGGAGTACGTGAGTCGCAATTTCCCGAGACTCCCTTCCTGAACATCTTCACGCCAACCCCATACATCACGCGTTAAAAGAATCTCGTAAGCCTGCAGATAACAAGACGCGGTGCTAATAACAGCGCCCCATGCATTTGTATACAAAAAGCCAGTAGATTGCATGCGACATAGAGCGGTCGTAATGGCCGCAACCATGCACAACAGCAATGCATTAAGCGAGCTTTATGTAACGTCAAATGTAATGGTAAAAGGTGTTGGTCACACATGTTGAAAGGTCCGATGAGGCGTATGGAAATACTAGAAGATTTGCGGGGATCGGAGAGTTAATGGTTAATTTTTCATCGACTGTCGCCGAGTAGACAGTCCCGCCTCTTGCGGCATCAGATGAACTTCCCAAAGCAGTTAAAAACAGTTTAGAACTTGAAAATGTTTATTTTGCTCACAGGCAGCGCTGCCATTTACTATGTCGAGAAATAGGCCTGGTTCTGGCTGGATGTTCATCGATCTTTATAACTGTTTTTTCTTCGGAAGTCTGATACGAAGTGGCGTTCTGTAATTTACCTCCCGCTGCTGTCGATGCCTACAAGCTCAGAGTGGAGCGGGTCTGCTAATATATTTTGCGCCGGCAGCAACAGTACAGCACGGGTTGAAATTTGTGTCCCTATTTATTTGACTGCGGGAGACCATCGAAGCGTCATGCAGCCAGTTTTCATCGTATTACGCCTCGCCTCATAGCACCATTTTCATTGAAAGGTTCGAAAGCTGTATGTTCTTTCTTCACATAAATGCGTTAAATGCGCTGTATAGCACCCGCGGTGGCTCATTGGTTATGGTCCTCGGCTGCTGACGCAAAACCCTCAGGCTCGATTGCGTCCGCGGTGGTTGCATTTCAGTAGAGGTGGCAAAATGCTCAGGCTTCTGTACTGTCTGATCTCAGTGCACGTTAAAGAACCTCAGGCGGTATAAATTATCTGGCGCCCTCCATAACGGCGTTCCTCATAGCCCGAGCAGCTTTGGAACGTTAAACCTCACACACACAGAAAAAAGAATTAATTCGAGGTTCCTATGTGTAAACTCACCATCTTGCATGAGATTCTTTTGTCCGGTAGATTGAGACGCTCTGGGAAGCCTTCGCAGAGCCGCGAGGACGATCCAACGCTGCCACGCTGTGCATAATGCTACCTTCGAAGTGGTGCCCTGCGCTGTGTAGGTGGTGTCCCCACTTGTGACCGGTGCTTCTGTCTCTATGGCTAGTCGTGCTGCTTGTCATGTCTTCGCAACGTATTTACTGCTCGCTCTGTACAGCTAAGTCTTGGGCTCTCAACAGCTCTAGATATTATGGGCATATGTGCGTTGCGGTTTTGCCAACCCGTGTGATGGCATGAACTCCTACGTGTAACTGTTTCTGGCGTGACCGCTGAAGCATGGTTGCAATATAGTCGTGAGTAATGCTTTCCGCCAGGTGTTTTAGTGGTTAGACCAACAGATTTTAATCAAGTGGGAAACCTGCCTAATGTTTGTGCTGTGTATTGTGACTGCCTGTTTGCTGTGACCGCTGTTGCATTTGATAGTCATGGCTGCCGAGGTGGCAACAGCTGATTTATTCCTGCTCGTTGAGATCGTGAACTGTTTGTTTACGGTGCGTCACTGCCCCGTCGCTGTGTTTCTTGGCTCGTGGGGTGTTTGTGGCTTCGCATCTGCTGAAACCTGCCAATGCCATATAACCTAAAGCGTTGTTGTTTCGTTTGTTTTCTTTGTGTTGTGTGTATTTTTGTCGTTCTAGTGTTCTCTCCTTTATATGAGTGTGTTATGCATGTTGCTGTGGTCGTTGTGAAATGTGCTGTGTACCGGAGGCCGCCCGCATGAGGAGCAGCTGAAGCGTCGCAGCAAGGAAAGCCTAAAGAGGCAGCACTCATTGCCGCCACCAAGAAGAACTGGAGAGTGCCACTGCAGACGCCAAGACTCAAGTCTCTTGAGGATGGCCATTTGTCGGGGCATTTGTAGGCGACGACTGCGTCTCTGGTGTCCGCCGAGAGCTGCGTAAGCACGGCACGACACACGTCACCACAGACTGTTTGCAGTAGTCTCGTGGAATATTCAATCACTTCGAACACCTACACGGGGCACCGCTTTCGAGGTCAGCTTAATGGTGTCTCCGCCTTGTAATGTAAAACACGCGGCATCAGGATATTGTTACCTTAGATATTTTTTTACTTATGGACACTGCGATCTTGTACACAAGATCATAGCAGGTGGGAAACATCGTGTTCACATACATAAACACAGGCACTTACAAACAAAATAGAATTGCACATAGAAAGTAAGCAAGAAAATACCGCGGCAAGGTCGTAAACAACAATCATTTCAAGTGGTCTTCAAACAAATGCAGTGATGTCTGCCTGACATCATCCGTGAGCTTATTCCAATCAGTGATGGTACTTGGAAGAAAGGGATATTTAAAGATTTCACTAGCGAATTTAATGGTGTTATGGAAAGATAATGGCGATTTGCAGTCTGGTACCCGAGGAATAAGTAAGGATATCGGAGTTGTCAGCTTTGAAAGTATTCTTAATTCAAAGAAAAACTTTAAGCGACATATGCGATTTCTGTTAGGAATAGAGGGTAACCCGCTTTTTTGAGGAGGTTACTAACTTATGCTCGCCCGTAAGTGTTATATATAAACCCTACTGTTTTCTTTTGGATTCTTTCAGGTTTATTTATGCTTACCTTTCTAAAAGGATCCCAGATAATAACTGCATATTCTAAGATTGGTCTAATAATAGTGTTGTAGGCAAGGAGGCATGTACCAGGGATTGCTATCTTAAGCGAGCGTCGTAAGAAAAAAAGCTTTCTGAGAGCGTTTGCTGAAACAGTCTGCATGCTTGATCCAAGAGAGGTTATCAGAAATCCATAGGCCTAGACACTTATATTCTGTAACCTCATGAAGAAAATATTATTAGCACTGTAGTAATATAGAATAGGGTTTTTTAGTGTTATCTTAAAAAATACCGTTTTTTTCAAAATTACTTGACATTTGCCACTTCTCACAACAAGAAACTATTTTTGCAAAATCATTATTCAGACTAATTAGATCTTCAGTCGAACTTATTTTCTCATACAGCACTAAGTCCTCCGCATATAACTAAACACGTGCTGGCAGGTCTTTAACAATATCATTAATAAATATTAAAAACATAGGGGGACGAGGACGAGTCCATGGGAAACGCCGGAATCGACTGGAACGTAATTTAAGCAGGCTTTTGTGCAGTTCGACAAACTGACGGTGATCAGGTAGGTACGATTGTATCCATTTTAATATCTGTTTATTATTTATAACAATACTGAGTGTATGAAGTAGTTTCTTGTGCGAAACCTTATCGAAAGCTTTTCGAAAGTCCATGAAGATAACATCTGTTTGTTTACCTTCGTTGATTGCTGTCGCAAAATCGTGGACCAGCTGAGTGCATGTTGAATGCCCTCGTCTGAACCCATGTTGACAACTGCCAGTACATTATGGTCGTCGAGGAAATTAGATGCTTATGAATGATGTGTTGTAATAATTTGCACGTTGTCGAAGTTAAAGAAATTAGGCGATAATTTTGAATACACGTCATCTGTCCATTTTTGTGCAAAGGATTAATTCTAGCAGTTTTCCAAAAACACGGTAAAACACCTTTTAAATATCGAGTGAATAGCACGCACAAATACTTGGAACACCATTCTGCATACTGTTTAAGAAAGGCATTCGGAATATCATCTGGTTCAGATGATTTCTTAACATTCAGTTTTGCCAATAGATTTAAAACACCCTCTTCAGAAATTTCAAGATCAGGCATGGAAGACACATGCTAAAGGGTGGGAAACGCCCATCATCTTTTGAGAGAACTTTCTTAAAGCTGGTATGTTGCCCATTTATAATAAACGTATCGTTAGAACGAGAAAATTGTGCAATTGACCGCCAAAACTTGTCAGGAGAAATTTTTATAAAAGCCAGAAGTTGCGTATTGTAGTATTTTTCTTTATCATTCAGAATACGCTATTTTATATTCTCTAAAACTTCATAGATTTTTACATCTAACTTGGCTGATTTAGACTTTATTTTTTTCCTTAGTCGTTTTAGCTTGTGCTGCAATAGCAATGTTTCTCGCGTAATCCAGGGATTGTGATTGTCTGACTTCTTGCTTATCACTGGTACAAAGCGCTAAATTCAGTCACAAACAATGTTTTTGAAAACAAGCTACAGGTGATACGCACTACAAGTGCTGTGCATAAAACTATAATAATGAAGATCTAAACATCAATAATCGATTCATTGTCAGCACGGGCAAAATTCGGAAAGTGTCGATTATCACCCTTTCGGTCCAATAATATGTCTTCTAATACCAATATTGCTGCTTGATGATGCGAAATTCCAGCCACTACATTATATGAAAGCTGGGGCAGCGGAAATACAGGATAGCAGGCAGATTGGACAAATGAAATGAAAGAGGTGAGGGGACAGCAAGAGAGGATAGGGGGAGAGGTAATATACACAAACTATTAATACAATAAGAAATGGTCCAGGTTGTGCACGTGATTAGCTCATGATGGAGCAAAAACACACACGCGCAAGGCACTATGTTGACTACAACTGAGATGAGACACCCAAAACACATTTTGAACGAAGATAGACGGTGATAGAGGAGGGTCGGAGTGAGAGAAAAAAGAGGTGCCGTATCCGGAATTAATTTGACCACCTGCAGATCTTTAACTGCACTGAGCGCGCTGTGCGTTTCGCGTCCATCGAACGCTTCCACCGCGGCCGCCACACCCGCGTGTGTGCCATAGAGCTACTCAGGCTCGGCAGCCTAGTGCCTAACTAAGCCACCGTGGTGGAAATAAGACAATCTACTAAACTCTACGCGCCGCGGTGACTCAATACTTCGGGCGCTGGGCTGCTGATCCAGAGTACCCGGGTGTGAACCCGACCGCGGCGGCCGCGTTTCGATGCAGGCGAAACGCAAAAGCCGCCCGCGCGCTCTGCGATGCATGTGCACGTTAAAGATCCCCAGGTGGTCGAAATTATTCCGGAACCCTCCACTTCTGCACCTCTTTCTTTTCTTTCGCTCCCTATTTTACCCCTCCTTTACGCCGCGGTCCGGGTCTCCACCGAGAAAACCGAGACAGTTACTGCGTCATTTCCTTTCCTCAAAATCAATTTTCAGCTGCTTTTGACCACGGCCAGCCCGCACAAAGCAAATAACTAATTCCCAGTCTAGCCTTACTCGCAGTATAAACACTCCGTTGGATTTAGGAAATTAAAGGCCCACAGCTGGCTCACTTTGTCCTTGAATACCTCAAAAACGCCCAGAAAATGTTAGCTGCGGTTTGACTACTGCTGAACCCGCAGACAGTTAAAGCTGCGGTAGCGGCTCGGCGTCTGTAACGTTTTGTGCGTTCTGCACACTGGAGAGGCAGCACACTCACTCTGTCACCCTGGAAGGTGGCAGTTAAATCAATGGTTGATTGAGAGAAGTTGGTCACCCAATGAACGCTGGGCCTTATAGCTACAGCGCCGCGCTTCGATGTGGGCGAAACGCAAAAAGGCGCCCGTAAGCTGTGCGATATCACTTAATGTTAAAGATTCCCAGGTTAGTAGAAATTATTCCGGAGCCCTCCACCATTTCTTTCATGCTTTCTTTTTACACTCCCTCCTTTAAGCCTTCCCTTACAGCGTGGTTCTGGTGTCCACCGAGATATAAGCGCCCGTTACAGACTCAGGGAACCAGTTCAGCCCCTTACTTTGCTCAAAATTATCGCAGTCTAGAAGTTCGTCAAAGCCAACGCCAATGAACACCACAAAAGCCATCGGCTTATCGAAATAGAAGCGAGAGCTTGGTTTCGGTGACGGCTTGCTGAGTGACGTCATAGCTGTCATGTGATTTCCCCTCGGTTCAAGGTCAAACTCGTGCACACGGCGAAGAAGCTAAGGAGGGTAGTAGTAAAGCTATCGCTTTAAAATATCTGGTGCTATAGCATTGCTAGGCACGAAATATTGAGTGAAAGCACGATTTTATTTTGCAGATGGACACTACCGCCACACACCGCGATGTGTCCACAGATCAAGGGAAAGATTCATGAGCTTTCCCTTTTCTCAAAATAAACCTCTCTAGGGCTGTAGAAAAACAAAGCCGCATAACTGCCTGAATTTTTAGGTGGACGCTACTGCCTGCCCGCCGCGGTGGCTTAGTGGTTAAGGCGCTCGATGACTGAGCGGAGTACTCCGGTTCGAACCCGACCGCGGCGGCAGCGTTTCAATGGAGGCGAAACGCTAAGGCGCCCGTGTGCTGAGCGATGTCAGTGCAGGTTAAAGATCCCCAGGTAGTCGAAATAATTCCAGAGCCATCCTCTATGGCACCTCTTTCTCCCTTTCTTCTTTCAGTCCCTCCTTTATCCCTTCCCTTACAGCGCGATTCAGGTGTCCGCCGAGATGATAGACATCTACTGCGCCATTTCCTTCCCATCTTCCTCCCCTCCCTCGCGGTGCGGTTAAGGTGTCAACCGAGATTTGAGACTGTTACTGCGCCTTTCCTTTAATCAGAATTTTAGTGCGAAGCACTTCCTCGAGCTAATTGGAGCTAAATCCTCGAGCTAATTCATGGGCCTCCTCGTTCCCAGCGAGGTTAGCGTGCGCAGGTGTGCTCGCCGAGGGCTTCACAGGGCGCGACCGCTATGGTGTGAGAGATATCACACAACGCTATGGAAGAGTGCGGGTTGAATACTTTCCAGCTGATACATCCCTACTTAAACAAGAGCCAGGTCACCAGTTGGCGTTACTTGCAAACCAACTCATTTCCAAGCCCCTTTATCAGCCTCTAGTGCCCGGGTCAGTTCCCTAGCCAGTGTAAGCTATGTAAAGCCACAGCTCATCTCAATCCCATTCTCAGGGAATTCTCTCAGGCAGCCTTTGAGGGAAGCGTGAAATCTTGACCAAAGGGCGATCATACTCCTCAGCGCCGATCCGAATATTGTAGCGGGAGCTACAGTAGGCTACCAGTAGAGTATTTCACGGTACACAATAGGCAAGCTGTGCGCATGCGCCGTTACCATGGCAACCGCGGAGGAGGACTGGGTGCGTCGTGCGCTTCGTCACCGCTCTTACTTCCGTAGTCCCTACTTTACTCCTTCCCTTATGGCGCTGTTCAGGTGTCCGCCGATATGCGAGACAGATACTGCGCCATTTGCTTTCCCCCAAAACTTCTCCAATGCTTAACATTTAAGTCACAACACCAAACTCGAAAACATGCGTAACCAGTGGAGCACTACAGCTCTCACTACGTGTATCCTCGCAATGCTGAGCTAAGCCACGGCCAATTTTTCATCTGAAGACCATCCGACTGGCCGAACCCACCGCTAAGGTCCAAAAACTCCTGGCTGGCATATATGTGGGAAGTCTGAAACCTTCCCTACATAGTTCTACTCTTTATCGAGCATATTCTTTAGTAGCGCCCCGAAAAACCTCGATTCAGCATCATCTCTCAAATCCCCTTCTATTAGCCTTGTACCAAAAGCACAAATGATCTCAACAGCACCTGAGCACCACTCCATACCATGTCAGGAGAGTAGTGTGCAGCCCAGTTCTCACATAACGGCGAACGCCCCAAATAGTTTTTGAAGAAAAGAAACTGCGCAGTAACTGCTCACTTTGTGGATAACTCAACTGTTGGTGATGAAAAATATGTATAAAGGAGATCATGGACAAGGTCCCGGCCCCGACGGTCAATCACGATGGAGGCGAAATTCTAGAGGCCCGTGTACTGTGCCATGTCAGTGCATGTTAGAGAACCCCAAGAGGTAGAAATTTTCGTATCCCTTCACTACGGAGTCACAAATAGCCTTAAGTCACTTCGGGACGTGAATCCCTATAAACCATACACCGAAACAGCAGAGGAAAAAAATAGCTGCGGTTTAACTACTGCTGAACCTGGTAAGAGAGCGAAAGCTGCTCGGTACCAGGCTAGTATACGCGGATTGTCGTCTAACGTAGAGAGCGTTCCGCACACTGCATAGGCAGTGCGCGCAGCCTGTCACCCTGGCAGGTGGCAGTTAAATTGATGGCTGACAGCTTGCAGAAGGTCACCCAATGAACGCTGAGGCCTATTGCTGCAGTTCCGCGTGTCTGCCAGACTTCGTCAGCGCTGATGGATGCTGCCCACACCTCTCACCATCGCCGCGTAGTACATCAAAGCGCGATTGAGGCGTCCACTCACCCAGGGAGTCGATTATGCTCACTTCCTTTGCTCAAAATCATTGGAGTCGAACTTTGTCAACGGCAATGAACAAAAACGCCGCCGGCGTACAGAGAAAGGAGAGCGCTCGGTTTCGGCGGCGGCGGCTGAGTGACGTGTCATCCGCAAGTGACACAGGCCGGACGTCTTCGTGCATAACAGAATCTGTACGCACTGCACTCACGTCGACGGCCAATCGCAGACGCTCGATGCAGGCACCTAAAGCGACGCAGTGCCGCATACACACGCGCTGCTACGCGGCGCGTCGACATGCTATGGGTCATTCGAGCACAATGCCATGGTTGAGGCGGAACAGCGTCGTGCAGAAACTTGAGCTGGCCACGCGCCACTTTGGCAACACGCACATACCAGGGCCTCGGCATTCTGGCAAGAGCGTTCGCTTAGCAGCACATCCGCTGCCGCGTTGTTGGCTCGCAGCCTTAAAAGCGCGCAAGAACGAAGCGCCGATAGGAAACGCGAGGCTCGCCGGGAAATCGAAGTTCGCATTTGCGAAGCGATGCAAGGACGTGAGAATCGCCCCAAAGTCAAACTCTGAAAGGGCGTCAAGCAACTGGGTTTAGCACTGTCGACATTCAGCTAACGCTCTCATTTGCCGCATTCACCGACGCCTCAAAAGTACCGCTTATCAGGATAATGAAAGGCGCAGTAACACTTGTTGGTGCACGCCTCAACCCTGTCCTGTGGAAAGGGAGGAGGGTGGCAGTGAGGTGAGAGGTTTGGTTTGTTTTATTGGTGTTGTTAACGTCCCAAAGCGACTCAGGCTGTGAGGTACGTCGTAGTGAAGGGCTCCGAAAATTTCGACCATCCGCGTTCCTAGACGTCCATTGACATCGCACAGTACACAGGCCTACAGAATTTCCCCTCCATCGAAATTCGACCGAGCTGGTGGGATCGAACCGGCATCTTTCGGCGCAGCAGCCGAGCGCCATAACCACTCAGCCACCGCGGCAGTGCCGTAGTGGAGAACTCCAAAATAATATCGACCACATGGGGATCTTTAACGTCCACTGACATCGGCAAATATGCTCGTCGCAGCCACTCAAGGCAAGGTCAGACGCAGGGGAGCCTCGCGCCCGGGGCCACGTTCCCAACCAGGCGCTCGTCTAAGAATGACGAAGTTACGCGGCTACTGCCAGGCGGTGCAGAGAAGGAACCATGCCGTGATGGCTCACGAGTACGTCACGAGAGAATCCACGGCACTTACAACTGAATACGAATCCTTCTTGCTACACGCAGTGCATGTTCTTGGCGAAGCTCTCACCCATAAACGCACTACGCGCCAAGGAACCAAACCACTATTATCGGATCCAATAGACGTTTACGAATCAATTACCGGAGACAGAAAATATTCAGTGAAAGCGACAAAAAAATGAACTCTACTAAGGTGCGGCTCACATTCGCAGGAAGTCCCACGGTGGTCGTTCGGGTCACGATGCCGGTGCTGCTGCTTGGTTCGAATAGGGCTAAGTCTAGTGGCACAACGTCGGGTCGTCCCGGCTCGCTTCTGGAAGGTCAGCTCAGCGCCTCCAGCACGACACCGCTGACTCCCAAAGCCGCGTCCTTGGATTCGAACACCTTGAACAGTTGGCTCGGCCCGGGTGGCTCCTGGGGCAGCGACCACCGACAAAAGCAGCCTCGCACAGTCGGCACGACTCTGCCGCCCAGTCCCAAAATCGAACGTCGTCTGGCTCGGCAGCACGCGCTCGCTACCTGACTCGAGAGCGCGTGCTCGATACCTGTCTCGAGAGCACGCGCTCGCTACGTGGCTCGAGAGCAAGTGCTCGATGCCTGGCTCGAGAGCACGTGTTCGATACCTGTCTCGAGAACACGCGCTGGCTACCTGGCTCGAGAGCACGTGTTCGATACCTGTCTCGAGAGCACGCGCTGGCTACCTGGCTCGAGAGCACGTGTTAGATACCTGTCTCGAGAGCACGTGTTCGATACCTGTCTCGAGAGCACGTGTTCGATACCTGTCTCGAGAGCACGCGCTGGCTACCTGGCTCGAGAGCACGTGTTCGATACCTGTCTCGAGAACACGCGCTGGCTACCTGGCTCGAGAGCACGTATTCGATACCTGTCTCGAGAGCACGTGTTCGATACCTGTCTCGATAGCACGTGCTCCATACCTGGCTCGGCAGTACCCTCCCTTTTTCTTGTCCCCTCTGTTCCAAGGGGCTACGGTGGTTCTTCCTAAGGGAGACACGGACACCCACGTGGCTCAACGTTGAAGGACCACCGGTGGTCTAAATTAATCCGGGGGCCGGCGCTACTATGTCCCTCACTGCTCATGTGACGCTCGGAGACGTTAAAACCGTTACGCCGCGTTCCTACACGTAGGATCTATTTTAGAGATATTAGGCTAATTAGGGCGGACTCTCAAATACGCACAGCCAATTAGCCAGCCGTTACAAACTTCGAACGTGCGATAAATCGGCAATTTTGGCATGATTGCCCACCGGAATGCGTGGAAAGGAAGCACAGAAAAAGAAATGGCAGATAAGACAGGAGACAAGACAGACGCAGATCGAATATCCGAAGTACCACACGAAATCACTCTCAGCTATGCACAGAAAATAAAAACCTGCGCCAGATACAGCAACGTGCTTGCAGCAGTTTATGCTCACCTCAGAATTCAGCGAGAGACGCTGCCCTCAGTGTTGGGTGCAGCCAGGCAGGCGATGACGTGGTGCGTGTCGCTTGGGCTGCTTAGGTTGCATCGATGCCAGCGGAAGCGCAGGCATCGAAGCAGGAAAGGGCCGCTACACGGTAGGGGCCGAGTCACCCGCGACTACCTGCAGAGGAACTGGGAGGCCCTGTCTGGTCCGAGCAGCCAGGATTCGCAGCCTTGTACATCTCCGGAGCACCTACGTTCTACGAGAGCCATGGCTGCTTGCATCCTACACGTAGACCCGCTGTCGTTCGTCTGAGGCGTTCCAATGATGTGCTGTTATATAGCCTCCTTGGCTGGCACGCGCCGCGCGGCATCGACGTCACAGCTTCTTCGTCGTCTCTCCTCGCGGATTGGTCAATCTTCGATGCCTTCAAAGAGCGATAATCATCAAATGACGAAAACAAAAAAAAAACGCCACTGTTGCTAGTTCGTCGTCATGGTCTACAACTCTGCAGTTTAAGCAATATAGAATTCTTTTTAATCCAGCGATGAAATCAATGTGCGTCTCCCGCCTCAGCAGCTGCCTGCTGTGTCGGAAACAGCGTCTCTAGTTGGTAGGCTTCAAGGGGTACGAACTCCGAATTAATGGGGCGCGATTTATTTGTGGGATACAGTCCACACTCGTTTGAAATAAATTTAATAATTTTCCGTTTAAAATATTGCACGCGGCTACAGTAAGTCTGCAACACGACCAATTTTGTTTCAAGAATAAAGAAGCCATGGTTAGCTTACCATTGGGCATTCGCACGTACAAACACTTTCCATGGCGAGAAGACAAAAAGAGAAAGGAGAAAAAACTACTTAGCGGAGTCCATAATCAAAGTAGTCCCCATGAGTCCACACTGGCAGCGCTACAATACACCCAGTAGTCTGACTAAACCCAGGAAGTCAAGGAAAATCATCTCTACTGCTGCGAGTACCTCGACCGGGATGCATGGTCTGTTTCTCAGTCGTGATGTGTAATGGAGCACTTATCCCTCCTCTCAAGCCACAATCTCGGTAATGAAAGGCAAACCCTTTTCCTCATTTTTCAAGGCCTTTTGATGTTTAGCTAAGCCGCAAGCACTCGAATACATGAAGCAAACCACGCAGACTGGCTACCTTTGGCAAAGACGCTAGGTTCCTTTTATTTCGTGCGTTCCTTCACTTGGCACATTTCTACAAGATGAGTCATTGGTCTGCTTGAACTTGGCGCAGTGAAAATCGGGGACGCGAGGAGGCCTACTTTGCGTAACCAGGCTGTCTTCCGTGAGCTTCTGTGCGTAGCCGGAAAAGCGGGGTCCGAGGCTCGACTGCTCAAAGGTGTGAGAAGTTTGGGGGAGAAGGACACAAAATGGCTGCGAATTACAGCAACGCAGTGCAGCCTATGGTCGTTCGCCAGAGTCAGAGGTGCCTTAAACATATGGGCCAAACTGGCGAGACCATCAGCTCTCTCGTTCCGCGATGTGTGACGGGACCGATTGAACGTCAACGTTTATTCCAGCTTCTGAAACTTGATGTGGTCCCAGAGAGAGAATCGTGGCGTTTTCCGCAGGCTTTCGAAGGCGCTGAACTCCTCGCTCGTAGTCGGTGATTATCACTTCTGCTTGCTTGCCTTTAATATTGACTGCGTTTAGCACCGGACGATTAAATGTCATGCAGATTACAGAACACAGAATAACTTTTAATGTTTGAACCGGCCCTCCTACCTACTCTAAGTCAAGAAGCGAAGTGCACATTTGCGCAGAAGGTGATTAGATATCATTTCCTCGTGCGTGGATGGCACTAGGTCAATAAAATCTTCAAACCCCTCTTGTGTTATTCAGGCATAAAAAATGCTGGCGTCGAATTGCGTGCTTCTCCGTTATCTCAGTCAAGTGTATATATCCGCAGGTAGGCGTGGTATGTATGCCCTAATTCCGCACAGCGCAGCTCGTTGTTCTCGCGGCTGTCATGGAGTGTTCAAACCTCATCTGTATAATTTTGTTCACAATATGCAAACGGCGCAGCAGCGGCCTTCTAGCCGCTGTTTCGACAAGTCGAAGTTGTGACAAAAGGCTGTACTACAGGCGCTGCGAGGAAGGTAGGCGCAACGCTGTGGCTCTAGCTTCACCAAGTCATTTGCAGCTCCAAGTGGCAAGGCCCAGGAATAACCGCTATGCCTTTCGGTGAACTACCTCGAGCTTCAGTTCTGAATGACACGGGGAAAGCGGAAGAAGCCACAAAAATAGTTCGGCTCCCGGGTTGTAATCCGACCGCGGCGGATGCGTTTCTTTCGAAGGTGGTGAAACGCTAAGGCGCCCGTGTGCTGTGTGATGTCAGTGCACGTTGAAGATACCCAGGTGGTCGAAATTATTCCCGAGCCCTCCACTATGGCAACTCTTTCTTACAATCTTCTTTCACTTCCTCCTTTATCCCTTCCCTTACGGCGCGGTTCACGTGTCCGCCGATATGTGAGACAGATACTGTGCCATTTCGTTTCTCAAGAAACCAATTTTCAGTTGTTTTTTATCGCGAGCTAAGAGATGCTCCCCTCATCCCAGACCTGGACAGAGCGCAATCCACGACACTCAGACGACTAATTACAAAGGCAATTCCTAGCTCCTACCGATTATGATTAATCACAAACCGTTAATACGACCCCGCATGCCCGCACTGTGGTGACGGGACGCACGCCACCCAGGAGCATATTTTATGGGAATGCGCTAGCAAACCCTCTCCGATGACACTCTTGCCAGCTCCCTGGAATGGGAGAATCTCTTGGCCAGTTCAAAACAACGCAACTGGCCCTCATCACGCGAGCTGGTCGCCCCCGACTGTAGGCCACCATGGACTCGCGCCAGTCCCAAAATCCCTTCCATTTTGAGGCAGTAACGTTGTAACCTTCCCTTACGGCGCGGTTCGGGTGTCCACTGTGATAAGAGAGACAGTTACTGCGTCATTTCTTCGCCTAAAAACCAATTTGCTGCTTTTTTATGGAGGAAAGGCGCTAACGCGCCCATGTGCTGTTCGATGTCAGGATGGATCTATTCCGGAGTCCTCCACTACGGACCCTCTTTCTTCCTTTCTTCCTTAACTCCCTCCTTTATCCCTTCGTTTACGACGCGGTTCGGGTGTCCAGCGACATCTTGCGGCGGTGACTCGGGCTGCCGACGTCATGTCCCACACATCACCTGCTTGATGCAGTGCGCGACCGCGCAGTGTCCCAGGGACCCAGCACGGTCTAAAACTCACTTGCGAAATAAAGTTTATCTCTCTGTCCTGAATACGGTGGCATCCACCTGCGGAATGTAAAAATAAAAATTAAAATTGTTTTTTGGGAAAGGAAATGGCGCAGCATCAGTCTCTCATATTGGGGGACACCTGTAAGGCCGTAAGGGAAGAGAGAAAGGAGGCAATGAGAGAAATAAGGAAGAAAGAGGTGCCGTAGTGGAGGGCTCCTGAATAAATTCGACTACATGGGAATCTTTAACATGCACGGATATCGCAAAGCACACGGGACCGGCGGCCTCCGATCTGGGGTTCTCACGGGAGCGCATACATTCCTTCAGTGAAATGACGCAGGCATGCAAAGCCGAGCGTCGGCTGTACCCCCCATCCCATCCCTCCCTCGACAATTATCATCAGACACTTTGGAGGCGGCTCCAAACACGCACCTTACCCTCCCCTTATACACGCTCGCGCTAGATAAGGGGATCATATCGATCATATCCTTTTCCTCTGCCCGGCGGATCCTCCCCCACGCGGCCTGGAGCACCTTACCACTTGGGAGGCTTGGGAGACCTTACTGCGCTCCGAGAACCCGGCCAAGCAAGCCATCGCCACAGGCCGGGCTGCCAGCGTTATGAGCCTCCGGGACATGAACGTTTGAGTGCAGTGGGGTCGTGCGGGGGCCCAAGGACCTGCGCGTCCTATACTCCCCTGTATGTAATAAAGTTTCCGCCACCACCACCACCGGGGGCCTTAGTGTTTCGCCTCCGTTAAAATGCAGCCGCTGCGGTCGGATTCTAACCCGGGAACTCCGGATCAGTAGCCGAGCGCCACCACAGAGCCACCGCGGGAGGGTAGGCGCAGTATCTGTTTCATATATCAGCGGATGCCTGAACCACGCCGTAAGAGAAGGGATAAAGGACGGGCGTAAAGAGTAAAGGAAGAAAGAGGTGGCGTAGTGGAGGGCTCCGGTGCAGGAGGAGAAAACATTATTTGTTGCACTGTAATAAATTAGGAATGGGAGATGGCGGATGGTTGTTGCGCTGGGTGGCAGTCCCTATTCCGGGACGCCATTGGCGCCGCTGGTGCCCGTGCTCTCTAGACCAGGGCTCGCCCGGCCTCCAGGTCACAGCAGGACACGGTCGCCTCCCAACCCTCCCTAGCTGGCTTTACTTATAACGGCTATACGTGTATTGTACTGGCAGGCTCAAACCATGGGGTATAGGTCTGCAAAGCGCCCGCAGAATTTTCACCTGCCCTTGATGGTAGGGTCCATGTGTTTTAGTATGACGCGGTTTAAGAAAGACCCAGTTTGGAGCTATCTAAGGTGGCACTCCTATGTTCTGTCGAGACGTTTGCGTGTCCCGGGATTACCCTCCTGCAGAGGCGTAATAATAATAATAATTGGTTTTTGGGGAAAGGAAATGGCGCAGTATCCGTCTCATATATCGTTGGACACCTGACCCACGCCGTAAGGGAAGGGTTAAAGGAGGGAGTGAAACAAGAAAGAAATCAAGAAGTACCGTAGTGGAGAGTTCTGGAATAATTTCGACCACCTGGTGATCTTTAACGTGCACTGACATCGCACAGCACACGGGCGCCTTAGCGTTTTGCCTTCATCGAAACGCAGCCGCCTGCAGAGAGGCGCAGGCGGTTTGTAATATCCGCGTAAGAGATTAGAAGGATTGGTATGATTGCTGCGGCGGATCCTGGGGATCGAGTGGAGCCCGGGGGAAGGAACGCTCGGACAGCCGCGTGAGCGGCCTCGTTCCCCTTAACCCCCTGCTGACCTAACACCCAAACTATATTTTATAGTATACTGGGGGCTAGTGGCGCTATCCAATCCCGCACATAATTCGGCAGGCCTGTTGCCAGTCCGCAATAATTTCGACCACCTGGAGATCTTTACCGTGCATTGACATTGCACAGCACACACGCACGCGAGAACTCCGGCTCACTAGCATAGCGCTCTAGCCACTGATCCCGCGCGGCGGGTGTGTGCGTGTGCTATAAGCAGACGAAACACTAGATGCCTCTACATGACGCACAACACTCATGAGACATGCGATATTGAGTGAGCCGAAAGCAATACACTCATGAGACATGCAATAGTGCGTGGCCCGAAAGACGCGCGTTCGATTCCGACCTCGGCGGTGGAATTACGTTGGAGGCGAAATTCTAGAGGCCTGTCTACTGTGCGATGTCAGTGTACGTTAAAGAACCACAGGGTGGTCGAAATTTCTTGAGCCCTTCACTACGGCACCGCTCATAGACTGTCCATGCGTTTGATGTAAATTGCGGGCAAGTCTCGTCTACAGTGCCACGTCAGCACTGGTTCGGCACTGGTAGATCGCATCCCTCTTTCCGGTGACACCGGTCCGAGGACCGGTCATTGATTCGGCGTCTTTCAGGCGTCGACCCAGGCCCCTAGTTCCGAGGACGGCAGAGCTTCGTGGACCACGGGCCGGTACGGACGCAAGTGGTCTCAACGCCTGATCGGTAGGCCTCGGGAACGAACGACAAACCCACGAACCACCTCGCATCGCGGCCGCCAAGGACATCCCCTTGCGTTTCTCTTGTGACTGTAGGAAGAATAAAAAGGGAAGCCTGAGTCGTGCCCACTGGCTCGAGATGAGCCACAATCGCTCGCTCTTGCGGACAGAAAGAGAATCGCGCAAAGCCGGAACATTCAGACCAAGGGCCCGCGGTCAGTGGTTAGGGCACTCGACTACTGATCCGGAGTTCCCGAGTTCGAACCCGACTGCCGCGGTCGCGTTTTTATGGAGGCAAACCGCTAAGGCACCCGTGTGCTGTGCAATGCCAGTGCACGTTAAAGATCCCCAGGTGGTCGAGATTTTGCCGGAGCCCTCCGCTACGGCCTGTCCGCCGATATAAGAGACGGATACTGCGCCATTTCCATTCCCCAAAAAACCCAATTTCTTCTTCTTCTTCTTCTTCTTCTTCTTCTTCTTCTTCTTCTTCTTCTTCTTCTTCTTCTTCTTCTTCTTCTTCTTCTTCTTCTTCTTCTTCTTCTTCTTCTTCTTCTTCTTCTTCTTCTTCTTCTTCTTCTTCTTCTTCTTCTTCTTCTTCTTCTTCTTCTTCTTCTTCTTCTTCTTCTTCTTCTTCTTCTTCTTCAGTAATATGGCACATACCCACGTTGGGGTTTAGCCAAGGTATAGAGTAATTCTGACCCAGGCTTCTTCTTCTTCTTCTTCACCCCAGGTATATGGCACATACCCACGCGGTGGGATTGGCCAAGGTGTAGTTGAGTAAAAAAAGAAGTTTCCATGGAAGATGACAAAATTGTAGCAGCAATCGTGAATTTTGAAAAATCTGCTCATTCTTCTTCTTCTTCTTCACCCCAGGTGTACGGCACAAACCCACGCGGGGGGATTGGCCAAGGTGTAAATGAATAAACAAACAATTGTCAGTGGAAGATGACAAAATTGTAGAACCAATCGTGAATTTTGAAAAATCAATGAATAAAAACAACAGAACGATATTGACAGTTAAATAACAGACAGCATTTTGGTGAAAAAAGAAGAGCTCGTAGAACTTTAAAAGAATTAGCACATCAACCTAGCAGTTGCAATTGTGTAATCGTGGAGAAACCCACAAATAGAACCCAATGCAAATTCCTTGGCGTTCGCACCAAACGATAACAATACTGGCAAAGATAAAGGGAGCCCTAACCTGGAGAGAGGGACCTCCAGGTAAATCTTTCTCTGAAGTGCGAACTTTGGGCAGTAGAGGAGAAAAATGGTCTAAAGATTCAACTTTCCCACATGCGTCACATAGGTTCGTCGGTATCAACCCACACCTGCATAGATATAAATTCAAACTTTGAATCCTGCACCGCCACCGCATCATTGTTACCTCACACAGCCTGGATTTACACGAACGGACGTTCCAATTATATGCTAAGTGCTGATAGTCAGTTTTATTTAGTAAGGGATCTCGTAACCTGGCTGATATATGTAGGAACCGCTGAAACCTGGAAATCGCCAGCAGGCTGAAATTCGGGACGGGATGTGTCACTGACCCGTCAAGAGCCAACCTTGCTAAGTAATCAGCCACCTCATTTAAATGAATACCTGAATGGCCAGGGACCCAGACAAAACGGGCCACCTTCAAAGTGCATGGGACAAAAAATCTCAGGATATGGCTCAAAAAACCTTCTTGTGAAGTGTCAAGGGAGACTAACACTGACAAACAATCAGCGTGAATAATAACATGAGACACATGGCATAGAATTTTGTGAAGGTCTATTCCTAGAGCCAAAAATTCCGCAAAGAATATAGGAATAAAATCTGGGAGGCGGACAGAATAGCTCCATGCCAAATCCCGCGAAAAGATGCCAAGTGCAGCTTTTTGGCAGTTGACGGAGGCATCGGTAGCAAGCACCGTATGATGGGGGTATTCTTCTATGTGATCCGAGAGAATACCGTTTAAAATGTTTGCGGGCATGTGTTTCGCATGAGATGGGAAGAGGTGGTCGAAATGGAATTCCACTGCTGCCAGCGTGTCATCAACCCACTGCAAAGAACTGAGATCAAAACCAATCGGTGTTAAAAGGTTCTTCGTTAACATAATTTGTGGCATTTGATACCGTGGCCAATGAAGAGAAAAGAATAAGGCCGGCTGAGACACAAAACCAGGAGTACTGACATCAGTCACTGGGTCCATCAACCTGAGGAAAGTTCGCACCGTGAGTATTTGAAAACGGGAAGTTAGATCAGGGATACGGGCTTCCAGATAAAGCAGGGCGTTTGAAACTGATCTTGGGAGACCACGGCAGAGGCGGAGAGCGCGTCTTTCCAGTAAGATTAAGGGTTTAATCTTGTAGCTTGCGCTACCAGAGAACAGAATGCAACCCAATTCAAGTATAGGTCTTACGTAGGCTTTGTATAGTAACAATAATGTGTCGCGGCGCATCCCAAACTTTTTATTGGCGATTCTTGTCAGCCGGCCTAAAGCACATTCTCCTTTAAACGCATTGTTCTCCAATCTAATGCTGGGTGATAAGTAACACCCAGATATTTTACGGATTCCACTTGTGGAATCTGGAGAGAGCGACGGACTAATGAAATGTGCAAAGGCCTGTCTGGAGGAAATACCAAAACTCCGCATTTGTCTACATTCAGGGATAAATTAATACCCTGCAACAATACTACAAGCGCATCCAAATATCCCTGCAGAATGTGGTAAAGGGAGTGGATATCCCTGGCCGAGGCGAAAAAACTATGTCATCTGCATACACAAAAACTGTTATATCAGGACGAATGGGGATGCCACTGACCAATATATTAAAAAGCAGAGGGGATAGCACCGATCCTTGCGGCACACCTCTTCATTGATAATATGTATTTGAACATAGGGTTCCCTCGGCGCAGTAAAAGAATCTGTCCTTCAAAAATTCAGATATTCACGCATAAATGTAGGTTGGAAGAGGTAACTGAGCAGGTCTGTTAAGTAAAATAGTATGCTCTACACTGTCATAGGCCTTTGCTACATCAAGAGTGACCAAAGCTGAAACTTCTCTTCTGCGTAGCGGGAGCCGGATTCTGCTCTCTAGATTCACATGCGTGGACCGTATAGAGCATCCACGACGAAAGCCAATCTGGGCTGAGCTGAGACCGTTGATGTCATGAGCATGTTTTCTGAGGCGAGTGCGCACTACTCTGTCTATTAATTTGACTAAATTTGAAGTCAGCGCAATTGGCCGAATATTATCTAAGACGACGTATCCTTTTCCTACATCTTTCATTAATAAAATAATTTTCGCCGTCTTCCAAATGCTTGCAATACATGCATTTTCCAGAGAAGCATTGACCATATCTAAGAGAGCGCTTGTAAACTCCTGGGCTAAAATTTTAATCATACCAACAGTCACCCCATCAGGTCCAGCAGCTGCAGGATGCAAAGTTGCCAGGACTGAGAGGAGCTCTGATGCGTCAACCTCGGTATAATCCGAAAAGGGTGAAATTGTGCACAAAGGGACATTTCTCTGCACCTGGAAGCGTAACGCTAATCCCTGAGCAATACAATCCAGGCTCTCCTGAGCCTTTTGTGGTGATAACACTGTTGAACTGATGGGAAGACGGACGGCAGAACTCTTGTTACGTTTCATGAATCTATACAGGGCTTTCCGATGACGAGGATTTGAAAGATATGTGTTTAAATTTTGATTGTACTCCTCCTTGGCTTTTGCAAGTGTTCTTTTGAAAGATGCAGAGAAGAATTTGTAATTTACCCATTAGCCGGACTCTGGTTGCAGGACAGATTCTTTCAGGCCACTTTTCTGCGACGATAGGCCTTCTCACATTCTTCTGTCCACCAAGGAGACGGCTGTTTATAGAGGCTGCTGCGGGCACGGCGAATATTGAGTGGTCTATTGCATTTTGCAAAAATGAAACCGTCTGCTGCGCTCTGTCATCCCGGCTTGTATTAACTATAGAGGCAAGTGAGGCGGACATCAGATTTTTATAAATTCTGTGGTTGACACATTTATGGGTTACTCAACTACATTTAAGAGGAGATAACCAGATAGTGAAAGTTATAGGAAAGTGATCACTAGACGTACCCGAATCCTCTGTCGACCAATCAGTCACATCTAGCCTGCCTGCTGATAATGTTAAGTCAATGGCTGAGAGAGCAACTCCTCGCATAAAGGCTATTTCTCTAGAATTGCAGCAGCCTACAGCATTTGCAGACAACCACGACCAGAGAAGCTGGCCGCAGGAATCAGTACGACTTCCCCAGTCACTATGGTGAGAATCAAAATCTCCTGCGATGAATGCACTGTTCGTGCCAGTCATCAAGCTGTCTAAACAGTCTCTCCTGTGTACACCTAAAGGAAAATAGACATTAGCAATTGTAATATCAACACAATGAGGAAATGAAATTTTGATCGCTAAAAGCTCACAGTCAGGGAGAAGAATTTTCTTAGAGATAGATGCCTGATGACATAAATTTTTAGATAGCATGGTTACCAATCCACCTCCCCTGCCAACATTTCGATCTGACCTGAAAACTCGAAAGGTTCTCATTGAAAATGTTTTATATGGTGATAACCACGTTTCTTGTAAAAGTACAATATCAGGCTTATGCTTGTGAATAAGTATGTCTAGATCTGGAAGAGAAGGCAAGACGGAACGGCAATTTCATTGTAACACTTTGATACCTGCCATGATACCTGCCGGCACCTCTTCTTTCCTTTCTTCTTCTTTCATTCCCTCCTTTATCTCTTCGCTTACGGCACGGTTCAGGTGTCCACCGAGGTGTGAGACCACTGCACCATTTCCTTCCTCAAAACCAATTTTCATTTTTGTTTCCACGGATATCAGGTGGGTCACCTGATGATGCGAACAGAACGCACATCTCATTACTTAAGAGTCGTCTTGTGCTACGTATCTTTTCCATGCACTGCACTAACACTACTGACTTTTTCTACGGGTCTGGGAATGGAGCCTTGCCAGGATAACACGAGCGCTTTATACGGCCAGGCAAAACGCTTAGGCATGTTTCATTCTGCTGGCATTGCCAATGTGATAAATATTAGGACACTGTTCTGTCCACGCTCTCCCCATGCTGCCGTCTGAAAGCTCAAGGCGCTGCTGTCGGCTCCGGGCGCTGTTGTAGTTGACACGTCAGGTGACCGCTTATCATTCGTGGTAGCATAGGGGTCTGCGCCGCATCGTAGCTCACATAAAAGCCTTCCGCGAATTTTCACTTGAGCGGTTGCTTTTGTAGCTCACAAAAAAAGCAAAGTGCTCGGCTGGCGCGGCGAGTCGGCGGCAAAGCTACACACTTTGCACGTGCTCACGATCAAATCGGGTTCGTAGGGCCATTGGATTTGAAAAGGTTTATTATCGGCTTGAGCTATAAACTGGCAGCGATCTCTTCGGCTCTTGTCACCACCTGTACGTGGGTTTCCAGGTCGGAGCTGAGCAACAAGGCCTACCACCGGCTCGGGGGCGCGAACTGCTTGAGCGATATTGGTGAGGGATATCTCGGACAGTCCCAGAAGATGTGATCTACGGTGGCTTTGCCGCCGCATTTGCTGCACTCCGGCTTAAATCTATCCGGGTACACATGACTTAGGACAGCTGGATTTAGGGTGAGCTTTATGGCAGTCCATACAAGACGAGGGTATGACGATCCTTAACAACGTCGTGGGGCCAGCTCAGTTTCTTTCTCTTCTTTCCTCGACCACGGCCCTCTTCATCGGTCTTCAATCTTCAGAAATGAAATGAAAATCATGCGACATATGGAATTAAAGATTATGCATATTTCGCGCTGCTCGTACAGATTCATAAAAAACACACGCGTTGGAATGCAAGAAAAAACACTTTTTAATGCTTGGGATGAAATGCTTGGTAAATGAGTCTTTTGCCTCAAGTTGGAGGTCGTCTGACGAGGTTTATGCAACACTTGCGGATCTCTACTTTCCAGCATGACATTTTAGTGGAATCTTATAGCAGCAATCCGAACATTAAAATCACCTTGCGTCGGATATCTGCTATTGCTGGGATCAGGGGAATTCTGGAGAAGGGTAGTTGGTGCTTACTTTCTACGACACAGATTGACACAGCGCAATGGAACGAGGACGAAAAGAAACACGAAACTCAGGAATCCATCCGCCTTTATTGGCCACCCATCTCGCTGACACGATCCGCGTCGCCTCTGCGCGGAGTCGCAATTTCGTCCAGGAAGAGGTATCGCCTGATGAGGCTCCAGCCGAACTCTCCCAACGTGTCCAGCTGCGGGCGGCAGTCCTCGCGAGGAAAGCAAACGACGCTCTGCTGGACCACGCCGGCCACTCGCATGAAATCGTCCAAGCCACGAAGGCCCGCGGCAGCAGCCCGAATCATCCAGGTCGCCTCGGCGTCGCTCACTGAAGCCAGCTCGGCGACGCGCCCTGGCAAAGCGACGTGGCCACGAACTCGTTCCAAGGCCTCGGCAGCGTACCTGCGGTCATCGTAGCCGTCAGAGCTACAGAGTGCTCTTCCACCATTTCCCGAATGCCTAGTCAGAACTGAGAGCGCCAGATTAGTAGGGCACTTCTTTGAGTTACGTTTGGTGCCATTTGGAGATTTCCTTTCAAGAACCCGCTGGACACTAGGCGTTGGACACTGACAACAGTAACTGCTTTCCGTGCAAAGATGCTCTTCGGTGCGGTCGCCATCGATGACAATTCGAAATTGCATTGAAGAATTATTTTGCCAATAGAAGCTCTCATCTCTCAATGTGGTGCTTCAATGCATGGACCTTTGGAGGCGTGAAAATATGCCAATATCAATATAGTGTATCAGAATTCATCATCATAATCAGCATAAGCACGCCCACTGCAGGGCACAGGTCTCTCGCATGTCTCTCAAATTAAACCTGTTTTTTGCTAGCTGCGGCCTCCGTTTCCCCGCTAACTTCTTAATCTCATCCGCCCAATTAACTTTTTGCCGCCCCCTACTACGCATGCGTTCTCTTAGAATTTACTTCGTTACGCTTAAGGACCAGCGCTTATCTTGACTAAATATTACATGCCGCGCCCAAGCCAATTTCTTCCTTTTGACTTCGACTAAGATGTCTTTAACCCGCGTTTGTTCCCTCAACTGCTACGCCCACTTCCGGTCTCTTAACATTACACGTACCATTTTTAATGGGATCCCTTTTCTTTAGCCTCCATGTTTCTGCCTCGTAGGTGAGTGCCGGTAAGATACAGCTGTTGTATACTTTTCACTTGAGGAATATTGCTAAACTGCCATTCATGATCTGAGAGTACCTGTCATATGGGCTCCACGGCATGCTTATTCTAGTTATTTCCCTCTCATGGTCAAGATTGGCGGTCACTTTACCTACTCTAAGGAACGCATTTCCTGACCACTTCCAGCAACTCGCAGCCATATGTGAACTGCTGTTCCCTTGCTAGGCTGTTGGACATTATTTTGGTTTTCTTGCATGTTAATTTTTATACCCACCGTAGTGCTCTGCCTGTCTAACTCATCGACCATGCTTTAAATAATTAGGGAGATGCAAAGGCGGAATACACCTTCCATTTGTAAAGTGCATTGGAAGCCCCGTAACGACGTCCAACGTCCTCAACCTTGCTTCATATATCTGTCGAAGCCGCAAATAATTCCGCGTTAAGCATTGACAACAGCAGGTGCTTTGATGTTGCTCTGTGCGGCACTTGCACCTGATAGTCAATGCGACTGATTACGTTCCTCTAGAGAGCCACATACGTGCGTTGCGCTTACCTGTCGCGTCGGTCGCCGATCACAAATTGAGCAGCTCGGGTGACCAAAACGGAGTTCCGGCGAGCCGTGTCTTGCAGAGCGAACAGGTTCTTGCGGAATTCTCTGTCCATGGTGGCCACCACAGTGACGCTAGTTGAAGGCACACCGACAACCCCTTACTACTGCAATTTTCAAAGCGAAAGCTTTGCTCCCCACCGTAGCTTCTTCGCTGAGTGCGCAATACGCGCAGTGTGCAAGCGTTTGAGCTTGTACTGAAGAGAAACCGCGTGAAAGCTATGACGTAATTCAGCCGCCGCCACCGCCGAAACCCAGCGTTCGCCTCTTTCTATAGGCCACCGGCGTTCAATGTCTTCCTTTGCGTTGGCGTCGACAACGTTCTAGGCCGATAATTTTGAGGAAAGGAAAAGAGCATAACTGGCGCCCTGGGTCCAGTGGACGCTTCAATCGCGCTTTGAGGTACATGGCGGTGTTGAGAGAGGGATGTGGGCTGCAGGCGTTACCGCCGACAACGTTGTGGCAGACACGCGGCACTGCAGCAATAGGCCGCAGCGCTCGTTGGGCGAGCATCCTCTAGCGATCAACCATTAACTGCCACCTTCGAGGGTTGGCTGGGTGGGTGCGCTGCCTATCCAGTGGGCGGAACGAACTCAACGTTATTGACGCCAAGCGGCGTCTGCTTGTCCGATACACCCACGCTTTCGCTCTCTAACTAGGTTCAGCAGTGCACGCTAAAGATCCCCAGGTGGTCTAAATTATTCCGGAGCCCTCCACTACGCACGTATTTCTTCTTTCACTCCCTCTATCTACTCCCTTACGGAGCGGTTCAGGTGTTCACCGATGTGTGAGACAGATATTGCACAATTTGCTTCCCCAAAAGCCAATTAAACGCAGCTAACTTTTGAGGAAAGGAAACGGTGCAGTAATTGTCTCACATCTCTGTGGACACCCAAACCACGCCGTAAGAGCCGCCGCGGTGGCTGAGTGGTTATGGCGCTCGGCTGCCGGCCCGAAAGACGCGGGCTCGATCCCGGCCGCGGCGGTCGAATTTCGGTGGAGGCGAAATTCTAGAGGCCCGTGTGCTGTGCGATGTCAGGGCACGTAAAAGAGCCCCAGGTGGTCGAAATTTCCGGAGCCCTTCACTACGGCGTCCCTCATAGCCTGAGTCGCTTTGGGACATTAAATCCCCATAAACCAAACCACGCCGTAAGAGAAGTGAGGAAGGTGGAAGTGAAAGAACGAAAGAGGGGTCGTAAAAGAAGGCTCCGCAGAGCTCACGGGTGACTGCGTTTCGATGGAGCCGAAACGCGGCTGCTACGACCGAATTCGAAAAGTAATAATAATAATAATAATAATTGGTTTTTGGGGAAAGGAAATGGCACAGTATCTGTCTCATACATCGTTGGATACCTGAACCGCACCGTAAGGTTAGGGGATAAAGGAGGGAGTGAAAGATGAAAGGAAGGAGGAGGTGCCGTATTGGAGGGCTCCGGAAAAATTTCGACCACTTGGGGATCTTTAACGTGCACTGACATCGCACAGCACACGGGCGCCTTAGCGTTTTTCCTCCATAAAAACTCAGCCGCCGCGGTCGGGTTCGAACACGAAAAATATGAAAATTGGTTTTTGGGGAATGGAAATGGTGCAGTATTAAAATGAAAATTGTTTTTTGGGGAAAGGAAATAACACAGTATCTGTCTCACATATCGGCGGACACCTGATTGTGCCGTAAGGGAAGGGATAACGGAGGGAGTGAAATAAGAAAGGAAGAAAGAGGTGCGGTAGCGGAGGACTCTGGAATAATTTCGACCACCTGGCGATCTTTAACATCCACTGACAATATACAGCAGACGGGTACCTTAGGAACTCCGGATCAGCAACCTAGCGCGCTAACCACTCAGGCACCACGGCAGGTATGCGCAGTATCTGTCTCATATCGGCGGGCACCTGAACCACGCCGTCAGGAAACGGAGGAGAAAACCTTAGTTGTTGCACTGTATTAAATTGGGAATGGGAGGTGGGGATAGTTGTTGCGCTTGGTGGCAGTTCCTATTCCGGGACCCCATTGGCCGCGCTGCTGCCCGTGCTGTCTGGTCCAGGGCTCGCTGGGCCTCCAGGTACGAGCTGGACAGGGTCGCCTCGCAGCCCTGCCTTGTTGACTGACTTATCACAGTTGTATGTGCACTGTACTGGCAGGCCCATAAATGTGGTCAGCATACTGCCCGCAGAATTTTCACCTGCCCGTGAATGTAGGGTCCATGTGTTCTGTTATGACGGTATTTAAGAAAGGCCTGGTTTGTAGCAGTGTTTGTAGGGGTGTGCTATAAGCAGACAAAACCGTAGACACCTGTACATCACGCAAAACACTCATGAGACATGGAATATTGAGTGACCCGAAAGGCGCGGGTTTGATTCCGACTTCGGCGGTCGAATTGCGTTGGAGGCGAAATTCTAGAGGCCTGTCAGCTGGCGATTTCAGTGCACGTTAAAGAACCCCAGGTGGTCCAAAATATCTGGAGCCCTTCACTCAGTAGCCTCCGGCCGACTGCTTCTTTTTGGTGTAGGCTTTTATGGGGTGGCGGGTATTTGAGTTGCGTTCCCCTGTGATAGTTTAGTTCCTAGGACGAAGAGCTTCGTAGATCACGATCCGGAACGGAAACCGGTGGTCTCAACGCCTGATCGGTAGGCCTCGGGAACGAACGACTAATCCAAGAGCCACCTTGCATCACTGCCACCTAGAACACTGTTTTGTTCTCGTGACTGAAGGAAGAATGGAAAGTCTGCCATACCCACTGGCTCGTGCTGAGAAAATCGCTGGCACGTGCAGAGAGTATTTGAGAGAGACGCGCGAAGCCGGAACACTGACGTAGTTGTTGTTGTTAGCCTATCAAAAGATGGCACAACAATCTGACCAAGGCTTCAGTTCATATACCCCTTGCTTCGTCTTCTTTTCCTCCTAGCCGGAATTTTTACTTATTCGACTTTTTTAAATGAAAACTGGTTTTCAGGAAAGGAAATGACGCAGTAACTGTCTCACTTATCTCGGTGGACACCCGAACCGCGCTGTAAGAGAAGGTGGTGTGCGGTTACAACTTTACTGCCACAAAATGAAAGATATTAGTTGGGGCGAGTGTAGGGTGGCCTCCAGTCGGGGGCGACCTCTTGAGCTCGTGTCGGTATGGGCAGAGTGTCGTCGGAGGGGGTTTGCTGGTGCATTCCCATAATATATGGTCTTGGATGCCGTGTGTCTGTGAGGGGAAATGTCCCCAGCAGGTTCGAGCGTCCTCCGAGGTGGGGCCCCGGAGGATCCAGAAAAGTCGTCCCAGACCGTGCACGTCCGTAGATGTAACAAAAATGGTTTACCTAATATAGGAGAGCAGTCACTGATGAGTATGGAGCTGTGCGGCCGAGGGTCGAGGAGTGGCTCCGGTGTGAGGTTCCGCGGCCCGTCGCCGGAAAGGCGCCGGGGCCAGGTACCTCCGCAGGGTTGTTCTTCCTGCGGCCGGAAGCCGGGCGCGGAGCACCAGCACCGGTGGCGCTGACGACGCACCAGAAAGGTGACGGCCGCCCAGGTCTGGGCACCCGGGCACGGCCAGGAAGGCACCCTTTCACGGCAGGGGGTCCCAGCCACGGGACGGCAGGCACGATCCCACAGCAAGGCCGGCAGGATCTCCGGGCAGGCAGCACCTGCCTGTTCCCGGCACGGCGCCCGCACTCCGAGGCAGCGAGCGACAGGCAGGAGACACGAGACAGCAGGCTCCTGGTTGAGCAGAACTGGGCGAGGACGGCTTCCCCAGGCCTGGTCACCCGGGTTCAGGAAGCCGTTCAGCCGTGACCTCGCCTGCTCCGTTGCTCGAGCTCGTCTCCTCGTGCCGTTCGCGCCGCGCCCCGCGTCTCACTTCCTTTTCTTCACCTTGCTTCTCCCGCCTGAGCGAGCGTCAGGCCGCCGCTAGAGCTGAGGGCACTGGTGGCGCATCACAAATATGCCCCCCCTTTGAGAAGTTTTTTTTTCCGAAAAAAAAAAAACTTGCACCAAGCACTGGTCGGCGGACTGCACCACACCACACTGAACACTTTCCCACGCGCACCACCGTTCACTGGCTGTCATGTTGCACACACACAAAACACACAACAAAAATGTAACTACACAGGTACCACCAAAGGAAGTTCACACAAAAAGATTGGTTACCCGACCAGTCAATAGAACGTCACAGCGATAGAGGTCTCACAGGGTCATGACCGGCTTAAATAATCTGCCCCAACGTTATCAGAGCCTTTAATATGTTTAATATGCACTCAATTAAATTAGTATGGCCCGGAACCTCTGAAAAAATGTCGCGGTGAGCCTCCAGCAATCTATCTAGTGCGGCTAACTGCGTCTCATTCAAAGTTTGAGCTCGCTTGATAGCTCCAATCCCAGGACCAGGATTCGCACTGAAGGTTGGCACTGGAGTTTCTGCCTCCACTTCCTCAACGACCACGAACGATGACGCTTGTAGGGCATTCACTGGCTGGCGTTCTTCATAGCGTTTCAACATGTTTATGTGAAACAACTTTTTGCTGGAGCCCACGTCAAGCCAGTAATCGACTTCGTTCTTTTTGCCGGTGACCGCAAAAGGGCCTTTCCAATGCATGATGAGCTTGTTATGAGAAGCGGGTAGAAGGATTAGCGCTCGATCACCAACCTTCAGTTTCCTATTAGAGGCGCGCCTATCATGGTACATCTTCTGTGACCTCTGCGCCCTCATTAAATTTTGGTGTGCGAGCTGCAGCGTGCCTTCGAGACGCTCCCTCAGATCTAGCACAAAGGACCTCCAGTGGGAACCCAATACGGGAGACCATCTCGAGAAGGCCTTCCGCCACAGTGGCTGAATCGATGGCAGGAAGGGCTACCGCATCAGGATACCTGGTGGATGTAACAAAAATGGTTTACCTAATATAGGAGAGCAGTCACTGATGAGCATGGAGCTGTGCGGCCGAGGGTCGAGGAGTGGCTGCGGTGTGAGGTTCCGCGGCCCGTCGCCGGAAAGGCGCCGGGGCCAGGTACCTCCGCAGGGTTGTTCTTCCTGCGGCCGGAAGCCGGGCGCGGAGCACCAGCACCGGTGGCGCTGACGACGCACCAGAAAGGTGACGGCCGCCCAGGTCTGGGCACCCGGGCACGGCCAGGAAGGCACCCTTTCACGGCAGGGGGTCCCAGCCACGGGACGGCAGGCACGATCCCACAGCAAGGCCGGCAGGATCTCCGGGCAGGCAGCACCTGCCTGTTCCCGGCACGGCGCCCGCACTCCGAGGCAGCGAGCGACAGGCAGGAGACACGAGACAGCAGGCTCCTGGTTGAGCAGAACTGGGCGAGGACGGCTTCCCCAGGCCTGGTCACCCGGGTTCAGGAAGCCGTTCAGCCGTGACCTCGCCTGCTCCGTTGCTCGAGCTCGTCTCCTCGTGCCGTTCGCGCCGCGCCCCGCGTCTCACTTCCTTTTCTTCACCTTGCTTCTCCCGCCTGAGCGAGCGTCAGGCCGCCGCTAGAGCTGAGGGCACTGGTGGCGCATCACAAATATGCCCCCCCTTTGAGAAGTTTTTTTTTCCGAAAAAAAAAACTTGCACCAAGCACTGGTCGGCGGACTGCACCACACCACACTGAACACTTTCCCACGCGCACCACCGTTCACTGGCTGTCATGTTGCACACACACAAAACACACAACAAAAATGTAACTACACAGGTACCACCAAAGGAAGTTCACACAAAAAGATTGGTTACCCGACCAGTCAATAGAACGTCACAGCGATAGACGTCTTACAGGGTCATGACCGGCTTAAATAATCTGCCCCAACGTTATCAGAGCCTTTAATATGTTTAATATGCACTCAATTAAATTAGTATGGCCCGGAACCTCTGAAAAAATGTCGCGGTGAGCCTCCAGCAATCTATCTAGTGCGGCTAACTGCGTCTCATTCAAAGTTTGAGCTCGCTTGATAGCTCCAATCCCAGGACCAGGATTCGCACGGAAGGTTGGCACTGGAGTTTCTGCCTCCACTTCCTCAACGACCACGAACGATGACGCTTGTAGGGCATTCACTGGCTGGCGTTCTTCATAGCGTTTCAACATGTTTATGTGAAAGAACTTTTTGCTGGAGCCCACGTCAAGCCAGTAATCGACTTCGTTCTTTTTGCCGGTGACCGCAAAAGGGCCTTTCCAATGCATGATGAGCTTGTTAGAGAAGCGGGTAGAAGGATTAGCGCTCGATCACCAACCTTCAGTTTCCTATTAGAGGCGCGCCTATCGTGGTACATCTTCTGTGACCTCTGCGCCCTCATTAAATTTTGGTGTGCGAGCTGCAGCGTGCCTTCTAGACGCTCCCTCACATCTAGCACAAAGGACCTCCAGTGGGAACCCAATACGGGAGAACATCTCGAGAAGGCCTTCCGCCACAGTGGCTGAATCGATGGCAGGAAGGGCTACCGCATCAGGATACCTGGTGGATGTAACAAAAATGGTTTACCTAATATAGGAGAGCAGTCACTGATGAGTATGGAGCTGTGCGGCCGAGGGTCGAGGAGTGGCTGCGGTGTGAGGTTCCGCGGCCCGTCGCCGGAAAGGCGCCGGGGCCAGGTACCTCCGCAGGGTTGTTCTTCCTGCGGCCGGAAGCCGGGCGCGGAGCACCAGCACCGGTGGCGCTGACGACGCACCAGAAAGGTGACGGCCGCCCAGGTCTGGGCACCCGGGCACGGCCAGGAAGGCACCCTTTCACGGCAGGGGGTCCCAGCCACGGGACGGCAGGCACGATCCCACAGCAAGGCCGGCAGGATCTCCGGGCAGGCAGCACCTGCCTGTTCCCGGCACGGCGCCCGCACTCCGAGGCAGCGAGCGACAGCCAGGAGACACGAGACAGCAAGCTCCTGGTTGAGCAGAACTGGGCGAGGACGGCTTCCCCAGGCCTGGTCACCCGGGTTCAGGAAGCCGTTCAGCCGTGACCTCGCCTGCTCCGTTGCTCGAGCTCGTCTCCTCGTGCCGTTCGCGCCGCGCCCCGCGTCTCACTTCCTTTTCTTCACCTTGCTTCTCCCGCCTGAGCGAGCGTCAGGCCGCCGCTAGAGCTGAGGGCGCTGGTGGCGCATCACAGTGTCCCGTCACCGCAGTACGGGCATGCGGGGTCATATTCACTGTTCGTGATTAATCATAATCACTAGAGGCTAAGAACTGCCTTTGTTTGTAGGCGTCTGATTGCCGTGGCTTGCGCCCTATCCAAGTCGGGGTGAGGGGCGCATCTAAGCTCACGATAAAAAAAATATGAAAAATTGTTTTTTGAGGAAAGGAGTCAGCGCAATATCTGTCTCAAATATCGGCGGACGCTTGAACCGCGCCGTAAGAGAAGGGATAATGGGATAAGAGAGTAATCGCACAACACACGGGGGCCTTAGCGTTTCGCCTCCATCGAAACGCAGCCGCCGCGATTCGGTTCGAACCCGGGAGCTCCGGATCAGTAGCCGAGCGCCCTAACTACTGAGCCACTTGCGGCGGAGGCTAGCTCGCGATAAAAGTTTGTAATCTCCGCGTACGAGCGAGGCGCCTAGGCGGGGGCGTCCGTTCCAGAGAGGTCTCCTGTCCCCCGGTTGGTTGAAACCTCAGGCTAGATGGTCGGCCCCCTCTTTTCCGGAGTTACCAGCGTGAGCCAGAACCCATACCACATTGATGTGATCGAGAGTTGGGTTGCGCAGAATTCGCATTGCGAGCGCGCTTACAGCTTTTTGGCGAAATTTTGAATGGATCCGCGATGGCCAGTGCGTTAGCTACTTTCTCTGCCTCGCGTATTGCGCTAGCGTGAAAGGTTGTAGTGTTAACGCGGGCTGACTTGGAGTGGCCATACATGCAATGTATGCTTTTTATGTGTTGAGCTGCATCCACGTACCCTGCTCGTGGTTCGTTCTTGTGTTATTTCTCAAAGGCCGGCGCCCTTGATTTCCTGTGGGCGTCGTGTCTGCCTGGCAGCATGTTCGTAGCTACTGGCTTAACAGCTAGTCTACTAGTAATGTCGACTGATAAATGTGATCTTGCACATATCTTGTTTAAGGGGTGGATGTGGAGTTTGTAGAGAATTAGGCGTCCCGCAGCAGTGAGCGACAAGCGGGTCACTTGTGCTGTCTTATGGGCTTCGATTAGCTCAACGAGCGTGTTAAAAAATCCCAACTACAGCAATCAATCTCAGTTGGCGTATGCCAGCAGGCCAACGGCCGAATTGTATGCTGTTTTAATAACGCCATTAAGTACCTCTTCGTCCCTGCGACGCAGACGATAGTACGGGAAGGCGTACGTAGGTGATTCAAGTTCTCATGCATGATTGCATGATCCTGCACAGGTCGGCTTCTGTCATGCCCCTGCGACATCGTGACAATGCGCCTCACCAGCCGCCTATGTGGTGCGCCGTGCCGCGTAGCCCGCAGATCGCTTCCGTGTTGTGAATGGGCAACTCAAAGGGTTCCCAAGGGTCGGGAGCTGCCTGTGAGGCTGAGATCGACTGCTGCAGTTGGGCGGGTCTAAGTGACAGGAGTTGCTTGCTGGCGGGGGTGTTTAGTTGTACGTGGGATGTATAGGCTGCCGGCACTGCGAGAGCGGGAATGATGCGCGTGTTGCTAATGGCTAGAGTCAAAAGGTGGTGTTCTGATTGTAGTGGTCATGACTGCTCTTCGGTGCAGCTGTGTTTCGGAGGTAGTAGGTTTCTGTTTTGATTTAGCCGGTGAACACGCCGTAAGGATAATGCGCAACGTCTCCTTTGGTATTTGAAGAGCTTTATTTCACTCTGCGGAAGTTCGAACCCATCAAGTTTTTTGAATAGTACGCAGGGACGTGAAAATGGACCCCACGATTTCAGTCCGCTCGTTAGAAGCCCAGCAAATAAGAGGAACGAAAAACGTCGCCCAAGCTCAAGCACGCTCATGCATGTCGAAACGTGCCGGTCTAAATCAAGATCTTGATACCATTTCACCAAGACTGGCGAGAGGCCACGACAACCGTTGGCCCATAGAAGCCGCGGCGCACTGCACTGTCATCCGCGTCAGCACTCAAGGGAAATTTTCTATCGCTGATAAGTCCGACGCCGCACAACGCTTAAAAAAAAAAGCCCTCTCGGCGACAATAACGCGCATGCGCAAGCGGCATAAAGTGACGACATTCGTGACGATTCCAGACAGACCCAAGGCTCTCTTCAGCGTGAGTGGCCGTGCTATCCGTGCGCTCCGCAAACCGCACGTCTGGCAAGGCCGTTATTCTCGTCTGAGCCTCCGTGAGATGACGTGCGTGCGCTTGGTCTTCGGCGCTAGCCACCGCTACAGGGCCGCCGGTCGCGTCACCATCTGGGGCGCCGGCGGCGCGTAATTTTTCGACTGGCGGGGCAGAAACCTCACTGACATCACCGACATCGCTTGTCTGGATCATTGCCCGCCTTCCCATGGCACTCGGATATGTTTCCTACGACGTTCCTACAAGTTCTTCGCCTCAAATCGGAGCTTCTGCAGTCGCGGTCGTCTGCGGTCGCCCTGGACTGCTTTGAGTGCGGAGGGTCTGCTCTATCTTGGCGGGTTGTTGTGGGCGGCCAGCTGCGTTTCCATGAACAGTGGAGCTTCGCGACTGCAGGGACCGAAAACTCCCTTCCTCGTGCTTGTGCTCCGCGGTCACCGCTGCATACGGCCGCGGTATTTTGTGCCATTTGCTGGATCCGTCACATTGGATTGCAGTTGGATTAACTTATCGAGCATGGTCACCGCTCTGCACGCTGCGCCGCGCTCTCCGCACCACTGCTCCCCAACAACCAAGTCGCCAGTCCAGCCAGAACCCGCTGCTCCTGGTTGATGTGGAGTTGGGTGGAATTCCACGAGAACTTACTTTCGCCCTACTAGCGGCAGTGCTTCTGGACGTAACGTTGTGCCTTTTGCCAGTGGGTTGGCGTCGTCTTAACCGCCGCAACTGCGGTGCCTACGAGCCGTTACACTCACGACTGACCGCCGACGCCAAGGAACATACCTCCGAGCCAGGTCGCCGGCATCGAAGGTGAGTGCGAGGAAAAGCCTCGCGGCGAGGGTGACATGTGTCCGTGAAACCTGCTCTGTGCTGCTAGAGCAAATTCAAGGCTCACTTGCACTGTTTCCGCAAGCATTGGAATAATGACACAACCCACGCAGCATTTCAGAGGTTTCATGTTCCGTCACCATCGGGGTTTTTGTGCGTGACGGAAGCGTAGTGAGCTAGGACTCGCGGTGTATGCAGCTTTAGGCGTATAGGCTGGTCAGCTGTAGAGGGTTTAGATATGCGAGCCCACTGTCGCTTGCGTCACGTAACAAAAACCCGTTCCTAACGTCGTTGCGACCAAGCCACTATGTTCCCTTGAGCGACATGTGGTTTGTGGCCGTATACGGCGCTCGGAAATTCTCGCCAGCCTCATCCAGCAACTCCGAAGAACGGACGCTGCCTTCGGTCTGCGGCACATCGTGTTTCCGCTGCAGCCAAGCTAGGTTCCATTTTACTTTTTTTTTCATCGCCGCGGCTTAAGGCATACGTCGCGCTCACTTTTCTGCCACGGTGAGTATCCGAGACTTCGGTATGTTTGCGTGTCTGTCGCCTTTCCTTTTTCTTTGCAGATATGCCCACTTCTGGGGTCTCCCTTGCGCACACGAAAAGCACGGAGCCGATTCAGCAAGTGCAGGCTCGGATCTTTGGTCTTGGTTCGGCATCCATGCACCGCCTTGCACATGCTGCTGCCTCCTGTCAAAAACGCTGTGCTGTCAAAAGCTTCGACTTCACTACACTGCGTCGCAGCGTAATGTTTTCTGCGTTTTCGATAAGCAGGACCGCGACTTATTAAAACGAGAAAACTGAAATGGCTGCAGACAAAAGCGGTACGGCTGTATCGACACCTAGTGCCGCTGTAAGGTACGATGCAACACATTTGCTATCGATAGTTCTTATATAAAAAAGTTCTGTGTTTGGCCATGTGTGTCTGGTTTTCGATAGTACAGCCAATGTTCAAAGCGACCGTTAGACGCTTCCGAATGTTCGACATTCACGGTTGCCTTTGAAGAAGCTTCCTTTTATCTTTGCAGATATGCCCACTTAGGGTCTCCCTTGCGCGCGGAAAGCACGGAGCCGACTCAGCAAGTGCAAGCTAGGATCACTGGTTCTGTGCGGTGCAGGAATTCCGAGCCAAGATCTTCTTGCCTTGCACATGCTGCTGCCTCCTGCCAAGAATGCTGTGCTGTTGACAGCTTCGAGTTCACTACACTGCATCGCAGCGTAATGTTTTCTGCGTTTTCGATAAGCAGGACCGCGACTTATTGAAGCGAGAAAACTGAAATGGCTGCAGACAAAAGCGGTGCGGCTGTATCGACACCTAGTGCCGCTGTAAGGTACGATGCAACACATTTGCTATCGATAGTTCTCCTTATATAAAAAAGTTCTGTGTTTGGTCATGTGTGTCTGGTTTTCGATAGTACAGCCAATGTTCAAAGCGACCGTTAGACGCTTCCGAATGTTCGACATTCACGGTTGCCTTTGAAGAAGCTTCCTTTTATCTTTGCAGATATGCCCATTTAGGGTCTCCCTTGCGCGCGGAAAGCACGGAGCCGACTCAGCAAGTGCAAGCTAGGATCACTGGTTCTGTGCGGTGCAGGAATTCCGAGCCAAGATCTTGCCTTGTACATGCTGCTGCCTCCTGCCAAGAACGCTGTGCTGTTGACAGCTTCGAGTTCACTACACTCCATCGCAGCGTAAGGTTTTCTGCGTTTTCGATAAGCAGGACCGCGACTTATTGAAGCGAGAAAACATGGCTGCGAAAGCGGTACCCCCCCCCCCCCCCCCCCTAAGCCTGTGTCGACACCTGGTGCCGCTGTAGGGCGTCGGAGGACGCAGTACATTTGCTCTGGAAAGTACGGCCAGTGCGCAGCGTGACCTCCGGGCGCCTCCGAATGTTCATGACATCCACAGTTGCCTTTGGTGAACGTTCCTTATTATCTCTGCAGATATGCAGACGGAAAGCATGCAGCCGACTCACAGTGCAAGCCAGGATCACTGTTCTTCGTTCGGCATCCATGCACCACCAACATATTACCGTGTTGCCTCGCATATGCTGCTGCCAAAAACTGTACTTTAAACTAAGTTTTTTACTTTTTCTATCAGGAGAACTGTGGCGTACACAAACGATATAAACCCGCCCTGGTGGCTTTCGCGTTCAGCTGCTGATCCCAAGGTCGCGGGTTCAATCCCGACCATGGCGCCCGTATTTACATGGAAGCTAAACACAAAAACTCCCCATGTTCTGTGCAGCGTCATCGCAACCACAGCCCGCCACTACGGCCTCCAAACTGCAAAATGACAAGTGCAAGCTAGGATCTCTGGTCTTGCGCAGTGCATGGATGCCGAGCCAAGATCTTCTTGCCTTGCGCATGCTGTTGCCTCCTGCCAAAAACTCATGATGAAAGTGCCGCCTTCACAGTTTTCCCCCTGTGAGGTGTCCTGACGCCAGCAATGTGGTGAGTCCAAGCTCGCACGGCATGCCTCACATTTATTCGCGACAGTACATGAAGCCTGCAACGTGTCTGTCGAACACCTCTGTAGCATGCGCATGACATCCATTCTTTCTATTTTCAGATACGCCGACTTCTTCCGTGTACCATTCCAGATATTCTCTACTTGCCTAGCGTATGTTGCCGCCGAGCTCCACAAGAGCTCTACGATGAAATCCTTATAAGTCTAACAGCTGAGGGCTCATATAACACTTGTACTGTTCATACTTCATTCGGGTATAAATTGGCTGTTTCGCACTGGACTCTGTCTCTTGCTTAGTCATGTTGCTACCAGTTACCTTTGCATACTTTCAAGGGAGCCTCTTGACCAGGCAAGGTAGACGCGAGTCCGGCTCTTTTGCTGTGTGCAAGGCTGTTCCTTCTTTATAATACTGCAGTCTTTTTTTGTACACTTTGAGTTTTCTTTCTCTGCCTTTATTCTTTCCTTGCGCATTTCACCAGTACATTTACAATTCAGCAGTGCAACGTGGCAAGCGACCTTCGTCGTCGCCTTCCCAAGACCAAAACTGCTCCTTCCCATCAACACGAAGGCCCCCAGTCAGCGCGGCTGGTACGGCGCCAACACGGTGACCTGTTGCTCTCCGACCGTTGTCGCCGCTTCAAGGGTTCCAGTGTGCCAGCTCCGAGTTGCTGCCGGACGTGGAGTATGGAGCTGCCGCCATCAACGACTGCAGGCTGTGCGTCGAGGAAGACTTGAGTGTCTGCGTCAAGTGAGCGAAGTCCTGGACTTAGGTTTTCTGTGCTAGGCCAAAGTAATTTGCTATTCATAGGACTCATCCTCTGCTCTGTTTGAGATTAATGTTTCACTCTGTTTTTGTTCTGTTTATTTTTGCAGACTACTGCCGTGTCTTCGTCTCCTGGAGGCTCCTTGAAGCTGGCTTGTCAGGATCGAGGCCTCAACTTTCCTGTTCATGAGTGCGTTTTTTCACACCTTCTTTTACTTAAACATTTTTTTTGCGGAGTAAGCCGGCTGCAGCGGACTTTGATTTACTTCCGTGTCTTATAATTAACGTTCTACAGCGACAGGCTGTAGGTGTCTGAGGTGGTGTCTTCATCTTCCGCGCACGCCCCTAAACGGCTGTAATTATCAGCCTTCCCTGGCGCCACACTGAACCGAAAGGTCAAGTTGAGGTGCAACATGATCACCTCCCCCCCCCCCCCACACACACAGCACATGCACGCGAGCACACATGCAGAAGCACACACGCATATTCTGTCATACCCCTTAGTATCACGGTGAACGTCCAATGAGTCGCTTGTCGACGTGTCGATGAAAATCTCCTTGCCGCAAGGGTAAACATCCTGCGGCTTGCTTTTCAATGTTTTGAGGCCGAATAAATTTTGTGGGCCTAGCAACGCTGTTTGGATGCAGTCAGAGTAGGCGCACGAATTTCGTGTTTGTGCCATATTGTTTACATCGCCCTTTGTGTCTGCAGGTGCGCTGGCGCTGGTTTCACCGCTCTACACCCATTTGGACATGTGCATGGCGGCATGGCAGGAGCAGCAATATCGGCAGTACACACCACGACCCCGTGTGTTGAGCAGCTCCAAGCCGTGGAACTAGCAAACGCCAACAATATTGGAGCTACGAGGTGACCGCAAGATCATACAGTGGCTTACCCAGTGATGGAGACTATGCGACAAGTGTTGATATAATTAGTAGAGCGTGAATTCGCGTAGGAGACGAAAGCCACCGGTCAGGTGAACACACCTTGGGAGGCAGACAAAAGTCAAGCGATAACGAGCGAACAGCAGCAGCAGACGTTGCGCTTGGCATATGTGCACAACGTACTAGTCTTCGTCGTCTCCTTCCCGAGACACACCTGCTGGACGTGGACACCAACCCTGCTGCTCGTTCCCGTCAACGCCTGTGCCCCCAGTCAACGGTACGTCTACACGGTGACCTGCTGCTCCCGGACCAGTGTGCCAGCTCGGAGCTTCTGCCGACGGGGCGTATGGAGCTGCCGCCATCAACTTGAGCGTTTGCCCCAAGTGAGAAAATGACTTTTGGACTTTGGTTTTCTGCGTTACGCCTTACTGATTAAGGTTTTGATAGGAATCGTCCTCTCGGTTCTGTTTGTCACGAATGTTTCATGAATTCCAAGTTGTATAAAATCTTTGAAACCGCCTTTCATATATTTTCTGTAGTTCTCACTGTGTTTTCTAGTTTTCTTAGACTTGCTCGTTTATTGTTTTTGTTCTCTCCTCTCGCTCACTCTCACTCACTGTCGCCTCTCACTCACCATCTCCTCTCACTTTCACTCACTCTCCTCTTACTCACTCTCTTCTCACTCACTCTCCTCTTACTCACTCGCTCAATCTCTCACTCGCAGTCCGTCATACACGGTAAACACCACAGTATCATCTTAGCGTCGCGGTAAACATCCAGTAACGTGTCGCCCGCGCACGCCACAAGGGTAAAACATCCGGGGGCTTTCGTTTCAATGTTTTACAGCCGAATAAATTTTCTGGGTCTAGCACAGTTGATTGGATGCTGTCAGCGTGGGCGCACGAATTTAGTGTTCGTGCAGTTTTGTTTGCATCGCTCTTTGTTGCTCCCCCTTGAAGTTGGCTCGTCAGGATCGAGGTCTCACTTTCGCGTTCCTGAGTGCGTTTGTTCACACATCATCTCTTACTTTTGTTTTGCTCTCCTAAAAATTACTTTTGAGCTATTGCTACAATTCATTGATATTTTATTTTATTTCGAAGTAAGCCCGCTGCAGCGGGCTTTGGTTTACTTACGTGTCTTATAATTTACATTTTACAGTGACAGGGTGCAGATGTCCTCCTGTGAGGCCGTGTTATCGTCGTCTTCGCACGCCCCCCCCCTTCCCCAGCCCTGTAATATTGGCCGTCAGAGCCATCACAGTGAACCGAATGGTCATGATGAAGTGCAACATGCACACTTGTGCACCATAAAACACCAGCCCTAGGCTAGACAGACGCCTATCATCACCCCCTCCACACGCACACGCGACACACACACACACTCTCACACGCTCTTACCCTCTATCGCTCAGTCACACTCCTCTCACTCACTCACTCACACTCCGTCGTATGGGTTAGCATCACTGTAAACCATCCAATAACTTGTCGACCGCGCACGCCACAAGGTTAAACATCAGGGGAATTTTTTTTTAATTGTTTGCGGCCGAGTAAATTTTGGAGGCCTAGCAACGTTGGTTGGATGCTGTCAAGATTGGGCGCACGAATTTCGTATTTGTGAAATTTTGTTTACACCACCCTTTATTTCTGCAGGTGCGGTGGCTCTGGCTTTGCCGCTCTACACTCTGTTGGATGCGTTATTTTGTGGACGGCGGCATGGCAGCAGCACCATCGGCAGTATACACCACGACCCCGAGTATTGTGAGCAGCCCCAAGTCATCGTGGAGCTTCCTAACAGCACCGACAGTACTTGAACTACGAGGGAACCCCAAAAGCAGACGAGGGTTTGCGTGACACCGTGACAAGTGTTGAAAGAGTCAGTGGAGCACAAAGTCCAGTAGGACAGGAAAGCCACCGGTCAGGCGAAACAAAACTCGAGAGAACGAGCGAAGGGGAGTAGCAGAGAATTGACACACCGAGACCAAATGACACGCTCCCGTCGACGACAGCGGCTTCCACTCCAAAAAAATAATAATCGAACAGCGTCACTAATAAGAGGCGAGATTTTGTGCACCTGTCGAAGGGAGAATACAAAATCATATTCCGACCGACAAGGCACGGCTTTAGGGTGGGGTATGTCAAGGCCAGCGACAACATGCAACCCTGGTGAAGGAATGGTACATCGGAGACATGCTCATCGCGGTGAAAGCTGTCTCAAATACAGTAACAGTCCGGACACGAGATAGAGCGAAGGCGGAAGAACTAAAGATGAAGCGGTGCCTAGGAGACAATTTTGATTTCAGCGCCTACTTGCTCGACGGGACAAGGAACTGTCGGGGGTTGGTACACGGACTCATTCATGGCCGGCACGCCACAAGACACTGTAATGAAAAACACCCAAGTGGCGACGCCGGGAATTCTGCGGTCTACGCAAGAATGCTCGAGATTTTGGTGTCAGCGCCCATCGCGTTCGACTGGTAGCTCGAGGCAGTGTTGAGTGTTGTACAGAGTGCACCTTGACCAGCTAACGAAGTAAGCTTGCCTGAAGTTCCTCTGCAGGTACACCGGCGTGGAGCTACAACCCACTCCGCAGTACGCGGTACACAAATGTGCGAACAAGTCAAGGGTCACAGTGACGGCCAGCCCAGGTTCAAATGGCCCTGTGATGCTTACTCCAAGGGCGAAATAGGATGCAACAGACGGCTCAAGAGGACGTCTCAACAAGTTAGCTATCAACCACGGAAGGCCGCGGTGGTTCAACATCGAGGATGCCGAAACAAGAGAAAGGAACGGATTTCCGGAACCGCCGCACTTCAAGGAAGCAGACTTTCCGGGTCTACCGGGTGCGAGCTACGCCGGCCACGGTGGGGGCAACGCCTGGAATCGGGGCAACGCTCCTGACGCAAGTTCAAGAAGGTGAGTCGGTCTAGGAGCGAGTCTCCCTGCTATCACACTGCTCTAGACTATTCGATGCAGACTAAGACGCACAGGGAACTCACAGAGGAGAACAAAGGAATAGCTTAGATACAACGATACAGCAATATCTTCGATACAAACACAGGAGAATCACACGGGGCAGAATGGCCCAGGTTGAGACCAAACACGCAGATGAAAGTAGCGATGTAGCCGGAGATTTAGGGAAGCTACAGCTCTACACAATACACGATGATAGCGTTGCAAGAAACTAACACTGCACCAAAGGCGACATTGTTAGCAGGCGAGAGGTTTCAAAAGCTGGCCCACTATGTGAGAAGGGCACAAGCATTAGAGCACGTTTTAATGGAGGCCATACCTAAGAAACGCAGCTACAAGAGCGTATTCGTACTTTACATATACATTCACCACGGCGGAAGAAGACACTTCAGCGAAATATCATTATAGCGGTTGTCGGCCTGGCAGAAGACAAAATACCTCATGATTGTACGAGATTTAAATGCTCCGCACATGGAGTGAAATTACAAGCTTTTGGTGCGAAGGAAGGAAACGATCATAGACGGAGCAGAGCTAGGGGTGGAATTCCAGCGGGAAACAGTGACATCAAGGAAACAGCGTGTCAAGAAACGCTAGCCCTGATTTTCCCTCACAGAAAATATCACAACTTACGAATGATCCAACACTATCACTGTTTAGCAGAATCCAGAGAAAGGCGACAGTCATGGGGACAAACACCAAACCAAAAGGAAACATGCGTCGGAAGGGCGCATAAGCAAAAGCCTTCGGCGTGATTACCTCGACAGGGAAGCTCATGCAGATGGAGGGCACCTATGAGGATCGCAGCGAAACCTTGCCTGTTGGTACATCACCACTGGTAAACCTGGGGCATCCGGCGGAAGCCAGGAGCGACAAGCAAAACGAGGAGCACTTTCGCACTAAAACTGATACCCACGAAGAAGAACCAAGAAGGGAAAAGCGCTTCATGATCGTCAGAGTTTCGTTCCTCGAGAAAAAACAGCTGGATTGTATGTGGACACGTCCATGGACACACAGAACTAACAACGCTATCATTCAGCACACCATCATTTAGGACCTCGAATACGGGGTTGAGGAAAATGTCACTGTAGACACACTTTGAGATTTTACGAACCGGCTGGCGTTAGCCGGTCGAACCATTCAGCACGCCACAATCTTACGGGGATGAAGGCGTTGTTGAGAGCTCAGAAAAAGGACACACCTCTGGCAGAAAACCTCAATATAGAGAAGGCCATTCCACCAAGGTCATAAAATATGGCTCGCTAGATGCATGAGAGAGTGGGCGCGATGGATGCGTTACCTGGAGCTGCAAAAAGAACCCTTTATTACCCAATATTAATAGCCCTCTAGTCTAGAGCAGTGGGAGGCCCTCCTGACCGACTCCATCCACCCCGGGCTTCACGCTGGGGATGAAGACCAAGGCGGCGAAGGAGACCAAGGCGGCGAAGGAGGCCAATGCCCCCCCCCCCCCCCCCCTCCTCTTCTCCCTCCCAAGCTCTATGCCCCTAAATCCTTACTATCACATCCCCTTCGCTGCGGCGTTCGGCGTGTTTCGTCGAAAAATGTGCTCCACCGTTTCCATCTCCTTACAGTATCCGATTCTGGAATAAAAAATATCTCATGTGCCTTCTAGCGCGGCCTCTCGCAATAGCTCTGAATAAACATTTGCGCCTCAACCTTGTGTGTGCTTCTTGCCACCACTGTGTGCTCGCCGGCTCCAGCTGGCTTGAGCGCATTGTGGTTGACGCGACGTTAGCGCTCCTCAGTTCTTCCTGACGCTGCATCCACAATAACTAAGGGGCTCAATCAGCTTCGTAGCAAAGCCGTTCCACAATTCAGACATCCAACTGATATAACGGGTGTTTCAGCGAACACTTTCAACATTTTTCAGAAATGGGCTGTTTGGGCTAAAAATAAGACTTTTGCGGCATGGTATTACCAGTGTTGGCGGACACCAGAAAACAGGTGAATCGTCTCCGTAGTAACTAAATGTTAACTTTGTAACTCCAATTAGCTTAGCCTTGGAAGAAACTATAGGCCCACGTAACAACCAGATTTATGCGCTAAAAGACAAGGAGGGCAATCTCATTAGCAATCGATAAGATACTCAAAGTAGCCTAAGAGTTCTACACGCGAATGTGTGAAACATGCAGGTAAAGCCTGCGAAATCGTTTCGCCCTAGCATTTGAATGGCGATGTAATAACAATTTTAGTAGTTTCGTAGTTAAAAAACTACTAAACTTAGGTGCCTAGTTGCACTTAGACTTGTAGCCGGTTGTTAATAACAGCCATATCAGTTTATAGAATTTCGAAAACGTGATCACCCCCACCGCTGTAGCTTGACAAAATTTAACTGCACTGTGCGAAAATACATGCGCTCTCGAAAGCATGCAGGCAAAGCAACCCCTCCAGTGCACGTAACTAATCGAAAAAGCCTAATTTTGGCGATCCCCAGCGCCAAGTGCAATCGAGTTTTTGAAATTCTAAAAAGTATTGTGGCTATATTACAGCTAGGTGCCTAACTCTACTAGTTAAATAGGGAACTTAAAAATTAGTTAACCAGGTTACTAAAGACGTTTCACCGGTTTTCTGGTGTCCGCCAACACTGGTAATCTATGCCGCAAAAGCCATATTTTCACCCCAAAAAGCCTATTTTTGAAAAATTTTGAAAGTGTTCGCTGAAACACAAGTATGTCCAAGAAGAGCATCTTTCAAAAGGTAAGTGGATTCAGCAACTTTCGGTTTGGTAGTGCTTTGCCCTGAACAGAGGGCCAATTTACGAATCCTGAATACCTTCCTATGTAATCGAGAGAACAGGAAAGGGTCGTGGAACAGCCCCAATAGTGAGACTTAAAATGAAGTAGACTTCATACTATGTGCTCACCCTAACATCGTGCAGGATTTGGAGGCCCTCGGAAAGGTACGTTGTAACGACCACAGAATGGGAAGGTCTCCAATTAGCTTAGAATGGAAGAAACTATAGCACAGGTTAAAACCTGATGTATACGTTATAAGACAAGGAGGGCAATCTGATAAGCAATCAATAAGATACTTAAAGTAGACGAAGAGTTCTACACCCGAATGTGAGAAATATGCAGGTAAAGCCTGCGAAATCGTTTCCAGTAAAGCGGCGTCGGCGTTTTGGCTTCTCTGCAGTGCTCAGCGAGGAGCAGAGAGAGGCCCCGCTAATCACATCACATACGACGGCACTACTTTTCCAGCGAATAAACTTGTGTTTCTTGGAAGAAAACCAACGCCATTAAAGATGTATCTTACAGAAGTTTCGGGGTATCAGACGACGCACAGCAGCATGCACGCGAAGGCAACTTAGTTGCGGTCAATCGACGATTACGTCACCATTTTAAATGCTAGTGCGAAATACTCCGGATGGTTTACCTAGAAGCTCCGTAGATTCGAACTCTTGCGCCAGAAGGTCCGCTCGAGAGCGCTGCGCCGCCTCCTTCCTCAAATCGGTCGAAAGCACGCACCGCCAGGCGCCGCCGGAGCGGTCGCTGATTGGCCGAAAGGTACAACGGGCAAGTAATTGTAATGCACACGTGCTCTAATCCCTCCGTGTGCGGTAACCCTCCCCCGTGGTCTGACCCGTGCAGAGGACGTTGAGCTTCGGAGGATACGGGTCGGGGTTGCCCTAACTCCAGCTGTGACACGCAAGTTGCCGCATTTCAAAGATTTGTATCCCCGCCTCGGGTGTCCGGTCTGCAAGGACAGAGACTGTGAAGCGGATATCCACCACTTGTTGTGGGACTGCCCGGCGCTGAAGCCGACAAGAATTCGGCACCTGGCGGCAGTGGGACTTTCACAGGAGAATCCGGATTGCTATTTTGCCTGGACACAGGCTCCATATCAAATCAAATCGAATCAAATTTTATTTCTGCCTTGGAAAGGTACAGACAGCGGAGGCGCTGAAAAAGCTGTAAGATACAGCTTGACAAAGCCGCAGCCCCCTTTAGCTTGGCAGCGGCTTGACAGCCAGGCTTTATAGAACAAAGGCAGTTGGTACAACATTATACAATATTGAATCGACATTCGCACTCGAAAAACACAGATCGATAGCAGAGAAAAAGAATAAACATATTCTACATGTGAACGTACATAGCACGCAAAGATTTTTTTGACGAACTAAAGAGGTCAAATTTATTATATGCATATGTATTTAACAGGGAAGGAAGCGTGAATTGAAGGCGTTCTCTACCTGAATTTATTCGAGGAGTCGGCACCACCCGAGTCTCCGCATACCTTGACGTGTAGCTGGCTTCTCGGGCATGTAATTCAGCAAGGTTTCGTATGTAGTTTACATTCCTACGTGTTTCAAGTTTAAACCGGATACTGCGACGATATTTATATTTTTACACCAGTTTCTAAAAAGAGATCTGCGCTTGGAGAGTCCCAGGGGACATTGCAAATAAGGCGAAGGAACTTTTTCTGTACAAATGGCAGTAGTTTAAATAGGAGTAGAAAAGAGAATTATAGAGGAGTAGCTTTATTTTTCTTGGAATAACATATCTCAGCAGACTTATGACCCCGGTCAGTTGAGCCAGCTTCGTTGCTATATGGTCCACACGGTTATCCCAAGTCATATTGGAAGAAAAAACTGCTCCTAGATAATTTAAATTTTTCAACCAAATTTGTACACCGCGAGCTTAGTTTATTCTCTATGGAGGAAAGAAGCACGTTATTTTTAGGACAAAAAATAACAGCTTGTGTTTTCTTATTATTTATACGCATACATTTGGATTCAGACCATTTTTGTAATTCAATCATGGTTTCATTGCATTCCTGAACAAGGAGATGAAGATCATTTCCAGTAAAAAATATGCTTGTGTCACCAGCGTAAATAATAAATTTCGCAGCGGAGTTAATGTTAGAGATATCATTTAGATACATATCAAAGAGTAATGGTCCCAATACACTGCTTTGTGGGACACCAGAAGTAACACGTTTTAGTTCAGATATATCCTCGTTCACTTCTTGATTTCATCAAATCAGGCCACCTTTTTCGGCGGCGGGTACCAGCCCTGGCCGGAAGGGGACTTCATCGAGAGGACGTCAGGTCCTCCCATCTTCCCTCTTTTTTGTCGCCTTCTTGACCAGTCCGCCGCACGGCCAAGCCAGACGGTAAGGGGTTGCAGATCCAGCAACGAGCAGCCAGCAATTTTGGGAGAACCCAATAAACGATTGGGGGGGGGGGGGCGAAGCCTCCTGTTCCGTGTTGTGTTCATTTCGCTTTTCCGCTGCGCAGCCCTGAGAACGGCCGCGCGTGGTGTGCGACACCGGGAGCTCGGAGTTCGCGGCCGAGAACTCAAAGGCGGCTCAGCGGCCTAGTAAGAACCCCCACATGAGAGAGGCTGTAGAGCTCAGCAATAGGCGAGAAGCAGCTGGTTGTGACCTTGAGCGTACCAGAAGCTTAGAAGAACGCTAACGTTATTTTAATTCATAAGAAACGAGCCGTCAAGGACATATTACGGACCGATCAGCTTACTGCCCGTTGCTTGAAAGGCAATTTACTAAGGTAATCGGTAATGAAGTCACGGAAAATGCTTAATAAGCCAAATGATCAGGCAGGCTTCGTAAAACATACTCAACAATAGACCATATTCACGCTATAGCAGTGAGGTGATAGAGAAATGCGCAGAATATAACCTACCCTTATGTAACTTTCATTGATTACGAGAAAGCATTCGATTGAGTGGAATCTTCAGCAGTCATGCAAGAAATGCGTAATCAGGTGGTAGAAGAGTCTGTTGTGAAAATACTGGAAGATGTCTATAGCAACTGCAGAACTACCATAGTCCTCCATAAAGTCAGCAATGAAATTACGATAAGGAAGGGCGTCAGTCAGGAAGACATGAATGATGTCATTGCTTGCTATAGTATTGTAGGGGGGGGGGAGGCGAGCTTGGAAGCGAATGCCGAAACGGGTAACCGACGTCCCTTAAGGAGGGCGCGGGAAGGGGTGCCCAGACAGTACTCATTGCTTGCAGGAGTCAGACTGGCTCCTCCTCTCCTTGAAAAGCGGGGGAGCGTTTATTATCTTTCCCTTTTCCCTTTTTTCCCGTGCAGCTGGGTGCCGCTGAGAAAGCCCCAGCGGTATCCTTCGCCTCTGCTGCCCTGGGGAATCGTCACACCACTCCCTATGTTGTAAAGCCCTGCTGCGCGGCACTGGGGACGAGCGGTGCCTAGTTTACGCCTTTATAGTCCGAAGTAGATAACCGGCTTCTGGACCCGGGAAGACCGGCGAAGCTGGGGGTGCAAAGGGTCCGCACTTAAATGCTGTTCCCGGGCCGAGGCTGTTGTAGACGGCTCGGTGCTTAATGAGCATCGAGGTGGAGAAGGCTGTTTCGTGTCGATTGGCGCTGCTAGTGCCGGAAGAGGCTCCTCTTCGTCTGAGGGAACGCCGGGCGTCCTTCGCGGTCACCCGCGATCCGTGTGCCTGTTCCACAGTGTTCTGTCTTCGAGTTTTATTTCAAGCGACGAAGAACTTGTGGGATGGCGAACCGTTCCGGCAATCCAAGCTATGCCTTGTTGGAAGTTTCGAACAAAGACGGGCTCGCACGAACGGAAACAGCTTTTGCGTGCGTTTCTGTCGCAGCGCATCTTTTGCTTAGGCCGAGGTGCATTCGTTAAGGGGCGTTTGCAGCTGCCCGCCCATGAGGAGCTCAGCGGGAGGAGATCCAGTGCGGCGTTGTTCTCTAGGAAAGCAGGATCCTGTCGACGTTAGCTATGAAATCTCAAGGAGCTGCATTCTTGACTTCCCCTTGTCACTGCCACAGCGGTGATTGTCCACTGTGCAAAACCTTCTGGTTTGGGAGTGCTGATAAAGCTCTTTGATTCTGGCGTGCCACAGGTGGCAAGTATCCCCACAGCATGTCATCGGTTGTTCTGTTGGCGGTCGTGCTCGTCGTAGTAACTGCAGCTGGTGCCATCGGTGTCCGTCCAAGTATATTGTGGATTTCGCAATGTTTTGTGTTTTCTATATTCCTGTAAAAGATCGGCTGTTGGTGTTGCTGGGTGTCATGTTTTTAAAACTTTACAGGTTGCCCGATCCCCGGCTGCGGTTAGTGCTGCAGTATTCTTGTGTTGGTACAATTTTTAAGGTAGTGTTTGTATGTATTAATACTATAATTGAATGCGGTGCAGCAGCGCGTAGAACCTTGCGGTCTATTGTGCTGATCAATCTTTTCGTGTTCGTTGCCGATTTTCATTTTGTGGTTGCGGATGTATACCATTAATGGTACTTGTTATGTTCGTGAGCATGCTTGCATTGACAGTGTCAGCGTTGTCATGTTCACCACTTGAATTGTGTCTAATTCTTACTGTGTTCGTAGCCCTCGCCCACATTGTTGTTCTCGCTGTGCTGGCTGTGTTGCGTTCGCTGAATTTGTTGCTGTGGAGGCTGATGTCGATGTGTAGCGTTGGCAAGATGGGGGACGCCGCCGGCATGAAAAACAGCAGCAGCGCAAGAAGCTCCTGGCACATGGCCGATTTCTGGCACCATGAAGAACAAGAAGAGCGTCGCTGTGGGCACCAAAGGTGACTGTCGGTGGCAGAAAGTCTGCCTCAATTCTGCAGAATCCGGGCAGGGGCTTTGAACAAGAGGCTCTGCTCCAGGTAAGGGTTAATTAAGTCGGTTTGTGAGCTAGCTGCGCTCAGGGGCTTGACTGCCTGCAGAAATAAGAGATACAGACTTTCTAAATGTTTTTCATTCACCAATAGTTTACACAGCTTCCTAGACGCACTTCCATAACACACTGATGGAACATATCGAACCCAGAAACGTGCGTTAAGATAGTCCGCATTTATCCAGTTGTTTTATTCTGACCTCCATGTTAGTAAAACGCGCGGGCGACCGCGTGCCAACTGTCGACACCACCGCGAAACGAAATGCATGGCAACCACTGGCGCAGCAGACGCAGCATACGCAGGCGACGCACCAGTGCAGAGCCATGAAGTTGACGACCGCGACGCATGCCACGGCGCATGCGCGCGCTTGTGATAAGCGGAAGAAAGCGTCCGGCATCAACATGAGCACCGCGACCGCTGATGTCGGAGCTGCAGCAGGGAGGGTAATTTCTGCCAGCGCCAAAGCTAAAGCCAAAGGCAAATCCGAGCGCCACACCAGAGTCCTCTACTACGGCGACTCTTTCGCTTCTTAATTCCGAGCATGTTCAGGTGTCCGCCTATAGAATGGTACACACCTGCTGCGCCTCTCCTATTTCTTTCTCCATGTCAGCAGGACAAGCCGTCTCGACACTCATTGAGGACATCACGCTGCTATCTCAGGATTTACTCACAGCTGATTTTTGATGGCTGCACAGACAATTTAGCCTGCCGATGGTTCATACGGTCTAAAAAGCGTCAATGAAAATTTCAGTAGTTAAGTGCAACCCTGTGACGAAAGCGGTGGAACAGACAATACGAGCCACATCTGGTATCACCGTGGCCTGCATCAGCTCACTTCATGTGCAACCAATCGGCGTGGACCGAAGTGGGCGATTACAGACTATGGGCCACGCTTGCGGCCCTAGTCCTCAGCGGGTTGGTAGCAGACTAGCGGATTGTGCTGCACGCGCACCGTGATCCTGCGGAGTACATCTTTACACTCCAAACACGAATATAGTATGCCGATGAAAACGAATGCCCCGTAAATGTCATCGCATTTTAGTGATGAGCAAATATGATGATGGCGGTCTAGTGGCAGCTCCAGTGTGACATCTACAAGACTTCCGCAACAAGGGACCAACGGCAGAGCACAAATAGAACGAAAATGAACCGTTGCGTTGAACCCAGCCTTGATAGAATGGATACAAGCTTCTCCTTGCCTGGTGACTGGCTTTTATGGCGGCAAAATGCTAGAGAGAATGATGTTTCACTCTGCCTTGTGTAAAAAGGTAAGGAATTTGGGCAATGATCAGTCATGGTTAAGGTTTGCCTCGTCACCGCCGCTATCTGCTGCACGACAGCCGCATTCAGGCCGGCCGTGTCATAGCGACTGCGCTCCGCCCATTTGAAGCACAAGACCGCCGATTTCTCTCCACAGATGGCGTTAGAGTGAATAAGCCTCGTTAGGAGTCACAAACATGTCTTCGTGCGCTGTCCTTCGTCAGCGGTGGCGGTAGGCCAGTGCATCATGGGCATGAGGCATTCTATGCAAGTGCCTTGAGCGCCTGTCAACTCCTTTGTGACGTCATCCTCAGGGCCTCCATAACCATTAGGCAGCTACCAACCGCTGAGCACCAATAAAATGAAAACGACTTTAAACGCTACAAAATACTCTGCCAAGGCCATTACACCCTTTTTCATTGCTCCTCCACCCCTTTAGGCAGCGAAGTTCCTGAATGACCTCTCGTCGCGCTCCGACAAAACGAAGTCGTCTCAAGCTTACTACTAGCTTAGCGTTGAAGCACACTCACTCAAGCCAGAAGCATGGAGTTCAGGCATGCCGAATCCAGGTTGCCTAAGATGCGGCGCCGCACCAAGGCAGAGGTCTCTGTGGCCAATGACTGGAGGTGGAACCCGTCCCAACCACCCTGTCGGCTTCTAACATGAGCAGTGAAGCCACCTGCCCGTACGAAGGCCCTCGAGTGGGCGCTGGTGCACGTGGCACGCGGTCAGGTGCTGTCGCTGTCGTCTTCTGCAAAGAAAAAAGGTGTAATTCATTACCACATTCAAATAGACCGACAAGCCACTCCAGCCAACACGAAAACATAATCATAGAGAACCAGTGGCCACCACTGCGGAGAACATTACTTGTGGGTAGCGTGCTTCAAACGTAACAGGGATCTCGGGCCCCTCACCAGTATTGATAAAGGATCAGAGAGCACCCCGCGCTAGAATGTCGGGGGCTGAATGAATCAGAAGCAGACTATTTTTTTCAGTGTTGGTATTTCCCTTTCTACCTGTATCTAGTCACTAGAGAGCCCTCTTCGATGGAGCCAGACTTTATCAGCGGCAAGTTGTCTGGCCTAACACGCTTTACGCTCCATTAGACTTTGACAACTTCAGGTGCAGGCAATCCGTAAACCAGCGGCACTTATGAAAAGATCGGCGCAATCTCATCCTTTTATCACTCACCGTTGGATTGTGGGCATTCAGGTCGGCAGCGTCCACACCATGGCTCTTTTCCTTAGGCCTTGGGCGAGGAGGGTGCACAGGTAACCAGGCAGGGCCGCAGGTGGAGCAGCGATAGAGCGGCTGAAGCGCGTATGCTTTACGGAACAATAAGTCTCCTTGGCCAGCGCTGCCTGCGTCCGGAACCTAGGCCTAATGAGGGGCAGAGAATTCAATGCGGATGCCTCGATGCCCTGGCACTGCACAGTCGTCGTTTTTGTTATCCTCAGGTTGGTAATGGCACGTACCCACTGTATCACTCCTCCAGTGCCCAACATGCTCGCCCTATGCTGCCTGGCTTTAGAAGTAGTCATCTCTGTCAACGTCTCGGGTGGTTACACGTGTAGTCATAGCCGTTCAAATGGATGTGGCTGGCTTGGCACGCACTTGTCTTTGTGAGCTACTACTTAGCTGTAGCTGTCTTTTGGTTAGTGATATGTGCAGGAATGGTCGTGTGGTAGGCGTGTTGTCATTAATGCTCCTTTGGATACTGCTGGGCCCGTCGCGGTGGCTCAGTGGTTAGGGCGCTCGACTACTGATCCGGAGTTCCCGGGTTCGAACGTTTGAACCCGACCGTGGCGGCCGCGTTTTTATGGAGGAAAAACCCTAAGGCGCCCGTGTGCTGTGCGATGTCAGTGCACATTAAAGATCTCCAGGCGGTCGAAATTATTCCCGAGCCCTCCACTACGGCAGCTCTTTCTTCCTTTCTCCTTTCACTCCCTCCTTTATTCCTTTCCTTACGACGCAGTTCTGGTGTCCAACGATATATGAGACGCATACGGAGCCGTTTCTTTTCCCCTAAAACCAATTATTATTATTATTTTGAATACTGCTTTGATTTTACGAGTTTCCTTGGTGGGTATTTTGTGCCTGGTGTTATTTATTGCCTGGTGCATTTTCTAGTTGTTCCTATGATTTATGTCGACACAGCAGACCATGATAACCACCAGCAATGATGGTTGCCAGGTAATCGTCAGTGTTCAGTATCGAAGATGTGTGTCAGGAACCTTTTTTGCGTCCTTTGTTTAGAGTCTAGTCGTCGCGGCAGTATGCATTAGTGTGGCTGTGATTGTACGGGTTGTAGTGGCATGTGTAGCTGGGTGTGTGTCTGGTGGTGTCTGTGTTGTGTCCGGTTGTTCGCGTGGTGTAGGCGTTGACTCTTGCCACTCCTGCGCATGGCAAAAGGCAAGCAGAACAGCGGGGATGTCTCACGGGTGATTGTGTTGAAAAGGCGTTCGCCTGTGCATGAGGAACAACATCAGTGTGGACATGAGCGCAACACTGAGGCAACTACACAGCTGTCGACGCGTCGCCGCTAGGATTCAGTAACTATAGCGTGTCGTCACTTGTGACAGCCGTCATAAAGGAATTAATCTTGTTCTGCTCGTCATAAGATTGTTCTCGCTTTTTAACTATTCAGGCTGATGCAGTATATGAGGTAGCTACAGCTGGATTCGTTGCGTAGTTACTGTAACCATGAAAGCGTAAACTTTTTGAATCAGCACAACGGCAAACGGCCTAAGAAGAGAACAGAGAGAAGTGTAGAAACGGACACTACACGGCGCCGATATTGTCTTATTGGGCTTGTGGTGTCAGTGTATGGGGTCCCAAATGCGGATGTTACTTGATGCGTGAATAATAAAAGAAATGCGCAGCGGTGAATTGCAGTTCAGCTGAGCACCTTGGTGTTTTTGACTAATGCTGATGAATCTGTAGTAGCTAGATCTGGCTTCGTGGGGTGGTTATGTGTGTAGTCGTCATGGCAGCCACATCTACGGGGCCTGTGTGTTGGTTGGGTGCCATGGTGTTTAGTCTGTGGAGTACTGATGTGTACTGGCGTGCACGTGCTGCAAGTGTGTATTGTGCCACCAGTTCAGCACGTAGCAGCCGGCATGAGGAATAGAAGTAGTATGAACAAGTGCATCGCTACTTCAACTGTGAACGAAAACGCGATCACGTGGGGTGGTTATGTGCGTAGTCGTCATGGCAGCCACATGAACGGGGCCTGTGTGTTGGTTGGGTGCCTTGGTGCCTATAGTGCGTAGTCTGTCGGGCTGCTGTGTCCTGGCGTGCGTGTGGTGTAATTGCGTATGAGGTTGCCATTTCAGCACATGGCAGCCGGCATGAGGAATAGAAGTAGTAAGTATTACGCTCCTTCAACTGTGAACAAAAGATTGATCACGTGGTGTGGTTGTGTGTGTAGTCGTCATGGCAGCCATATTAAAGGGGCCCGTGTGGGTTGAATAGTGCATGGTCTGTCCGTTGCTTCTGTGTCCTGGCATGCGTGTGGTGAGTTTTCTGGGTCACGAGTGCAGCACATGACAGCTGGAATGAGGAATAGATGTAGTGCTCCAAAGTATCCTTCAAATGTGCATGAGAAATCGAAGTACCACCATGAATTCCACGCATAGGAAGCTCCACGGCTGCCATGTTTGAAAGCGCAGTAAGGAATTTGCCTTGTGGCCTGCCAGCGGCTCGGTGGCAGTGAGCCAGGGTGGAGAACCTGCAAGAAATTAGCGGTATCTGTGAAAATAAGATTGGAAGAGTGCGGTTCTGATTTATCCACATATTCAAAAGTACCGAACAGGGATCTTCGCAAAAACTTTAAAACGTTTACATTTATTCTCGTTTCAAAAATAAAAGCGTTGCCTTTCAATGACTAACCAAATAAGCGCGATGTGCTGACCTGGTGGTTTTGATTGCCTGCAACCCTGGACAAGCTGAACGTTAAAAATGCCTAGCAAGAAAAAATGCATTATAGCAAAGAGATGGAGCGCTCCTTGGACAAACGAAAATGGTTATAGTCATACTGCTGTACAAGTGATACGCAAGACGCGGCACCGAACAGCTATCTTTGCAGGGAATCAAAAACGCAGTGGCTATTTCCCCGTGAAAAGCCCCCCTTCAAGCCATAATGACGTCGGTCGATTCTCTAGACCCTGATAGCGTGACGAAGCAGGTAGTGAACGAGGATAATTAGAAGGGATAGACCCCACTCTCCACTGTGGTGCCGCTCCCTGCATTGTCACAGCAGCAGGGTAGAATGAACCTACGCCACTGGCTGGAAGTTGGTCGTCTGACCGCGAAAAGCTGTTGCGTTTATGAGTTGTATGCGACTAAAGCGAAAAATCAAAGCAGGGTAAGATATCGATTAGTTAATGAATTCCGCATGAATCACATTTGGTTTCAATAACGCGCTATACACACTAACAAAACAACAACTGGAACGGAGAACACAGGACAAGCGCTTGTCCTGTGTCCTCCGTTCCAGTTGTCGTTTTGTTAGTTTGTAGCGCGTTATACAAACCAAATGTACAACCAACTTGCCCACATTGTGGCCTTGATGACTCACATATCGCACGTGAATCCTCTGGAATCAGCGCAGGCAGCGATGGTTCTTGGCCAGAGCCACAGCAGCGATCAGTTCCCGCAATGAACAACACCGCCGTCGGTGCCCTGGCCGCGCTTGGGATGCTTCGCGGGCCGCAGGTCACCGTTGATCTTCTGCCATCAGCTTGTAAATGTGGCGGTCGTTGTTTATGATATCTTCGCTGTTGAAGTGGAGTTTGTAGGTTCGTCTCTTCTAGATGGCTGGGATGTGCTTGCACAGTAAACTGAAGAATTCGTGTGTGACATTGCTGCAGCCAGGCTGGTGCTGGCACTGCATATGGGTGTCGCGCTGGCGGCGCAGTGCGTCCAGAGACTTCAATGAGTCGTCGAGGCCGCAGACGCCGGAGGCATGAGGAAGAGCACGAGCGTCGCCAGGCGAACAGCGAGGTAGACGTCGATTGTCACCGGCATGAACAAGAGGAGTGCCGCTGCGGTCGCCAAGGAAGTCTCTCTGGTGCTCAGTAGCGTATTTTGTGTGACGGCCTGCAAAAAAAGAAGCATCGCACACATTCGGGGAGTCTGTTTATGAACGCGTGACATTTTTTCGCACTTCATACGTAAAAACTGCGTATTAACATTGATGACAATGGTGAAAGGCAGGTAGCTTCAACTTCGCACTCGACATATGGGCAGACTAAGTGAATATGGTCAGCGAAAGGTTATATGTCGACGGAGCGAATATGGTCAACGAAAGGCGATCCCTCAAACTGTGATATTTTTTTTTATCTAAAGGCACCAGGACCATGTCTGTCATATCACTGCAACTTCCGTTAATGTAAACATCACGATACTAACAGTTGCATCGCAGAATATGGACATGCTTGTCAACTGCATAGCGTACGTTGCGCATTTAAGTCATACTCAGAAAGTTCCATAACGTCGACGCTGGGTGGAACTGCAGCTGTAGTTATTTGTAGTCTCAAAAAGCTTTTTTTTTTCAAAAGGCAAACGTGACGCTGATTTTGCTTTACATTAAAGTCTATTCGTAGATTTCTTTCGTATATTTTCAATGACTTTGAAGCTAAATTGTTTCTTCTGAATTCCATGTAACGAATATGTTATGTTACTTGAGTGGTTGGAAAAGAATGTTTGATTTGCTAAGACCATTAGCTTCTATTTTACGCCTCTAGGAAAACGTATGCAGTACTCACCTTCGCTGCGCCTTGAAGGTCGCCACCAGCATTGGCCTCAGATGATGACAATGATAGAGGCCTTGAGCAAAGGCCTTGTAACGCAGAGATCTCCGTCGGACTTGCCACCTTGCACTCGTCTTGGCCTGCCACTCTTGAGTATTTCGTGCAAACCGAAGAATTGTGGCTTTATCTTGGCCGTAGATGTTGATAATCTGGCATACAGTTGTGGTTGCGTTTTGCCTCATGCATGGTGTGGGCTGTTTCACCTGCAGTGCTGTGTTGCCTGTGCAGGGTGTCCATATACTACGCGTCCTTAGCGTGCGACATTTCATCGTGATCTCGATCATTCTGTGAGTATGAAGATGGCTTCTGCATTTGCGTAGTTTTCGTTTCCTTTGGTTAGTGTATTTTCGGGTAATCTCTGCGGGTGGCAGGGGGGGAGTTTCCCGTACAGCAACTGTTTTTTGCATGTGGAGCAGGAATGATGGCAGGTGAGCTTGTGCGGTTGACGGCCGCGGCAGAGGGCACTAAACATACAGAGGGCACTTAAGACTGCCTACGTGCTTCGAATGTGAAAGCATTGTCTCATCCTGAGCTCTGTTACGAGGTTCATTAAAGATTTCTTTGTTCATAACGAGATATACTCATTAGCACAATATCGTAAAGAAACTCATACGCTAGGTTCAAGTTTGTTCGCCAAAATTCGATGTTTTCTGGCCTATGGTTTGAGTGCTCGCCTTGATACGGTTTAATTCTCTACATCTTTGGAAGGAGTTTTTTCTTCTTTGCTGCAGACCTCACTACTTATGGTCTATGCTGATGTCATGAGAGCTCATGCTGACGTCACTGAGGAATTTCGTACCATGGTTGGGCGACTCACTGCTGACGGAGGCATTTGTGCTAATGGGACATAATAATTATTTCTCATTAAAAGCCAATCAATTGCGTGCGGCCTGCTCCAGGGGAACAGCCTCCCCTGCCGTAGTTCTGCCTGACAGGATGTTAGAATGGTGGTGTGGTTACGGGCGTGGTTGTGCCAGCTACGATGAATATACCTGGTTCTGTACGGGTTGTATATCTTGGTCGGTGCCTAGCGGCTGGCGTTAGCTTTTGTACAGTGGTGGCGCTGGAAACGGTGTCGTTTATTGTGTAGTGAATGGGCTGTAGGTCTGTTTTCGGGACGGCTATCATTATTCTTGTAATGAAAGGGCTGTAGGTTTGTTGGGTTTCTTCGCAGATTTTTCTCCTTTTCGTTGGTGTTCACGTTCTAGTTGTCGTTTAGGCGCCTATGATTGGAAGTCCGATGGTTGGCTGTTGGCAACAGGAACTGGAGTGGTGCCGCACGGGTGAATGTGTTGAAAAGGCGTGTAGTGAATGGACTGTAGGTACGTTTTCGGGACGGGTACCATTATTCGTGTATTGAATCTGCTGTAGGTCTGTTGGGGTTCTTCATAGATTCTTCTCCTTTTCGTTGGTGTTCACGTTAGATTGCTTAGGCGCCTATGTTTGGTAGTCAGGTGTTTGGCTGTTGGCAACAGGGACTGGAGTGGTGCCGCACGGGTGAATTTGTTGAAAAGGCATCTGCCCGAGCATGAAGAACAACAGAAGTGCCGACAGAAGTACCACGCACAGGAATTACATGGCCGCCGTGTTGCGAGGCCTATAACTTTGCTTGCCTCCTCAGCTTATGTAAATCGATCCGTATCTGCGTGAAGAAGTGCGTCGGAGGCACACGGAGAGACGGCGACGGCGAGGCAGTCTTCAAGCCGTGACCAGAAGAGGTAGCTAGTATCTGGGCGCTAATGGCACAACCTGCAAGAAATGGAAGAGGTGGGGAGCGGCATTCATTTAGAAACTATGCAAAATTCACAAAATCAAAATGTACAGTCCACAGAAGTGTTAGCCGTAAACCTAAATGATCTGCACTTCAATTGAACCGTAGAGAAAAATCGCTAAAAAGTACACGACGAAGTATCTCTGCCGATTATTCTAAACATGTCAAAGGACTTTCTTGTGCCCGCAGAAATTTACAATGTTTTGTTTTTGCTCTGATACATCTGAAAGACCAAAAAATAAGGAAGGACACAGAAGGAACTGTCCATCACGCATGTCTGGAAAGAACTTTTTTCTGCACTATCAGGTAGAAAGCATTGGAGTGGTTGAACTGCCTAAAAGTGCAGATAACCGCACGATTACAAAACTTTCGCTTTCAGATCCAGTGTCTCTAGTCACCGTCGACCGAACTGATTGTGAAGCTGACAGCGTTGAAACGAAAATCGTAGATTTCTTGAGTGTCCTGCTGGCTTCCTCACTTCAACGAACTGCCTTCGTGAATTGCGGGTGGCCTTTTCTCAGGTTCACATGCTGGCCAGTTAGAATGCAATGAGCAGTGGCGGAAGAATGATATGAACCACGCTTCCACATTTGTCGCATCGCGTAACGGAAATAAACGTTTGCTGTCTCGACGTGCAAGGGCAACAGTAAATGTAAATATCACTTGCATATTTGTTACAATTACTTTAGTTACTTTAAATTACTTCAATTAATTTTCTCTAGGTGAATGCTAAGATTGACCGGCGAACAGTGGTGGATATTCTGTCTGCGACGGTAAGGAATTCGACGGTCTGTACAGAGGATTCCGCGCAATCATGTGATTAAGGGCCTGCTACAGACTGCCGCACACTGCTACGTACATCACCACCAACTCAATCGGCCCTAAATGCCACGAATCCTACCCAAAGTGTAGGCACATTTATGTGCGCAGTCACTTTTTATGTCAAGCCGCTCTCAGTGATTGCTCTGTTTACCTCGGGTCAGCCCGAGGTCTGACCGGCCTGACGCGTGAAGGACTCCGGGAATTTTGACCACCGGTCAGCAGTCGATGTGATTGTTCGTGCTGATGATGGTACGCGTACGCATGGTGTTTTGTCTGGCTGTGCACGCTCTGTCGGTGTATATAGGGTGGCCGGTACGACGAATGGCAACCGGCAACAGGTCCACAAGTGGTGTCGCCTAGAGCAACACGTTAAAAAGGGGTGCAAATGAGTGTTACAAGCTGAACGAGCTCCGCCTTGAACGCAACTTATAGGCACAGGTTATACGGCAATGATTGATTTTGTTCATGGCGCTTACGCGTCCCAAATCGTCTTAGGCTATGAGTGACGCCGTAGTGAAGGGCTCCGGAAAACGAGCCACGACGAAAAATCTGCACGAAGTTGGCGGTGTACGCTCAGGAGAGCAGAAGAATAGAAGAGAGTGGTCCCCATTTATCCCAGTATTAATAACGTAAAACAATGATTTTGTCAAGGTTTTCTCCTCCGATTGAACGGCACACAACGTTTAGCAGGTGTGCGGAAAGTAATCATTTATTGATGCCCACATGCACGCCGCGTCCTGCTTTATTTTCAGGACTTTGAAACTGAGAAAGTGACTGGAAAGACAAGGTTTGGGGTTATGGTGGTTTAAAGTCCCAAAGCGACTCAGGCTATGAGGGACGCCGTAGTGGAGGGCTCCGGAGGAAAGAAAATTAAGGCGGATGGCTATCAACAATTATCTGGGAAAGCACATATCTTTCGGAGTTGTGGTACTAATAGTAACTGGCGGCCAATCATTGGCTCAGCGACAGCTCCGGCCAGATTGCGGCAACTACTATTTACTACTAGCTTTTAAAGCATTATTAAAATGACTTTTTCCTGGGAGGTATTTAGAGGGAAACTGAAGACAGTGGCACGCAATTATTCTCCTTAGAGAAAATTTATTACTTTTGCTGTTTTTGGTTATGATGACGTTTCAATGGACCGCTCATAAAGGAGAATTATCGCTGAAAAAATTTCCTTGAAAATTCGTTCCATCACGAGTCGTTTTCTCGTGTCGTCCTGAGAGGAAAAGACTGTTTGCCATCGTTTTAAAGTAAATGGCGGTGAAGTGTGGTCGCTGGGATTTGGGCCAATAAAACGCCCGAATTCGACTGGATAAATCGCCTTGAGGAAGTTTCGTTTTCGGACATACACCAATGCAGGTCAACCTAGTATGTATTTGCACTCAGTGCAATTTTCAACTGATGGGCACCAGTCCCCAGTCGAAAACTGCAAGTCTGTTTATGCGACACAAGAAGACTGTTTGGTGAAACGTTTTGTACTCCCTATAAAACGTCATTTTAGCTCCTGACAAGGACAGGCAATTAAAACGTGTTAAGTGAAAGTGACTGGAAAGACAAGGTTTAGGTTTGGGCTTGTGGTGGTTTAAGGTGGTGTACGTAGGCGCATCCGTATTACGAAGTATAAAAGCTGTGGGTTAAGAAGACACGTATGCCCATTTCTTCCGTCTAGCGAGCCGGATAACTCCAGTGGCAGGAGCGACTCCAACGGCTGCTTGATGTAGCCGCACACGAAGATGAGAAGGTGGTCAAGCCTGTCGAAACCAGAAGAACGCTGGGCGAGCGCACTGGCACATAAAAACGCGAAAGCAGCGTGGGACACTTAACGCAAGGGTCAGCTTTAAAAACAGAAGCTGCTCAATGCGGTGGCATGTAAGCACTTAAACTGACGAAGAAAGCCGAACGCGTTCACCTAAAAAAAAGCGGATGTTGATTGAGGAGGCTCCTAAAGCAACGAAAGCACTTAGAGATCATACACAGTGCCTAGCTAGAAAAAAAGAGTGCGCAGCAAGGCAGGGGAATATTCATCCTCCAAAGTGATGGGCCAAATCCGGTGTGGGGCTACCACCTTTCATGGGCCGTCCTAGAATGCGTTACGATCCTTTGGTGCAATTCATTTCATAACGACACGTGCCCTCGGCGGCACGTAACTGCAGTTTTTTTTCCTATCGGTATAAGCATCGCTCAATACTTTCCCTTGACTTGCGGTGTAGTTTAGTTTACCCAACTCTTCACAAAGTGTGCCGCGACCGCTGGAGGTCACGCTGCAAGTGCTAATGAGAGAGAGGCATTAGGTCTCAATCCCCGTTCTCGCTTTCGTTTCTTGCTTGCCGTTTCTCTAGCTGTGGGGTCACATAAGAGTTTCAACCTCCTAGCCGAGTCGCATATGCCGTTTAGAACTTCGGCGCAAAGCTCCTGATACAAAAGTCCGTTCCGAGCTCCGTGCTCGGAGCTAGAATCTAAGCACTCAATAAAGGGCCTCAGAGAGGGGCTTTCGTAAACTTGTGTTCCTGGGATGTTAAAGGGTGCCGCTTCACAAATGTCCTCCACCAAGAATTTTAATATTAATAATTGATTTTGGGGGGGAGAGGAAATGACATAGTGTCTGTCTCGTATATTGATGGACACCTGAACCGCGCCGTAAGGGAAGGGATAAAGAAGGGAGTGAAAGAAGAAAGGACGAGAGAGGTGTCGTAGTGGAGTGCTCCGGAATAATTTCGATCATCTGGGGATCTTTAACGTGCACTGACATCGCACAGCACACGGGCGCCTTAGCTTTTTTCCCCCGTAAAAACGCAGCCGCCGCGGTCGGGTTCGAACCCGGGAACTCCGGATCAGTAGCCGAGCGCCCTAACCACGGAGCCACCGCGGCGGGTCAAGAATGTTTATGTGGAAGCTAGTTAGATGGAAACTTGGAAGCTTGGAAGATTGTGTGGAAGCTGAGCTAGATGCACTCAAAATTTGAACTTCCGCGTCCCTCCTCTTCTCAATTTTCGCACGCCGAAACGTCGGCGCTCCCCCGCCGTCCACACTAAAGACCGAACCCACTCGGCCCTGCTCCACCGGATGCCGGCGCGCGCAGCCACGGTAGCTGAAAAACGTCTCAAAGAATTTGGCGCGGCGAAGCAATGATAACCCCCGGCTGCTTGCACGACGTGACGTCGTACGCCAGGTTTCGCCCGAGAAAGCCCGGCAGCGCGCGTCGCCGCGAGATCCCAAGGCGGGAAGTTTTTAAAAAAGTACTTTAAGTTTGCCGCCCTCGTACGCGGCATGATTGCTGGGTGGCCTGTACTCCACATAACGCAAGCATTTTAAAGCCAAGTTCGAACACTCTTTTCTGTGGCCTTTTAAGACCTAAAATTGTGTTGCCCAGCATTCGGAGCCAGCTCGCGGGTGAATAAACGTCCTAGTAATGAGGCCATAACGTCGCGCTGTGAATTCGAGTCCGCTAAATAATGTTGCGGAAGCGTACGGATTCATCGCGCCATGCAATGTCGTACGCGGCTCCAATCTTGCATCCCTACCATTTTGGAAACCCCCTGTGTTTCAGATTGGCTCACGAGAAAAAATGTGTACACGCTAATCAGATTGCCAACTATGGTAAAAAGGCGTTAGGGGTTATGATTTCAGTTTTTAAAACATGACCCCTAACGCATTGATGATCGCATCTAACACGCTCACTCGGGCATCACTATCCACGACGTCTCATTTCCACTCCAAGTGATGATGAGGCCTTATGTGAAAACTCTCCGGCACCTACAGGGCCGATGCTGCCGCTACCATAATTTGTGAGGTCCTCCGATTGGGGTTTGCATCACGCTTTCCACTTCTGGGAAGATCCACGCGCGACGATGGGGTTAGAGATACGGATAACAAGGACAATAAGCTTAACAGTTTCAATTGCGAACGGTGTCAGTGTTCTCACCAGAGGAGATGTGGCGACCATGGAGGCAAGCGACCGAAGTCTCGTTCCCCGAGCTTGTCACTGGATCCACGGGATGTTCAGTGCTGGCTCCACTCGACAGTTGTTGTAGTGGCTGCTGTGCAATGTGGTGGGTGCCAGGTGGTTACACTTTCTCTACGACTGTCGGTGGTCTTCCGTCTCTGGTGCCTCTGGATCAAAATGGAAACCATTCTCGGGCCTTCTCCTACGGTGTTTCTCCTCCTGTGACGGACGAAAGGTGAAGTGGTAAGCATGTTATAGAGCAATACAGGTCGAAATGGTTTAAATACTTCATATATTACACCCTCAGGGGTGCACACAGGGAATGTGACAGCGAGTACAGTTTATAAAAAATCGAATGACTTCGGTGGCAAAGGAGACATTTTGCTACGGTAAACATGAAACCCTGTCTTCCACAGACTAAACCTTCATGACGTAAGGATACGTTTTGTTTGTAAAAGTCTTATGCTCAGCTCCTGTGGCAGTGAACGCAACTCAAAAGTGAAACTGAGCAAGCGGGTTCATTACGAGTCTACACATGACAAATATTCTCCATACTCGAGCCTACAGAAAAGCTTCAAGTTAAGTTTAATTTATCAAAGTTATATCTTCCTTTTGTTAAAAGGTTGGCAGCATGTTACGTACCAAGCCGCCTGTGATGTCCGAGGCCCGCGCGTTGCGGGCGAGCGCCAGAGAACGAACAGCCAACACAGAGTCCGGTGAACGACTGGCTTTATTCATATTCGCGCGCTCCGCGAACTGTGCAGTTAAGCACAGCAATGGGGCGGTGCCGCCATCTGTTGGACTCTTGGCCAAATACGACACCCCTCCCCACCCACACAAAGAAGGTAACGTGAACAGGCCTCACGGCGAATAGCGTACATTGGGCCGTCTTGCTCTTGAGCTTCTTCGCAACGGTGGTGTTTGCGGCTCACACTTGGGAAGCTCTGGATTAACCGGCACACCCAGTGCTGAATTATCCCTTGGTGGAGCCTCGTGCTGTACAGATCCGTCCTCGCTGCCGGCATTCAGGTGTGATTGCATGGCAGAGGTCTGTTGGTCATCTGCACTCACATCACGTGTACCGACTTGATGTTTTGCTGCAGCCGGCGGAGACACTTCGGTTGCGGAGAAATCGTGTCGCAGATGTTCTTGATGTCGCCTCCAGGACCGACCATCAGGCAATGTGACATCGGCGATGTGGTCGCCCGATGTAGCAGTCACCATTGCAGGAAACCAGGGTGGACCATCTCGAAAGTTTCGTGCATATACAGAATCCCCTGGCTGCACAAGCGGCGTCCGATGGGCATGCTGCTCGTGCGCAACTTTCTGCTTTAGCTGCCTTGTAAGAACTGTGGACCTCATGTCAGGCCGCAGTAGGGTCAAAGCTGTCTTCAGCTTGCGCCCCATCATCAACTCAACCGGGGAGCACCCAGTAGTCTCGTGCGGCGTTGACCTGTAGTTCAGCAGGACGCGGGCTAGCTGACAGTCGAAGCTTCCACCCACTGCTTTCTTCAGCTTTGCCTTGATAGTTTGCACTGCACGCTCCGCAGCACCATTGGATGCCGGGTGATACGGTGGCGTCAGCACATGCTTTATGCCATTGCGCTGAAGGAATTCCCTGAACGAGGCACTCACGAATGCTGGCCCATTATCCGACACAATCACGTCTGGCAAACCATGGGCAGCAAACATAGTCCGTAGGCATGGAATCGTGGCATCTGCTGATGGTGTGGTCACAGGAACAACTTCTATCCATTTTGAAAAAACATCCGTCACGATCAGCAAGTAGCGATTCTTGAGAGGTCCAGCAAAGTCGATGTGAATTCGTGACCACGGCTTCTCGGGATACGGCCATGGCGTCATAGCTACTGGCCGCGCAGTTCTCTGGTTCTCCTGACACACACGGCATCCACGCACCGTATTCGTAATGTCTTCATCCAGGGTCGACCACCACACATGGCTTCATTTTTGAAATTCCAGGGTGGCCTTCATGGAGTAGACGCAGCACTTGAGGTTGCAGTGTACTAGGAATAACCACTCGCGAACCCAGCAGGATGCAATTTTCTTGGACGCTCATTTGCGTTGTGCGATTGGCATATGGCTTTAGCACAGGATCCCGCAGCTCTGTTCCAGCCCACAGTGCCTCGCGAACCTACCTTTGCTAACACAGGGTCTTTGGAAGTGGCTTCCGCCACAACAGACGCCACCAAAACCCTGGGGTAAACAGCCTCAAGCATGAATACTTCAGCTGGCCGCTCAACAGTGTGTTCCGAAGTAGGCAGCGGCAGCCGACTCAAGCAGTCAGCGCTGGCGATGCTGGCTCCGGGTCTGTACTTAAGCTTGTAGTTATAAGCGGCCAGCATCAGTGACCAGCGCAGCACTCGAGGAGAGCACGTCTCTGGCACGGGTTTGTCAGCGGAGAGCAGGCCTAGCAAAGGCTTGTGGTCGGTGACCGCCTCAAACTCCCTGCCCCAGACATATTGCCGGAACTTGGTCACTCCAAACACCAGGGCAAGTGCCTCTTTATCCAAGTGACTATAGTTGCGCTCAGCTGATGTGAGACTTCTTGATGCAAAAGCGATCGGACGCTCAGCGCCCGTGTCCTCACGGTGAGCCAGCACAGCCCCCACTCCATACGGTGATGCATCGCAAATCAGCACCAATGTTTTCCTAGGGTCGTAGTGTGCCAAAACCGCAGCAGACACCAGCAACTCCTTGCTTTCCCTAAACGCGCGTTCCTGGTCAGCACCCCACATCCACGATGTCTTGGCTCCAAGTAATTGATTCAGTGGATGAAGAACAGCAGACAGATTTGGCAGGAATCGCCGGTAGAAATTTACCAGTCCCAAATAACTTTGCAGTGACTTCACATCGCTAGGCTTGGGGGCCTTCAGCACAGCCTCAGTCTTTTCAGGGTTAGGATGGAAACCAGCCGACGTGACAACGTGGCCCAGGTATTCCACTTTTGGACCCATGAAGGTGCACTTGTCAAGCTTCAGCTTCAGACCGGCTTCCTTCAAGCGATGCAGTACTCGGCACAAGTTCTGAAGGTGATCCTTATCATTGCGCCCAGTCACCAGGATGTCATCGAAGTACACGACCACGTGTGGTAGACCGCGCATCAAGTTGTCCATCTCCCTCTGGAAAATCGACGGTGCCGAGGTTACGCCGAAAGGCAGGCGTGTGTATTGGTACAGCCCCCTTGGCGTGTTGACGGTCAGCAGTTTCGAGGACGCCTCGTCCAGCTCCACTTGCAAGTAGGCATCCTTGAGGTCGAGCTTGGAGAACTTCTCACCCCCACTCAGTCTGGCGAATAGATCCTCAACACGCGGTATCGGATAGTTCTCCAGCACAGTCACAGGATTCACCGTGACCTTGAAGTCACCACAGATTCGAATCTGTCCGTTGCGCTTGAGAATAGGCACAATGGGTGCAGCCCATTCTGATGATCTTACCGGTTGCAGCACTCCAGCGCGTTCCATACGGAGCAGATCCTCGTTAACACGATCGATCATCGCGAACGGTACAGATCGAGGCTTGAAAAACCTTGGTTTGGCATTGTCTTGAATGGTGATCTTGGCAGCCAAGCCCTTGAGAGTTCCAAGTTTGCCATCAAAAACAGTGGAGTACGCAGCCAGTACATCCTCAAGCGACGACACAGCATTGAGCTCTCTGGCATTGCATAATTCCAAGCCAAGACCCTTCATCCAACCGCGCCCCATGAGGGACGGGCAATCACCAGAAACAACGTACAACACCTCCTCGCACTTCCGGTTCCCCAGCTGAACAGTCACAGGCAAACTTCCTAGTACAGGAGACAGTTCACCTGAGTAGCTCTTCAACACAACAGTTGAAGGCTTCAGACGTGCCGACGGAAACTTTCGGTGAAATGTGTCCCCAGATACGACGGATACACTTGCTCCCGTGTCAACTTCCATTAGCAGCGAAGTTCCGTTCACCGCGACTTCCACGCGGTATGGCTGAGTAACTCCTGCAGTGCCTTGCAGACTCCACAATTCGTATACCTGAAGCGCATCCGGTCGCTCATTGGCTTCATCACACCTGGCATCGTTCACGACATGCACAGATTTGTTCACAGACGGCGGCGCCGCTTTCCTGGTATTTGCTACATCTTTCGCTCTCCTGGTGTTTGTCGCATTTTTTCTCCCCTTGCACACACGAGAGAGATGGCCCTTAATCCCACAGTTGTGGCAGACACTGTTTAGATGTCGGCACTGCGTCGCCAGATGCCCGCCACCACAGCGAAAGCACAAAATGGCCGTTTCTTCTCGCCTCGGCTTCGTAGAGTCACGTGACACAGCGTTGGTCGGCGCGACAAAGGGCGCGGGCGCCGTTGAAAGCACTTGCGAATCCTTGTTTGCCGCTTCCATCGCGATAACCGTTTTCTTCGCCATGTCAAGCGTCAAGTCCGGCAGCTCCAACAGTCGTCTCTGCATCGATTCATCGTTAATTCCCGCCACTATACGGTCGCGCAGCATTCTCTCACGAAAGGTGCCAAACCCGCATTCATCGGCCAGCTTGTTCAGGGCTGCGAAGTAGTCAGCAGCCGCTTCACCCGCCTGTCGTGTTCTGGAGTTGAACTTGAATGAGGCAACAACTTCCGACGGCTGTGGCGAGAAATGCCTCCCGAGGACATCAAAAATGGTAGTCAAACTTGCCTCGCACGGCTTCACGGGCGCCAGCAGATTCCGCAGCAAGGTGTATGTGGCCGGGCCACAACACGTGAGCAAGACAGCTCGTTTCTTGTCATCCGGCACATCGTTGGCAAAGTACTGAACAGCTCTCTCTCGGTACTCGTCCCAGTTCGTCTGCGTGTCGAACGGCTCAAGCTTGCCGACGCCTGGCATTTCCGAAGTACAGGAACGCTTCAAACAGTTCAACACGTGTTCCTCGTCGCCATTGTGATGTCCGAGCCCCGCGCGTTGCGGGCGAGCGCCAGAGAACGAACAGCCAACACAGAGTCCGGTGAACGACTGGCTTTATTCATGTTCGCGCGCTCCACGAACTGTGCAGTTAAGCACAGCAATGGGGCGGTGCCGCCATCTGTTGGACTCTTGGCCAAATACGACACCGCCTTGCCCAGTGGAATCGCAGCTCTGTACTTCTCCGCACCAGGGCGATTGATGACTATTCGCAGTACATGGGACTTGTTTGCTGTAGCAGTGGTCTTTGAGCTGCTTGTGGAACGCAGTCGTCTTGACGATTGTAATTTATATGTGGTGTTTGTATAGCTGAGGTTGTTTGATGAGCCAGGTGATTTTTTCCAGTGTTGCCGATGCCAGTGTATTGTACTGGTATCAGATATTTCGTTGCTTTTCGATGTCTTGGCAGCAAGAACGCCTGCAATCATAGAGGTGGCGACTATTTTCTAAAGTATCTTTTTTGGCAGTCGGGTCCCTCATTGGTGGTTGTCGAGATTGCTGTGCTCTAGGGTTGTCACACTCGTTCCAGTGCTTATTTTTAATTTGTGGAATGTCGTGGATCTGAGTATCAAGAATATTCTGCTCCTCTTCCAGCTTGAGGTTGACACAGAGGCAGATGTTTGCTGCCACCAGAGTCTCAAATACAAGGGTCTCGCTAATATTATCCTCTTTCCTAGTAGTCGCTGTGTCACAGGGTGTTCATGGCTCTTCTGTAGGGTGTACTTGTAACCGTTTGTTGTCTTCTCTGTTGCCTCGTGGTGATGGTCAAAAGCTGTGCTGTTGCTTGTAGAGTTTCAGCGTTGTTTCGTGCCTTAATATTCCTTTGTTTTGTCTTGTTCGTGTATGCTTCCTTTTTGTCTTTGTTCTGCGTGTATTGCTGCGGTCGGCATGTTTTTGTGGTTTTCGTGTGGTTCTTGTTTCTGCGTTTGTGGTCTTATGGTTCGTTTTTGTGATGATCGCACTTGTGTTTGTGTATGGTTGACAGCGGGTTGGAGGCCGCAGGCATGAGAAACAGCACCAGTGCCGCTTGCCAAATGGCTGGAAGGAGAGCATGAAGAACAGGAGGAGTGTCGCTTTGGGAATATAGGATGCCTCTTGGACCTAGGTCTTTTGTCTGGACATCTGGAGACATGGGTCTGGACGTTCAGAAGCTAATCCTAGAAACCACGGCAGAGGTGATCTGGGCCGTGCTGCTCGGTAGTCCTAGGTGCAAGAAAACCTGCAAAAAGAATGGTGGTCACCTTGGAGATGTACTGACCACACAGCAACCTTTTCTACCTAAAGGCGTATTATCGAAAAAAAAACACGTAGGATATCTACGCTACGCCTTGTATCATAACCCAAGTACCACGTGCCTCAGAGAGAGAGGGAGAGAAAACTTTTTCTTGAACCAAATTCAGGGAAGTTTTAAGCTCAGAGTCTCGGAGTATGAAAGGATCCATTGGAACCTGGCGGCTGGCTGCTTGGGCTTGATTGATTTCTTTTTGCTTATCTGGGTCTGAGCTGAGCATTAGAGCCTCCCACATTTCTCCATTTCTAATGGTCCATCAATTTTTTTCTAAGTGTGTGCATAAATACTTCTTTGGTTTGTGATCTGCAATCTACAGAGTTTACAGTGCGGTTCGACTGTTATTCGAAAATGACGTCATAAATTCAAACACGTGCTAAATTTAATGCAGGCTACGCGAGTGCATTGAACTGGAACTGCTGGGCAGGAAAAAAATCTCGCAATGCAACAAATTGAGAAACTTTGAGCGCAGGTTCCATGGCGCTGTCAGGGTGACTTGTAAGCCTTCTAGACTTATTCTGCACAGACTCCGCCGTACGAGTAACACCACGTTCTTATGATATGCTAAGGAAAACTGGCAATGCGCTGCGCGGTTCGTCCCCGCATACTGTACTGTTTTGAGCAGTAAGGCCCCTTTGTTCCAAAAAAAAAGAACCGACAACAGCCAAGTGCCGAAGAGCGGAAATGGCGCTACTTCTTCGCTCAACACTCAATGGGTCGCAGATACCACATTTAACTTCTAACAATTACTGTTGCTTACCAGGGACTGCCTAACGTCAGCAGCTGTTAGCGACATTCGCTAGACGTAGCACCGGCCAATGACACACCCGACAAAAAGTATCGGTGGTGAGTGCATAGCCTTCCAAAGCGAGTGTTATCCTACCGAGTGTTATGCACCTATAAAAAGCATCGATGAAATAGTAGTTCTCGTACACGCTATTCTCACCATCAAAACCCATCATCCCATCATTCCCTCCTACAACATGATAAATTATCTCTGCATTGTATGGGTGCGTTTTTATACTGTGCCAGAAAACAAGCGTGTGAAGGGATGATCGCCAAAAACCTTGCCGTTATCTCAATATCTTTAGCTGATATTTCTCAGCTTTGCGAAAACGAAGAACATATGCCGTGCTCACCGGTACTACGTCCAAAGTGATCATCATCAGAGGTCGGCTTCGATGAGGTCCACGGTGCGGGGGTAGTATCGAGGAGTCGAGGCACAGACGCAGCTTCAGTTACCGCTTGCTTCGCGCTACCTGCAGTGTTGGCAGCCAACGAGTTCCGGGTTCCATTGCCGCTGCTCGTCTAAGGTCAACTAAGTTGTCTTCGGCCGTTTGTTATTATCCTCTTCACTGGTGTAAAAGTCTTGTCAAAACTATGGTCTCGTCTCGTGATCGTGTCGCAAGTTTTCGCTGTATTGAAGAAGGCTGTTCTGTATCTTTTTGCTGATTCCGTTGTGATGTCCACATTTGTGCTTGCTTCGGTTAGGGTCATGTCGTGTTCTGTGTCTGAGAGTCGCTAGAAGCGTGGCCGCCATTCTCAAGAGGAGCTGGGTTGATGCGGATGACCTCGGCGCCAGGGCACGTGCTGAGTTCCGTCGCTGCCTGGATGGGACACTGCACATTCCTCACGCATGCGCAGATTTCGCCTCGATAAACGGCGACGCCGCTCGTGGTAGATGTCCAGCAGGCGGCCTGCACCGATAACCTGCAGAGAAGCCTTCTATGCGATTATCTGTTTAAAAGTTAAAGTATTATACAGTATGTCCAATTAGCAAAACACCCATCATACGCCTTCCATGCCAGGAAATTTGGAGGATATCAGAGCATTTTTTGACGTGGCACCGAATTACATTACGTAATCGTAGTCAACGCTTCTGCGCACATCCAGGAAGCATTGCTTGGACATGTGGATTAAAATTTAGATAACTGTGCATAACATGTGGGTCACTTTCTGGAATCAGTAAGCATAGTGTCGATGCTGGAGCTTATGTACAAGTCAGGAAACAAAGTGCGCCAATTCGTGGTATCCCTGTCAGCAACTCTCCCCACAAGATGACGAATTATGGTATCACTATGCTATTAGCGGAAAGCTTGACAGCCAGTTTCATCTTAATGGATGACTGTAATGACTGTAATGTCTAAGTGTTGATAAGTAATGGTACTCGTGCCTTGTCAGTAATTGTGGAAGACCACTTGAGTGTGACCTCAGCATTACACATGCTTTCTGGAGCACATTCCTATAAATATAAGGCTCTAGCTCGCAACACACAAATAAGCCAGATGGCATAGGAGCTCACCACATTGCATTCCCTCTGGGATTGCAGGCCGCGGTGATGCTCGTAAGGGCCGCAGAGAGACAGTCCAGAGTGCACCCGCCCCCGTCAGTTCCATGGGCGCGATCAGGGTGCTTCCCATCTTATGTCATTCTTGCCGTTGCGCCTCCAAAGTTAGTCCTCGTCCTTGCAGCTGGGATAGTAGTGCTAGGTGAAATCATCTGGGTACATGGTGCTTCTCGGCGGCTGGGATGTACTAGCACCACGGCACCACGTCCACAGGAGGCCTAAGAGCTCTCCCGTATCCCTCCCTGTCCCGTCACAGCTGTCTTTCTAGCCTCATCCGTCATCCTCTCCTCTATCATGCATGTCGCAAACACAGAAGTCATTTCTCCATGGCAATAAAGAAAAAAAAAAGAAGTCATTTCTCCATAAAGCTTGAGTCGACACTACTTATGAATGTTTATATTGGTTTGGTTCACGAAAGTTTAACATTCCGAAGGAACACTCAAGACGCTATGAGGAACGCCGTAGTGAGGTGTTCCGGAAATTTCCACCACCTAGTGTTCTTTAACGTGCACTGACATCGCACAGTATACGAGCCTCTAGGGTTTCGCCTCCACCGAAATTCGACTGAGAGTGCAGTTCATGGTATTTGGTTTTGCTCGTAGGTCCTTATGGTCTGCGTTCGGCTGGTTGTTTCCGTCCAAGACACTTCGACGTTAACTTTAGCCTTGTTGATTCCAGTTGTTCGAAGGTCGTGGTTCTTTTGCGCGGTTTCGTGTTCTTAGTACTGGCCGTCCACGTACTGCTGCTCTCGTTAACGAGGATCTCATTGTAGGACATTACACTCGATCGTGATTGTGACGTGTGGGTCAAGGTGGCTTCCATTTTTGTGTAATGTTGGTGCTTGGTTTGGTTAGAGGGCGTTCGCGTAATGAGCGTATAGCTTTCGGGGTCTTAGACCACCTTTTCCATGGTGAAGAGCATTGATGCCGTAATTTTCGACGACGTTAAAATGATTGCTCTTCCGTGTAGGATAGGGACAGCTGAAATAGTGGCGTGGTTGTGTGTGTAGTCGTCATGGCAGCACCGATCTATATAGCTGGAATTAGAGGGCTTGTATATCTAGGTGGTGGGTGTAATAGCTGGCATTATTTTGTCTTTGAATGGTGTCGTTACTCTTGTAGTGAATCGCACGCATATATCTTGTGGTGTTCAGTGCCTGTATTGTTCATCAGTTGGTGTTGTGACGTTGTTAGTGTACTTTATGTGCCTATGTTCTCCAGTGCGGCACAAGGCGGCACGCAAAAGCACATGAACTGGTGACACACAAGTGAATGTGTTGAAAAGGCGTGTTTCCCGCCCATGAGGAAGAACAGGAGTGCCGGCGAATGCACCCAGAGAATTACTCGGCCGCCCTGTCACGAGGCGCACACTGAGTTTTCTAAGAGGATACTCCTTTTTATAGGAGTAGAGGGTCTCCACACTGCTGACAGAAACAGGCATGGTGCGCCTAAGCGAATGCGCTGCAATGGCGAAAATCACCGGTGCATGAATAACAGCAGGAATGACGGCGTTCCTGATGCAGGAGTGGCCATATTCGTCATGGCAGATGGAATTACTGCTACTGTGGTTGTGCAGGGTCGATGCATTGGGTCTACCACACGTTTTCTGTCGTCTTGTTGTGTTCCGTTGTACATGTGGTGTGGGCGTACAGGGTACTGCTTGAAGAAAAAAAATACCGTAGTCATTAATTTCTTAATAGAGGAACGATGTTAGTAAGGCTGCTTGTCTGTGGAAATCGCTGGTATCCATGCGGTGGTTGAAGCTATTCTTGCGGTGTGTTTATGAGTGTAGTCATTGCAGCTAAAATTATGGCTGCTGCGGTGATTGTACAGGAAGGGTGCATTGGCACCTAGCCCATAGTATTGTCTGCTGGATGTTGTGTTTCCTTTGTGCACGTGTCTGTGTGGGGGGAGAGAGGGGTGAGAGGGTCCCCAAAATGTCGGCTTGCAACCGTCAAGAAGTACAGCAACAGTGCGCCGCAGAGAATGCACTGAAAAGGTGGAGATCACTTATTGGTCACTTAGTCTTGAAGGACAGCACAGCGCCACTGTTCTGTATGCAGCGGTGGTGTTGAAGATCTATGGTGTTTTCTACTTGGGCCATGCATGTACTTTAGGTGCAAGTAGTCTTGTGAAGTAGTTTCCCGTGTAAATCGTGGTGGCTGCAATGAGCGGCTGTGAATGCGCAGGTTGTATGTATTGGTGTCTAGTGCAAGATATTTTCTGCTGGGCTGTGTTCCATTTGGCAGTGTGGAGTACATGTCTAGAGTCGCCTATACTGCGCAAAACAACCGCCAGGAGTAGCACCTAAGCGTATTTGTCCAAGAGGCTTAAGTTCACCGATTCATGAAGAGCAGTAGGAGTGCCACCACGATCATCACAAGGCCACGGCTGCGCGCCTCGAATTCGGAGCTTGAATTGTGCCAGGCAAGCTCCAGAAATGCCAGTGAGTCGGTGACAATGAGCCAGGTCCAATTACCTGCAAGAAATTGATGATTCGGGTTCAGGATCAGGAAATTCTCTCTCCATAGAGCTTTGATTTTTTTTTCTCCTGTGAATAAACACCGCAATTCGTTTTTAGAAGATTCGGAAGGGCATCGGTCGGAAGAGCGACTGGACAAAGTAGGTGGTGGCTGTCAGAGTGGTGCTTAGATAAGGACAGCACATTCCTCGGCAACTTTCGCTTAAAGGTACGTGGGCAAAGCAGCACAGATATTTGTACCAGCTGCTACAGGAACGTGACCTCACCGTCTCGCTCTCACGTGGAGCAGAGGTAATTACATGCAGTGTAACGGGGCCATGCCTAGGATCGCGGTTTGAACAAAACCAAGTGTGCGTGCTTATAGCAGCAAAATCAATATGAGCCATGGCTTGTTTCTTTATAACGGGTTTCCGCTTTTGAATTCTTCTAATTGAGGTGCGATCTTTGCTCCGTCTGAACCTCATGCTCTGGCAACGTGTGCATTTTCTAAAATTAGAGCCTTTTAGAAATTGGAGTATCCTCATAGAACTGAACTGACATTTTTTGAAGCGCTCTGACCTCAAAGCGATTTTTTCGGGTAGGTAAACGATAAAACCTTGGTCAAATAAAAGCAAATAAGCACAGCTAAAAATATGCTTTTCTGATCAGATGCTATTCTGGTCAGTACTGAATCCTGAACAGGAAGTTAGTAACTGTCCCTATTTGTGCTGCTTCACCCCGCATCGATCATCGATAGAGTTTTAATCTGAAACTAAACATTTTTTATGCACTCTTTCTCAGCACTATAATGGCATGTGGCAGACATTGATATTAATGCCTTCAAGACCGGATGCCGACCGGATGCCCCATAATATCCGTAAATTTTCAATGCATTCTCTTTAATGTTATTTCTTTATTTCCAGCCGCAGGCCTCTTTTTCATTTACTTTTCCGGTTTATGTTTGTGTGCGCTGTGATTTGACGCACCAAGCTCAAAATTTATCCACTGCTTGCTCATAAGCATAATATTTGCAGTGGAATTGATCTCTAAGGCTAATCAAATACTAAATGTAAGAAACAGAGAACGCCCCTGGAGGTTACATTTTTGCTGAAGGCATTAAAGTAACAATATATCTGAAGGCTTGAGGAAAAACATTTCTATACGGTGCAGTACATGGGGCCAGGGCATATGAGAGACAACGCTGCCAAAGGCGTGCATTTCCGTTTTTCATAGCCCCTACTCGGCGCTAATTTCTTTAGGTACAGGCTACAATTTGGACATTTTCAGAGCGATTACGGTCTTAAGAACTGGCGATCACCAGCAGCCGTGGCACATATTTTGTAGCAAAAGCTACGCTAGGCTAGCGGAAGCGAGTTACACAGTGTCTCTCTGAGGCCACAGCTGCGCGCGCGTCGTAACCACGGCAACCAGCTGAGCTCTGCTGATGCGCTGCACCGCACCTTTCCTCAAAATTTAATTTTCAATTTCCCCTTTCTTCCTTTCTTTACCTCCCTTCTTTATCCCCTACCTTAAGGCGCATTTCAGGTGTCTACCAATTACTACGCGATTTCCTTTCCTCAAAAACCAAAGAAAATTGAGGGGCACTTTGGCGATCTAAAGTCCGTGAGGCGAAAGCCCTCGGCCAAGGTTAAATTTCGGGGGCGCGTGGGCCAACTTGGGGGGTGACACGGGCCAAATTTGAGGTTGGTGTTTCGCCGTAGTCGAATCAGGCTGAGCATCGATTTTCGTGCAGCTCAGCCAAGGTCAAATGTCGGGATAGACCCCGGCCCAAATTTGGCGGTCACCATGGGCATCGATTTTGGTGCAAATCGGCAGAGGTCAAATCTACGGAGTGACCCGAGCCAAATTTGGGGATCACCATGGTGTTCGCTATAGCCTACTTAGGCTGGAGATCGATTTTGGTGCAAATCGGCAGAGGTCAAAGTGTGGGTATGACGTCACTTCCGTTGCGCGACTTCCGGTTGGTGATGTAATGGACGGACACGATCTCGATCGGGAGTATGAGCCGCTGGCGTTCAATGGGTTGATTGGCTTTGTCATCGTTGTAGATGCAGTTCATATTCACGAAAGGAAAGGCGCGCAACTTTGCTCCCTAAGTTAGTACACACCTCAAGCAAGCTTTCATGCAAGTGGTGTTGGTGTTACGCGGCAAAAACCTGCCTTGATTGCGTTCCGCACACTGGACAAGCAGCGCGCCCACCCTGCCATCCTGGAAGGTAGCCGTTAAAGGTTGATCTTGAGAGGTTCGTCACCTAATGAACGCTGCGCTGCAGCCTACTGCTGCAGCATTCACACACAACGCTGTCTGCCACAACGCTGCCAGCGATAATGCTGCAACCCACATCTCTCTTCTCTCACCACCGCCACATATGTACCTCAAAGCGCGATCGAGGAATCCACTGACACAGAGTCAGCTATGCGCTCTTTCTTTCCTCAATAATAATAATAATAATTGGTTTTTTGGGGAAAGGAAATGGCCTCAAAATCATGCAAGACCAGAACATTGTCAACGCCAACGCTAATGAGCACAACGAACGCTGACAGCTTTCGCTCTGTCCATCCTGGATTAGTTGAGATAATCCACATTCATTTTTTGGTGCGCCTTCAGAAAAAACGCAATTACTGGTGCTCAAAATGAATTTAACGACGTTTTTAACGTTCGACTGCTGTAGCTATAGCCACCACTATAGACGCGCCTGCACTGTAAATGCTGAATCATACGATTTGAGTCACTTCAAAATATTTCGATTGGTACGTAGGCCTTAGTTCGTGACAGCTGCGCCTACATTGCAATCTATGTGGCCACTGCGGTTATGAAGATTTTTTTTTTCTAAGTGGTCTCGCTGCTACTGAACTCAGATGATTTGTTCCTTCTGCTTTCTACGTTTAAGAAAATAAGCAAAAACTCACGGTTCCTGAACTCCCGACAATATCCGTAAGGAGCTGCCTCTAATGGCGCCGCTGTCGAAGCCGCAGCCATGAAGACCAAGTCTTGCTCGCAGTGACGGCTATCTCGTGCCCTGCACATCGTTTGCCGGGACTCAACGCTCGTGCCCGTCCTTGCTTCCCGAATGTAGTCTTCGATGGCGCAGTACTCTTACTACCAGCAGCTATTGAGCTCCCGGCTGGGCGTGGTCACGTAACTGCACTTGCATCACAGCAGTTGTCTTCACCGAGCTGATTCGATTTTTGATGTTGTGCATATGTTATGCAGTATTGTACTTCATTTACCACCAGTCGATGAGTCTGTCTGTTGTGGGGGTTACGTCTTGTCTGTGTTGCTTGTCTTTGCTTTTGTCCATGGCGATGTTAAATGCTGCTATTGTCTGTGAAGTTGTGGTTGTCGCTGCGATGGTCGTCGCGTCCGTGTGTGCCCTGCTTTCTGGAAAAGTCTGTCTCACGATGGCCACCTTCTAACACATCAGGCATACAGCAGAGGTTCGGATGATCTTGAGGCGGGACTGTTGGTCACTTCCGCCGGCATGAGAAACAGAAGCAGTGCCCGATAGCTTGAAGAAGAGAGCACTCGTGTTCAGAGCGCAGTCTGTTCAACTTGTCCATAGGTCGTCTTTGATAGCTGTGGAGCATCGGCTGGCTTGTTGCACACACAAATCCAAGCAGAGGTCCAGGAGCACAGGAAGCAGGAGTACTTTTGGTCCGATAACCTGCAGGGAGTTGACAGCTAAAGTTGCTTTTAGGGAATTGCAAAAACATTATCTGCTTGTGGGCAGCAATAATTCAGCACTGCGCACCACTGGATGCCGTCAGGAGTTTCCAAAAGTTGATTACGAATGATACCATTTGGCACATGTTGCGCTTGCTGCCGTTCTGCCGATCTAAACTCTTGTGCTTTGGTAGCGTCGTTTTTAACACGAGCTTTATCCACCACAACTTCTTAACGTGCCATGGCTAAGACTGAAGCATTCTTTCTCGTACTGCTTCGACCTGACATCAAACAAAGAAATACGGGTTTGATTATTCATCAGGGGCACTGCCGTGGAAAGGTGGCTGGGCGGCAAAAGGAAAGCTCAAATTAGTGTCCTGAAGCCTTTACACATTCAAACCGACAGCAAAAAAATTGTTATATTTACGTCATTACGTCATTACTGTGATGCATTTGGAGCTCTGAACAATCACAGGCGCCACTTCCAATGATACGAAACGCGTCTGCAAACCGTGATTAGCCCGCCGGCCTAGTCAGCAGTCATGGCTGAAAGGTGCATGAGGCTGAGTTTGTACTCACCGTTCCCTCTTTTCCAGTGGGATCTCTAGATGCGGACCCTTGATGCCACCAGGAGAGTTGCATTCCGCAGCGCGCACAACCTTTTCATCGTGTCAACGGTCGTGCCCTCCAGTAGCGTAATTGTAGCACTGGTCTTCGTGGTGCTTGTGTCTGTAGCTTCGATCGTTAATAAACGTATGCAGCTTGCATAGCCTTTGGTCGTTTTGTGAGCTAGCCGTTTTAGGACCTCAGTATAAAGGTTGTTCCCTGCGGTGACTTAAAATGGGCAGCAGTGGCGTTCGTGATTCTTCTCTGTAGTCTTGATGTTTAGAATGTACTCGTGCCGTTTGTGTAGTTTTCTGTATAACGTTACTTGTGTCTGTGCTGAGGTGTCGTTGCTTCGCATCACTACCTGGTCCAATTTTTAGCTCTCCTCATACCAATAACGCTTTAGTTTGAAGCTGTTGTCTGTTTGCTTTGAAGCTGCTCTGTGTCCATTTATTTGTGAAGTGCCATAGCTTTGGTGTCTCACGTTTAACGTACTTCTATCCAAGGTTGTGGTGCGTGTAAGGTGTGTGTGTGTGTTGGGGGTGGGGGTATGTTGGATGCCACGAACATGAGAAATAGTATCAGCGCCGCCCCGCGGCATTAATAGCCACTAGCAAGATGAACAATAGGAGCACCGCTGTGGGAGCCAAGGAAGGGTCTTTCGGATCTAGCTGCAATGAATCCGCCGGACTAACGCTGGACCCATTGGATCTCTGAGCAGACACCTTTAACAGCCGTTAGTTAAAAGCGGGGCGTAAACAACCTTCGGCGTGCTGACTGCTCTTGGCTTGGCTCCCAAGCCACGTCACCCTGCTACACTTAAGCCTTAAGTCTATGGGATAGGGATGCTCCTGGTGATGTGGTTGTCGTTTGCAGGGGTTGATCACCTTAGTGGCCGCCATGCAACGGTATAGTTTTAAAGACTTCTTGATGAGTCCTGCCGTATCGATCGTTGAGGTTCCCACTCTAGTTCTAGCTGAGCAGTCATATTGTGCTAGCTTTGGTTTTATTGTGCAAGTGAAACTTAGGCCAAAGAGCGCCAAAACGATGTTTCATTAAGTGGTTGCTCTTGGCATATTACATGAAATAGAATGAAATTATCACAAATACTACCTATAATAGGTTTAAAATCCCAGCGCACAGAAAATATAAAACTAAAGCATTCCTACATAGGTAACTATATGCAGGTTTAAAACAAACTGCAGTTAAACAAGCAAATTGGAAGGCCTTGCCAAGAGCAAGCGGACGGGGAGTTTCCTCCCACCGTGCATGGCTACGGAGCCCCTTGTCTGTGGCAAGGTAGCCTTTCAGCAAGGAACCGCGAAAAAAACGCTATATGCTCTTTAAGGTCCCACTGCTATCAACGCAATCCATAACCTGGCAAGATTATGTAATTGTGTGATAACAACAGCAAAAGGATAGGGCGATCTGTGAAATCTTGCGAAGTGAGTCTTACGATGCGTTTCTCTTGGTAAGGATTTGAGTAACTGAGCGCGGGCCACTCAACTACTTTCACTCCAGCAGTTGATCTCTGAAACGTTAAGTACACTGTGTAGTATGTGTCACATTCGCAGTGTGGAATGTGTAACTTTGCAGGATTGTTTCTTTTGGTGGAAATCCTTGATAACTTTTGAAATAGGTTTGTGAACTTTTGTGTCGGCGTTGTTCGTGCCATTGCTGCAATAAGGTCCCGTGGGCATCACGAATGTTGTCTTTGCTGTCTTTGCAATCTTTCTGGTGGTAATATTTTTAACATCAGGTGGTGTGATTGTGTCAGTGGTTGCGCAGCCTGTACTTGTAGCTGTTTGCTGTGGTGGCTGTTGTGTCTCAGGGTGATGTTTAACGTGGTTGTGCACACGCATTCGATGAAACCTGTTCCCTATATTCCTTGGATGCACTTCCTCGTTGGCTTGGCTGCTTCTGCGCTTGTACTGCTTCTATTGTTGCGGACACAGTGTTTATGGTTTTTGTGTGATAATGCGTTTTCAGGTGTTGGGTCAGTTTCTCAGATGATCATACTTGCGGTGAGTGTCGGTGTAGGCAGCGAGGTTGGAGGCCACCAAAGGCATGAGGAACAGCACCAGTGCCGCCTTGGGGGAACGGCAAGGGGCGCGGACACCCGCGAACAAAGAGAACAGGAGAAGTGCTGCTAGGGCCACCGAACATCAGTCCCTTGGCGCTCTGGAGATGTCAAGAAATGGGCATGGACGGCTTGGCAAAGCTCCGTCCGCAGCTGAGTCTGCAGGCCTCGCCGCAGGTGATCTGTAGAACTGCAAAAACGAAGCGCCGACCCATTTAAGTAAGCTTTATGTTGACCAGCCGCCACTGCCCTAGCAGCACAGGGCATCGGACTAACATTGGTAATATATCGCCAAAGCCTGGTCTTTTGTAAGACCGGTCTTGGCCAAAATATGTTCAACAATGGTCCGATGCTTTGTGCTGCCTGGGCGCGCTTCCCGCCCAAAGTAGTGGGATTCACTCCCAGCAGCTGCGGACGCGCTTTGGCGGAGGTAGAGCACAAAACGCGCCTTTGTGCTGTCTCATATGCGTCACTAGGCGTCTTACAAGCTCAGTATAGTTGAAATTGGGAGTTCAACTCTTGGGCCTGCCTCATAGCATGCGTCCACCTACGGGACATTGAATGCCACGTAGCGCTCATGGGAAATTAATCTCTTGGTTGTAGATCGGCAGAGTTGAACAAAGAAATCAGGCAAACCGTACCAGAGCGCCAAACTATGCTCATCGATTTAATGATGGTTCGTTTTCAGCCTTCTAGTTTGCAGGAAAAAAAGAAAGTTATCAAGAAGTTTTTAAATACATTTTAAATTCGCGTGGTATGGTTGCTCACAAAAGATAAATAAGGTAGCTTTTTCACCAGAATATCCACTGGGATGTTTCATTGGAAATTTGTCCAGCATGTTCAGAAGTGATTATACCAGCGGTTTTGATGGTCTCAGTTATCTGAGCTTAGAACGAACGCACTGAGATTACGCATAGCCAGAATTAACGTGCTCAGCGTGGTAACTCGTTTTCCTGCTAACATGTCGCTGGAGCGCAAGTGCGACCGCGTTACAAGGAATCAAATGCTTACTTATGCTGTAAAGCAGCAACTGCGTTTTCGCGCTCCTGTTTCAACATTACGATTAAGCAGTGCGAAGCGTCTGTGCTCATCGCAGCTTCATCACTGTGACCGCTGGTCTCTCTATGCATTCTGCTTTTGTGAACGAGCCAAGTTGAAAGGAGCACGAACGCAACAGCCAGGAACCTCTAAAAAGGAACCAACCAACCCATCAACCAACCCTAGCGGAAGAGTCTCGACACCACTCTCTAACAGAGCAACCAGTCAAAAGCATTCTAGTCATATAGCGGTCTCTCTACAGTGAAGTGTAATAAACTTCTTAGCATGTGAAGTTCACAAAAAATAAATATGCAGCGTGACAGTACTATTGCACTCCCATTCTGAAAAACAAACTACGATAGAAGCGAAATAGCACAGTATTAGCCCTGAATGGGCCGCTGATACTCCCTTTGCCATTATAAAACCAGTAGATGTGAAATAGGTTTTTAGTTTGATTTCATGGGCGTAAACCTTTTGGTCTGTATACATTTGAGGGGTGCTATATATACTACAGACAATGGCGGTCGATGGCTGCTCTCTACATGCGGAATAGAAGAAGCGCCTCAGTCCAAATCACCTCAGGCTATGGTAGATGTGAAATAGCTTTTACTTTTATTTCATGGGATCTAAAATTCCAAAGCACGTCAGGCTATGTGGGGCGCCGTAATGGAGGGCTCGGAAATATTCTGACGACCCGGGACTCTTTAACGTGCACAGACGCACAGTACAATAGCTTCAACATTTCGCCTCCATCGAAATGCGACCGCTGCGGCCGGGGTCGAACCCGCGGCTTTTGGGTCAGCAGACGAGCGCTATAACCACTGCGACTGCTGAGACTTGAAACTGATCTGAGCTTAAAATGCATCAATGAAATAACAGCGCTGAACATCGAGAGGTTCTTGTCCTAACCACTGACGGTAGTATGTATAGCACCCCTCAAAAGTATACAGTCCAAAGGGTTTGCTTCTAAGCTGTTTATCGGGGCTCCCTAGCATACATGGCACTCCAAAGCTTTAGAATTTGGGACGCGATGCCATTGCTCTTTTGAGAGGTTATGGTTTCTGAGGATGCATAACGAGCCATGCAGCAGGTTTCACCAGCAAACCCCTTGGGCCGTACACATTTGAAGGGGGGTGTAAACATGAACACTGCTGCATATAAAATGAGAGTTAGCTATCCTAAAGGCGTCCGCGTGTAAGTCGCTCTACGAATAATATCTAACACGAGAACCTTTTTTCTCTGCATCTTCCCATAGAGCATTTCGTCGCTATCACGTCCCGTTAGTGCATTTCCATTACCGCCACGGATTGCAAGCGCGTAAAGTGACCCTCACAGCAACGTTTCCCGACACAAAGTCACTACCTTTTATTTCCCGCCTCTGCAATAGCGTTGAACACAAACTATGCTCACCGGTATTTTGTCGTGGCAGGAGCCGACCCATTTTAGCACTGCTTCGTTTGCCACTTGCGTTTGACGTCGTCTGCCATGTCTAGTTTCGGCTTGCCGTGTGCATTAGTAGATGCATCCGCCGGGCTTCCTGCGGTAGTGCCCCGTTGTGGTAGTGCCCCGCTGCTTTCGTGTCGTGTATTTTGGTGTATTTTGCGGCTGTACTGAACGTCTCATCGCTGCAGGCTTGTCGCCAGTTTTCCTTGCATTGGTTAAGGCCATGTCGAGTTCCATGCTGTGCAGCAGACGCTCTCAAGAACTGTATTGATGCCGATGAGCTTCGCACCGGGCGGTCACTGATTGCCCACTACATGAGGAATAGAAGAAGCGCCGCTTTGAAGCACACTGCTCCAGAATGGCAGAACTTTGTAGAGCTGGCGAATCAGTCGCGGACCGAAACACGCGGAAGTCCCTGCCAAGACTCTGGTCTCCAGGAAGAGGCAGCATGGCCGCTTTGCGAGGTATGAAGCGGCTGGCCTTGGTCCTGCACAGAAGAGATAATTTGCACAATAATCTGCAATAACGTGCATAGAAGCGCCGCTCATCATCATCTTCCAATATTAAATGTCATAATGCTGATTTCATGCTGCGAGAAGAATGCACTAAACGCGTTGCCTTGACTGCCTTGCGCTGTTAAGGGGTTATTTACTCAGATGAAGTCTGCAGCCTATATCAAGTACACGAGCAAGAAAATACTGTGCTCCACTTCTACTCCGTATCCAGTGGTTGATGACTTTCACGTGATTTGCAATATTCACAAAGCATTACTGTGGTCCACAGCAGTGGCTCAGTGGTTTGATTTCGTCTGAGGAGCAGAAGTCCGTCTGCAGTGGCACCCCTGCATACAGACGATATGCAAAGGTGCCGGGGGCTGCCTGATGTCATATTTCGTTGAAGAACACCCAGGATTTCCAAACAAACCCGGTGTCCTACAATACGCCACGCCTTTCATCTCACATAATTGTTTTATTAGGTCCCCAGGTTAAGAGCACGTGTGTGATAGGCTTAGCATTCAAATAAACTGTCCATGCGGCGAACATCTGTTATCTCCGGCGCAATGTTTCAAACATTACCAGAAAAACGGGAAGTAGCAATACACCTACTTATCCCTGAAGCGAACCATCTTTCTGGCAAAGGAAATTTGATAAGAAAATCTACCAGAATTTATTTTAGCTAGCAGATAACTCAAGAAATAGAAAAACACTGCAGATGGTATCCAATCCGATTACATTTCGCGTACGGTACTCTGCCATCATTATGATTTACGGCGGCGGCTGTCCAGCCCTCTACATTCGAAGCTGTGCGACAAGCTCCGCCGTGGACTATCCTGTAATGCAGTGTGACGTGGAAGTTAATCTGAAATGCCAAGCCTCTCAAGTTACCTCCGGCATCAAGACTCATTCGGCATCAACAGAGGTCAGAGAAATGTTTCTTCTCTGCTCTTACCTAGTAACAGCTACTCTGTACTACACTTCGCTAAATTGAAACCTACGTGCTAGTTTGGTGACAGGGGAAAAAGCGGTAATGCTGGCGCTAGTCGGACAGGTGGTCGACAGTTGCTACCCCGCTAGAACATGCTAGTAGTCAATAGTTTTTGGTAGTCATCCATTTACAGCCAACTACTCCGTGAATTGTCCTCAAGTGAAAAGCTTAAATCTCAGAAACCTGAACCATAATCAATGCTCACCAGAGGGCAGAGGGTCTGACATACTGTACATTTTTCAACAATTAATGCATCCCTAATCTTTACAGATGGCCCCAAAAGAGCGCGATGGAATCTCCCAATAATTACGGCAGCACTTGGTTGAAATGCGCACGATTCTCAATATCCCTGGGAGTCAAATCCATGCTCAGCACCAGGTTGAACATGGCGGGCTGTTGCGCACATAAAACTCGCTTTGTGGCAACTACAGAGGCGGAAATCACCGGACCACAGAGGTTGGAATGCCACAGAATGATTGACACTTAGAACAAGGATAAGACGACCTCTATCAGTAGGGTACAGCATTATAATTATAGACCACTTTTGAAAACTTTGAAAAATAAACAATCCGCAAAAACGGAATACAAGTGGTGTCACCACCGGCTGATTTCGCATTTAAACTGTGCGCGTCGACATTGAATTTCTGGCACCATTCAATTCAAAGCGGCGGCAACCATTCCTTTTTGGTAAGGACGACCACGACTTAATCGACTGGCGGCAAGAACATATACAATTTCCTCGCCGATAAGTTCTTTTCTGGCGGAAGACAAAAGTCAACATGGATATTGAGAGCCAGAGAAACAATTTTTTACAGAGAATAATCATTGGAGTTTTTAGTGCAGTAATGTCAGCTCTCGAAAAATTAACCTGTTAGCTCAGTGCTCTTCCATAAGGCCTTCTCAAACGTGTTTGACCTGGCACTGCCAGTGAAGCAGGTTTCATTGTAAAATGCGGAGCTGAAGAAATCCAACTATCGCTGTATCGTCAATGCTATTTCACTGGGACGCTGCGGCATTCTTAAGGGACGGAGTACGTGTTTCGCAATTTCCCGAGACTCACTTCCTGAACATCTTCACACCAACCCCATACATCACGCGTTAAAAGAATCTCGTGAGCCTGCAGATAACAAGAAGCGGTGCTACTAACAGCGCCCCATGCATTTGTATCCAAAAAGCCAGCAGATTGCATGCGACATAGAGCGGTCGTAATGGCCGCAACCATGCACAACAGCAATGCATTAAGCGAGCTTTATGTAACGTCAAATGTAACGGTAAAATGTACTGGCCACATATGTTAAAAGGTCCGATGGGGCGTATGGAAATACCAGACAAAACGATTCGCAGTGATTGGAGAGTTCATGCTCAATTTTTCATCGACTGATGCCGAGTAGACAGTCCCGCCACTTGCGTCATCAGATGAACTTCCCAAAGCAGTTCAAAACAGTTTAGAACGTGAAAATGTTTATTTTGCTCACAAGCAGCGCTGCCATTTGCTATGTCGAGAAATAGGCCAGGTTCTGATTGGATGTTCATCGATTTTTATAACTTCTTTCTTGCGGAAGCCTGATACGAAGTGGCGTTCTGTAATTTACCTCACGCTGCTGTCGATGCCTACAAGCTCAGAGTGGAGGGGGTCTGCTAATATATTCTGCGCCGGCAGCAACAGTACAGCACGGGTTAAAATTTGTGTCTCTATTGATTTGACTGCGGGAGACCATCGAAGAGTCATACAGCCAGTTTTCATCGTATTACGGCTCGCCTCATAGCACCAGTTTCGTTGAAAGGTTTGAAAGCTGCATTTTCTTCACATAAATGCTTAAATGCGCTGCATAGCACTCGCGGTGGCTCATTGGTTATGGTGCTCGGCTGATGACGCAAAAGATTCAGGTTCGATTGCGTCCGCGGTGGTTGCATTTCGGTAGAGGTGGCAAAATGCTGCAGGCTTATGTACTGTGCTATCTCAGTGCACGTTAAAGAACCTCAGGCGGTATAAACTATCTGGCGCCCTCCATAACGGCGTTCCTCAGAGCCCGAGCAGCTTTGGAACGTTAAACCTGAAAAAATAAAAAGAATTAATTGCGAGGTTGCTGCGTGTAAACTCACCGTCTTGTATGACATTCTCTTGTCCGGTAGATTTAGGCGCTCTGGGAAGCCTTCGCAGAGCCGCGATGACGATCCAACGCTGCCACGCTGTGCACAACGCTACCTTCGGAGTGGTGCCCTGCGCTGTGTAGGTGGTGTCCCCAATTGTGACCGGTGCTTCTGTCTCTATCGCTAGTCGTGCTGCTTGTCATGTTTTCGCAACGTATTTACTCCTCGCTCTGTTCAGCAAAGTCTTGGGCTCTCGACAGCTCTAGATATTATGGGCATATGTGCGTTGCCGTTTTGCCAACCCGTGTGATGGAATGAACTCCTACGTGTCGCTGTTTCTGGCGTGACCGCTGAAGCATGGTTGCAATATAGTCGTGAGTAATGCTTTCCGCCAGGTGTTTTAGTGGTTAGACCAACAGATTTTCATCAAATGGGAAACGTACTGTAATGTTTGTGCTTTGTATTGTGAGTGCCTGTTTGCTGTGACCGCTGTTGCATTTGATAGCCATGGCTGCCGAGGTGGCAACAGCGGATTTATTCCTGCTCGTTGAGATCGTGAACTGTTCGTTTACGGTGTGTCACTGTCCCGTCGCTGTGTTTCTTTGCTCGTGCGGTGTTTGTGGTTTCGCACCGGCTGAAACCTGCCAATGCCATATTACCTAAAGTGTTGTTTTTTCGTTTGTTTTCTTTGTGATGTGTGTATTTTTGTCGTTTTAGTGTTCTGTCGTTTTTATTAGTGTCCTTAGGTTTGCTGCTGTGTTCGTCGTGAAATGTGCTGTGTACAGGAGGCCCCCACATGAGGAGCAGCTGAAGCGTCGCAGCAAGGAATGCCTGAAGAGGCACTCATTGCCGCCGTCAAGAAGAACTGGAAGAGTGCCGCTGCAGACACCAAGGTGAAGTCCCTGGAGGATGGGCCATTATTCCGGGCGTTTGTAGGCGGTGACTGTGTCCCAGGTGTCCGCCGACAGCTGCGTAAGCATGGCACGACACAGGTGACCACAGATTGTTTGCAGCAGCCTCGTGGAATTTTCAATGACTTCGAACACATACACGGGGCAGCGCTTTTATGGTCAGCTTAATAGTGTCACACGTTGTAATGTAAAACACGCGGCATTATGTCACCATTATATTAGATAATTTTCTTTACTTATGGATACAGCGATCTTGTACGCAAGATCATAGCAGGTGGGAAACATTGTGTTCGCATACAAAAATACAGGCACTTACAAACGAAATAGAATTTTACACAGAAAGTCAGCAAGAAAATACCGCGGCAAGGTCGTAAACAAATATCATTTCAAGTGCCCTTCAAGCAAATGCAATGACGTCTGCCTCAGGACATTATCCGTGAGGTTATTCCAATCAGTGATGGTCCTTGGAAAAAAAGAATATTTAAAATAATTAACTCGCGAATTTAACGGTGTTATGCAAAGAGAATGGCGATTTCTAGTTTGGTACCCCGAGGAATAAGTAACTGAAAGAAAAACTTTAAGCGACATATGCAATTTTGGTTAGAAATAGAGGGTAAGCCGCTTTTTTTTTTGAGGAGGTCACTAACTGATGCTCGCCCGTAAGTGTTATATACAAACCTTACTGCTTTCTTTTGAATTCTTTCAAGTTTATTTATGTTTACCTTTGTAAATGAGTCCCAGATATTTACTGCATATTCTAAGATTGGTCTAATAATAGTGTTGTAGGCAAGGAGGCATGTACTAGGGTTGCTAACTTATGCGAGCGTCGTAAGAAAAAAAAGCTTTCAGAGAGCGTTTGCTGAAATATAGTCTACATGCTTGATCCAAGAGAGGTTATCAGAAATCCACAGGCCTAGACAGTTATATTCTGTGACTTCATGACGAAAATTATTATTAGCATTGTAGTGATATAGAAGAGGGTTTTTTTAGTTATCTTCATAAATACCATTTTTTCAAAATTAATTGACATTTGCCACTTCTCACAACAAGAAACTATTTTTGCAAAATCATTATTCAGCCTAATTTGATCTTCAGTCGAACTTATTTTCTTATACAGCACGAAGTCGTCCGCATATAACTTAACACGAACTGACAGGTCTTTAACAATATCATTAATAAATATTAAAAACATAGGGGGACGAGGACGGATCCATGGGGAACGCCAGAATCAACAGGAACGTAATTGAAGCAGGCTTTATGCACTTCGACAAACTGACGGTGATCAGATCGGTACGATCGCATCCATGTTAATATCTGTTTATTATTTATAACAATACTGAGTTTATGAAGTAGTTTCTGGTGCGAAACCTTATAGAAAGCTTTTCGAAAGTTCATTAAGATAACATCTGTTTGTTTTCCTTCGTGGATTGCTTTCGCAAAATCGTGGATTGTTTCGACCAGCTGAGCGCATGTTGAATCCCCTCGTCTGAACCCACGTTGAACAACTGCCAGTACATTATGCTCGTCGAGAAAATTAGATGCTTATGAATGATGTGTTGTCACAATTTGCACGTTGTCGAAGTTAAAGAAATAAGGCGATAATTCTGAATACACGTCGTCTGTCCATTTTTGTGCAAAGGCTTAATTCTAGCAGTTTTCCAAAAACACGGTAAACACCTTCTTTAAAATATCGAGCGAATAGCACGCACAAATACTTGGAACACCACTCTGCATACTGTTTAAGAAAGGCATTCGGAATATCTGCTGGTTCAGACGATTCATAACATCCAGTTTTAACAATAGATTTAAAACGCCCTCATCAGAAATTACAACATCAGGAATGGAAGAAAGGGACATGCTAAGGGTGGGACACGCCCGTCATGTTTTGTGAAAACTTTCTTAAAGCTGGTATTAGATGCTGAGGAAACCTGGACAATGTCACTTACATGTTGCCCATTTTTAATAAACGTATCGTTAGAACGATAAACTGATGCAATTGACCTCCAAAACTTGTCAGGAGAAATTATTATAAAAGCCGGAAGTTGCGTATTGTAGTATTATTCTTTATCATTCAGAATATACTATTTTATATTCTCTGAAACTACATAGATTTTTGCCTCTAAATTGGCTAGTCTAGACTTTTTTATTCTTTTCTTTAGTCGTTTTAGCTCGTGCTGCAATTGCAATGTTTCGCGCGTAATCCAGGGATTGTGATTTTCCGACTTCTTGCATATCACTGGTACAAAGCGCTAAATTCAGTCACAAACAATGTTTTTCAAAACAAGCTACAGGTGATCCACACTACAAGTGCTGTGCATAAAACTACAATAATGAAGATCTAAACATCATTAATCGATTCATTGTCAGCACGGGCAAAATTAGGAAAGTGTCGAATATCACCCTTCCGCTCCAATAAGATGTCTTCTAATACCAATGTTGCTGCTTGATGATGCGAAATTCCAGCCACTACATTACATGAAAGCTGGGGCAGCGGAAATAAAGGATAGCAGGCAGATTGGAGAAATGAAATGAAAGAGTTGAGGGGACAGCAAGAGAGGATAGGGGGAGAGGTAATATACACAAATTATTTACACAATAAGAAATAGGTCCAGGTTGTGCGCGTGATTAGCTCATGATGGAGCAAAAAACACACACGCGCAAGGCACTATGTTGACTACAACTGAGATGAGACACCCAAAACACGTTTTGAACGATGATAGACGGTGATAGAAGAGGTTCGGAGTGAGAGAAAAAAGAGGTAACGTATCCCGAATAAATTCGACCACCTGGGGATCTTTAACATGCACCGACAGCGCTGTGCGATTCGCCTCCATCGAACGCTTGCACCGCGGCCGCCACACCCGCGTTTGTGCCATAGAGCTACTCCGGCTCAGCAGCCGAGTGCCTAACTAAACAACTGTGGTGGAAATAAGACAATCTACTAAACTCAACCCGCCGCGGTGAGTCAATAGTTAGGGCGCTGGGCTGCTGATCCAGAGTACCCGGGTCTGAACCCGACCGCGGCGGCCGCGTTTCGATGCAGGCGAAACGCAAAAGCCGCAAGTGCGCTGTGCGATGCATGTGCACGTTAAAGATCCCCAGGTGGTCGAAATTATTCCGGAACCCTCCACTTCGACACCTCTTAATTTCTTTCGCTCCCTCTTTTATCCCCTCCTTTACGACGCTATTCGGGTGTCCACCGAGAAATGCGAGACAGTTACTGCGTCATTTCCTATCCTCAAAATCAATTTTCAGCTGCTTTTGACCACCCGCCCCGGTGGCTCAGTGGTTAGGACGCTCGACTACTGATCCGGAGTTCCCGGGTTCGAACCCGACCGCGGCGGCTGCCTTTTTATGGAGGAAAAACGCTAAGGCGCCCGTGTGCTGTGCGATGTCAGTGCACGTTAAAGATCCCCAGGTGGTCGAAATTATTCCGGAGCCCTCCACTACGGCACCTCTTCCTTTTTTCTTTCACTCCCTCCTTTATCCCTTCCCTTACGGCGCGGTTCAGGTGTCCAACGATATATGAGACAGATACTGCGCCATTTCCTTTCCCCAAAAACCAATTATTATTATTATTATTATTATTATTATGACCATGGCCAGCCCGCACAAAGCGAATAACTAATTCCCAGTCTAGCCTTACTCGCAGTATAAACACTCCGTTGGATATAGGAAATTAAAGGCGCACAGCTGGCTCACTTTGTCCGTGAATAGATCAAAAACGCCCAGAAAATGTTAGCTGCGGTTTGACTACTGCTGAACCCGCAGACAGCGAAAGCTGCGGTAGCGGCTCGGCCTCTGTAACGTTTAGTGCGTTCTGCACACTGGATAGGCAGCACATTCACCCTGTCACCCTGGAAGGTGGCAGTTAAATCAATGGTTGATTGAGAGAAGTTGGTCACCCAATGAACGCTGGGCCCTATAGCTACAGCGCCGGGCTTCGATAAGGGCGAAACGCAAAAAGGAGCCCGTAAGCTGTGCGATGTCACTTAATGTTAGATTCCCAGGTAGTCGAAATTATTCCGAAGCCCTATACCATTTCTTTCTTGCTTTCTTTTTACACTCCCTCCTTTAAGGCTTCCCTCACAGCGTGGTTCGGGTGTCCACCGAGATATAAGGGCCAGTTACAGACTCAGGGAGCCAGTCCAGCCCCTTCCTTTGCACAAAATCATCGCAGTCTAGAAGTTCGTCAAAGCCAACGCCAATGAACACAACAAAAGCCGTCGGCTTATCGAAACAGAAGCGAGCGCTTGGTTTCTGTGACGGCTTGCTGAGTGACGTCATAGGTGTCATGTGATTTCTCCTCGGTTCATGTCAAACTCGTGCACACGGCGAAGAAGCTACGGAGGGTAGTAGTAAAGCTATCGCTTTAAAATATCTGGTGCTTTAGCATTGCTAGGCACGAAATATTGAGTGAAAGCACGATTTTTTTGCAGATGGACACTACCGCCACACACCGCGATGTGTCCACAGATCAAGAGAAAGATTCATGAGCTTTCCCTTTTCTCAAAATCAACCTCTCCTGGGCTATAGAAAAACAAAGCCGCATAACTGCCTGAATTTTTAGGTGGACCCTGCTGCCTGCCCGCCGCGTTGGTTTAGTGGTTAAGGCGCTCGATGACTGAGCGTAGTACCCCGGTTCGAACCCGACCGCGGCGGCAGCGTTTCAATGCAGGCGAAACGCTAAGGCGCCCGTGTGCTGAGCGATGTCAGTGCACGTTAGAGAACCCCAAGAGGTAGAAATTTTCGTAGCCCTTCACTACGGAGTTACTCATAGCCTTAAGTCACTTCGGGACGTTAATCCCTATAAACCATACGCCGAAACAGCAGAGGAAAAAAATAGCTGTGGTTTAACTACTGCTGAACCTAGTTAGAGAGCGAAAGCTGTGGTGTATCGGGCAAGTAGACGCGTGTTGTCGTCTAACGTAGAGAGCGTTCCGCACACTGCATAGGCAGCGCGCGCAGCCTGTCACCCTGGCAGGTGGCAGTTAAATTGATGGCTGAGCTTGCGGATGGTCACCAATGAACGCTGAGGCCTATTGCTGCAGTTCCGCGTGTCTGCCAGACTTCGTCAGCGCTAATGGATGCAGCCCACACTTCTCACCATCGCCACGTAGTACATCAAAGCGCGATTGAGGCGTCCGCTCGCCCAGGGAGCCGATTATGCTCCCTTCCTTTCCTCAAAATCATTGGAGTCTAGAACTTTGTCAACGCCAATGAACAAAAACGCCGCCGGCGTACAGAGACAGGCGAGCGCTCGGTTTCGGCGGCGGCGGCTGAGTGACGTGTCATCCGCAGGTGACACAGGCCGGGCGGCATCGTGCATTACAGAATCGTGTACGCACTGCACTCACGTCGACGGCCAATCGCAGACGCTCGATGCAGGCGCCTAAAGCGACGCAGTGCCGCATACACACGCAGTGCTGCGCGGCGCGTCGACATACTATGGGTCATTCGAGCCCAATGCCATGGTTGAGGCGAAACAGCGTCGTGCAGAAACTTGAGCTGGCCACGCGCCACTTTGGCCACACGGACAGGCCAGAGCTTCGGCAGTCTGCCAAGAGCGTTCGCTTAGCAGCACATCCGCTGCCGCGTTGTTGGCTCGCAGCCTCAAAAGCACGCAAGAACGAAGCGCCGATAGGAAACGCGAGTCTCGCCGGGGAATCGAAGTTCTCGTTTGCGAAGCGGAGCAAAGACGTGAGGTGCGCGCCCAAAGTCAAACTCTGAATGCCGTCAACCAACTGTGTTTACCAGTGTCCACATACAGCTAACGCTCTCATTTGCCGCATTCAACGACGCCTCAAAAATATCGGTTATAAGGAAAATGAAAGGCGCAGTAACACTTCTTGGCGAACGCCTCAACCCTGTTGTGTGGAAAGGGAGGAGGGTGGCAGTGAAGAGAGAGGTTTGGTTTGCTTTATGGGTGTTTAGCGTCCCAGAGCGACTCAGGCTATAAGGGACGTCGTAGTGAAAGGCTCCGGAAATTTCCACCACCCGCGTTTCTTGACGTGCACTGATATCGCGCAGTACACGGGCCTCTAGAATTTCCCCTCCATCGAAATTCGACCGAGCGGCCGGGATCGAACCTGAATCTTTCGGGGCAGCAGCCGAGAGCCGTAGCCATTCAGCCGCCACGGCGGTCCTGTAGTGGAGAACTCCAAAAAATTATCGACCACATGGGGATCTTTAACGTGCGCTGACATCGCCTAATATGCTCGCCGCAGCCACGCAAGGCAAGGGCAGGCGCAGGGTAGCCTCGCGCCCGAGGCCGCGTTCCAAAGCAGGCGCTCGTCTAAGACTGACGAAGTTACGCGGCTACTGCCAGGCGGTGCAGGGAGGGAACCATGCCGTGATGACTCAAGAGTATGTCACGAGCGAATCCACGGCGCTTACAGCTGAATACGAATCCTTCTTGCTACACGCAGTAAATGTTCGTGGCGAAGCTCTTACCCATGAACGCGCTACGCGCCAAGGAACCAAACCACTATTATAGGAACCAATATACGTTTACGAACCAATTACGCTAAACAGAAAATAAGTGAAAGGGACAAAAAATGAACTCTACTAAGGTGCGACTCACATTCGCAGGAAGTCCCACGGTGGTCGTTCGGGTCACGATGCCGGTGCTGGTCCTTTGTTCGAAGAGGGCTAAGTCTAGTGGCACAACGTCTGGTCGTGCCGGCTCGCTTTTTGAAGGTAAGTTCAGCGTCGCCAACACGACACCGCTGGCTCCCAAAGCCGCGTCCTTGGATTCGAACACCTTGAACAGTTGGCTCTGCACGGGTGGCTCCTGGGGCAGCGACCACGGACAATGGCAGCCTCGCACAGTCGGCACGACTCTGCCGCCCAGCCCCAAAATCGAACGGCGTCTAGCTCGGCAGCACGCGCTCGCTACCTGACTCGAGAGCGCGTGCTAGATACCTGCCTCGAGAGCACGCGCTCGCTACCTGGCTCGAGAGCAAGTGCTCGATACCTGTCTCGAGAGCAGGCGCTCGCTGCCTGGCTTGACAGCAAGTGCTCGATACCTGGCTCGGCAGTGCCCTCCCTTTTTCTTGTCCCCTCTGTTCCGAGGGGCTATGGGGGTTCTTCCTAAGACACACACGGGTACCCGTGTGGCTCAACGTTGAAGGACCACCGGTGGTGTAAATTAATCCGAGAGCCACCGCTAAGCTGCCCCTCACTGCTCATACATGTGGCGCTCGGAGATGTTAAAACCGTTACGCCGCCTTCCAACACGTAGGATCTATTTTAGGGGTATTAGGCTAATTAGAGTGGTCTCTCGGATACGCACAGCCAATTAGCGAGCCGTTACTTAATTCGAACGTGCGGCAAATGGACAATTTTGTCATGATTGCCCAACAGAATGCGCGGAAAGGAAGCACCGAAAAAGAAATGGTGGACAAGAAAATCAGTCTATGATGCGCGAGACGCAGTTCGAATATCCGAAGGACCACACTAAATCACTCTGAGCTATGCACAGAAAAAAACCTGCGCCAGATACAGCAACGAGCTTACAGCAGTTTCTGCTCACCTCGAAATTCAGCGAGACGCTGCCGTCAGTGTTGGGTGCAGCCAGGCAGGGGATGACGTGGTGCGTGTCACTTGGGCCGCTTATATGGGTTGTCTCGATGCCAGCAGAAGCGCATCGAGGCATCGAGGCAGCAAAGGGCCGCTGGACGGATAGGGGCCGAGTCCTCCGCGACTTCCTGCAGATGAACTTGGGGGCCCTGTCTTGTCCGAGCAGCCAGGACTCGCAACCTCGAACAACTCCGGAGCACTTACGTTCCACAAGAGCCATGGCTGCTTGCGTCCTACACGTAGGCCCACTGTCGTTCGTCTGAGGCGTTCCAATGATGTGCTGTTTTATAGAATGCTTGGCTCGCTCGCGCCACGCGGCATCGACGTCACAGCTTCTTCACGGTCTCTCCTTGCGGATTGGTCAATCGTCGTTTCCTTCGAAGAATGATAATCATCAAATGACGAAAAAAAAAAAAAAAACGCCACTGTTGCTAGTTCGTCGTCATGGTCTACAACTCTGCAGCTCAAGCTAAATAGAATTCTTGTTATTCCAGCGATGAAATAGATGTGCGTCTCCCGCCTCTGCAGCTGCCTGCTGTGTAGGAAACAGCGTCTCTAGTTGGTAGGCTTCAAGAGTTACGAACGTAGAATTGATGAAGCGCGTTTTATTTGTGGGACGCAGTCCACACTCTCCTGAAATAAGTTTAATCATTTTTCGTTTAAAATATTGTACGCGACTTCAGTATGTCTGCAACACGACCAATTTTGTTTCAAGAATAAAGAAGCCATGGTTAGCTTACCATTGGGCAATCGCACGTACAAACACTCTGCATGTTGAGAAGACAAAAAGAGAAAAGAGAAGAAAGCTACTTAGCGGAGTTCATATTAAAAGTGGTCCCCATGATTCCACACTGGCAGCGCTACAATACACCCAGTAGTCTGACTAAACCCAGGAAGTCAAGGAATATCCTCTGTACTGCTGCGAGTACCTCGACCGGGCTGCATGTTCTGTTTTTCAGTCGTATAGTGTAATGGAGCACTTATCTCCCCTTTCGAGCTATAAATCTCGGCAATGAAAGGCAAAACCTTTTCCTCACTTTTCAAGGCCTTTTGATGTTTAGCCCCAAGCACTCGAATACATGAAGCAAACCACGCAGACTGGCTACCGTTGCCAAAGACGCTAGGTTCCTTTTATTTCGTGCGTTCCTTCACTTGGCACATTTCTACAAGATGCGTCCTTGGTCTGCTAGAACTTGGCACAGTGCAAATCGGGGACGCGAGGAGGCCTACTTTGCGTAACCAGGCTGTCGTCCATGAGCTTCTGTGCGTAGCCGGAACAACGAGGTCCGAGGCTCGACTGCTGAAAGGTGTGAGAAGTTGGGCGAGAAGGACACAAAATGGCTGCGAATTACAGCGACGCAGTGCTGCCTATGGTCGTTCGCCAGAGTCAGAGATGCCTTAAACATATGGGCCAAACTGGCGAGACCGTCAGCTCTCTTTCCGCGATGTGTGACGGGACCGATTGAACGTCAACGTTTATTCCAGCTTCTGAAACATGATGCGGTCCCAGATAGAGAATCGTGGCCTTTTCCGAAGGCGTTCGAAGGCGCTGAACTGCTCGCTCGTAGTCGGTGATTATCACTTCTGCTTGCTTGCCTTTAATATTGACTGCGTTTAGCGCCGGACGAATAAATGTCATGCAGATTACAGAATACAGAATAACTTTTAATGTTTGAACCGGCCCCCCTACCTACCCTAAGTTAAGAAGAGAAATACGTATTTGCGCAGCAGTTGATTAAATATCATTTCCTCGTGCGTGGATGGCACTAGGTCAATTAAATGTTCAAACCTCTCTTGCCCTATTCAGGAATAAAAAATTGTGGCGTCGAATTGCGTGCTTCTCTGTTAACTCAGTCATGTGTGTATATCCGCAGGCAGCCGTGGTATTTATGTCCTAATTCCGCACAGTGCAGCTCGTTGTGGTCGCGCTTGTCATGGAGTGTTCCAACCTCATCTGTATAATTTTGTTCACAATGTGTAAACGGCGCAGCAGGGGACTTCTAGCCGCTGTTCTGACAAGTCGCAGAAGTTGTGACAAAAGGTTGTACTACAGGCGCTGCGAGGAAGGTAGGCGCAACGCTGTGGCTCTAGCTTCACCAAGTCATTTGCAGCTGCAAGTGGCAAGGCCCAGCAATAAGCGCTATGCCTTTCGGTGAACTACTCGAGCTTCAGTTCTGAATGACGCGGGGGGAAGCGCAAGAAGCCACAAAAATTGTTCGGCTCCCGGGTTGTAATCCGACCGCGGCGGCTGCGTTTCTTTCGATGGAGGCGAAACGCTAAGGCGCCCGTGTGCTGTGTGATGTCAGTGCACGTTGAAGATCCCCAGGTGGTCGAAATTATTCCCGAGTCCTCCACTATGGCAACTTTCTTTAATTCTTTTTCCACTCCCTCCTTTATCCCTTCCCTTACAGTGTGGCTCAGGTGTCCGCCGATATGTGAGACATATACTGTGCCATTTTGTTTCCCAAAAAACCAATTTATAGTTGTTTTTTTTTATCGCGAGCTAAGATGCGCCCCTCATCCCGGACCCGGACCGGGCGCAATCCACGACACTCAGACGCCTACAAACAAAGGCAATTCCTAGCTCCTACCGATTATGATTAATCACAAACCGTGAATGCTCGCACTGTAATGACGGGACGCACGCCACCCAAGGTCATATTTTATGGGAATGCGCTGGCAAACCCTCTCCGATGACACTCTTGCCAGCTCCCTGGAATGGGACAGGCTCTTGGCCAGTTCAAGAAAACAACGCAACTGACCCTCATCATGCGAGCTGGTCGCCCCGACTGTAGGCCAACTTAGACTCGCCCCAGTCCCAACTAATCCCTTCCATTTTGAGGCAGTAACACTGTAACCACCCACCACTTTCCCTTACGGCGCGGTTCGGGTGTCCACTGTGATAAGTGAGACAGTTACTGCTTCATTTCCTCACCTAAAAACCAATTTGCTCCTTTTTATGGAGGAAAAACGCTAAGGCGCCCATGTGCTGTGCGATGTCAGGAGGGATCTATTCCGGAGCCCTCCACTACGGCCCCTCTTTCTTCCTTTCTTCTTTAACTCCTTCCTTTATCCCTTCGTTTACGACGCGGTTCGGGTGTCCATCGACATCTTGCGGCGGTGACTCGGGCTGCCGACGTCATGTCCCACACATGACTTGATGCAGTGCGCGACCGCGCAGTGGCCCGGGGACCCAGCACGGTCTAAAACTCACTTGCCAAATTAAGTTTTACTCTCTCTCTCTGTGTGTCTGTATGCGGTGGCATCCACCTGCGGAATGTAAAAATAAAAATTAAAATTGGTATTTGGGAAAGGAAATGACGCAGTATGAGTCTCTCATATTGGGGCCACCTGTAAGGCCGTAAGAGAAGAGAGAAAGGAGGGTACGAGAGAAATATGGACGAAAGAGGTGCCGTAGTGGAGGGCTCCTGAGTAATTTCGATTACCTGGGAATCTTTAACATGCACTGATATCGCACAGCACACGGGGGTCTTAACGTTTCGCCTCCATTAAAATGCAGCCTCTGCGGTCTGGTTCGAACCCGGGAACTCTGGATCAGTAGACGAGCGCCCTAACCACTGAGCCACCACGGAGGGCAGATATTTCAGCGGACACGTGAACCGCGCCGTAAGGGAAGGGATAAAGGACGGACGTAAAGAAGAGAGGAAGAAAGAGGTGGCGTAGTGGAGGATTCCGGTGGAAAAGGAGGAGGATAAAACACTTTTTGTTGCACTGTATTAAATTAGGAATGGGAGATGGGGTATGGTTGTGCTGGGTGGCAGTCCCTAGAGATGTAATAACTAGCCCGTCAGAAAGTTCCCTAATCCGGGATGCCATTGGTGCCGCTGGTGCCCGCGCTCTCTGGACCAGGGCTCGCTGGGCCTCCAGGTCACAGCCGGACACGGCCGCCTTCCAACCCTCCCTAGTTGGCTTGACTTGTAACGGCTATATGTGTATTGTACTGGCTGGCTCACACCATGTGGTATAGGTCTGCATATCGCCCGCAGAATTTCAACCTGCCCGTGAATGTAGGGTCCATATGTGTATTAGTGTGACGCGGTTTAAGAAAGACCGAGTTTAGAGCTATCTAAGGTGGCACTCCTAGGTTCTGTCGAGACTTTTGCGTGTCCCGGGAGTACCCTCCTGCAGAGGCGTAATAATAATAATAATAATAATAATAATAATAATAATAATAATAATAATAATAATAATAATAATAATAATAATAATAATAATAATAATAATTTATTGTGTAAATGGTTTGTACATATTACTTCTCCCCCTATCCTCTCTTGCCGTCCCCTCAGCTCTTTCATTTCATTTCTCTATTCTGCCTGCTATCTTTTATTTCCGCTGCCCCAGCTCAGCTGCATCAGTATCGATGGCAGATGCCGGGGCTAGCAAAAATCTTTTCCTTCCTTTTTATTATTATTTTAATAAACAACCACCACCACCACCACTTGGTTTTTGGGAAAGGAAATGGCGCAGTATCTGCCACATATATCATTGGACACCTGAACCACGCCGTAAGGGAAGGGATGAAGGAGGGAGTGAAAGAAGAAAGGAATCAAGAGGTGCCGTAGTCGAGGACTCTGTAATAAGTTCGACCACTTGGGGACCTTTAACGTTCACTGAAATCGCATAGCACACGGGCGCCTTAGCGTTTCGCCTCCATCGAAAGCAGCCGCCTGCAAAGAGGCGTAGATGGTTTGTTATATCCGAGTAAGAGATTAGAAGGAATGGTATGATTGCTGCGGTGGCTCTGGGGGATCGAGTGGAGCCCGGGGGAAGGAACGCTCGGACAGCCGCGTGAGCGGCCTCGTTCCCCTCAACCCCCTGCTGACCTGACACCCATACTATCTGTTATCGTATAGTGGGGGCGAATGGCGCTATCCAACCCCGCACATAATTCGGCAGGCCTGCCGACCCTAGCTCCAAGGACCCTAGGACCGAGGACAGGACCCTAGTTCCGAGGACGGCAGACCTTCGTGGACCACGGGCCGGGACGGAAAGCGGTGGTCTCAACGCCTCATCGGTAGGCCTCGGGAACGAACTAACCCACGAACCACCTCGCATCGCGGCCGCCAAGGGCATCCCCTTGTGTTGCTCTTGTGACTGAAGGAAGAATGGAAAGGGAAGCCTTAGCCGTGCCCACTGGCTCTAAGTGGACCACAATCGCTCGCTCGTGCAGACAGAGAGAAAGACACACAAAGCCGGGACATTCAGACCAAGGACCTGCGGTCAGTGGTTAGGGCGCTCGGCTTGTGATCCCGAGTTCCCGAGTTCGAGCCCGACGGCGGCCGCGTTTTTATGGAGGCAAAACGCTAAGGCGCCCGTGTGCTGTGCGATATCAGGGCACGTTAAAGATACCCAGGTGGTCGAGATTTTTCCGGAGCCCTCCGCTACGGCCTGTCCGCCGATATATGAGACGGATACTGCGCCATTTCCATTCCCTCCAAAAAATCAATTTCTGACCCGGGCTTCTGCTTATATACGTCTTGCTTTTTCTTTTTCTCTTAGCCGCAATTTTTTTATTATTCGACTTTTTCAAATAACAGCAATATTAATAATTGGTTTTGGGGGAAAAGAAATGGCGCAGTATCTGTCTCATATATAGTTGGTCACCAGAACCACGCCGTAAGGAAAGGGCAAAGGAGGTAGTGAATGAAGAAAGGAAGAGCTGCCGTAGTATAGAGCTCCAGATTAATTTAGACTACCTGGAGATCTAAATCACCCCTGACATGGCACAGCTTACGTGCGCCTTAGCGTTTTCCCTTCATAAAAATGCAGCAAATTGGTTTTTATGCGAGGAAACCACGCAGTAACTGTCGCACTTATCTCGGTGGACACCTGAACTGCGCCGTAAGGGAAGGTGGTGGGTGGCTACAACTTTACTGCCTCGAAATGGAGGGGATTAGTTGGGACCGGGGCGAGTCCAGGGTGGCCTCCAGTCGGAGGCGTCAAGCTCGCATGATGAGGGCCAGTTGCGTTGTTTTCTTGAACTGGCCAAGAGCTTGTCCCATTCCAGGAGCTGGAAAGAGTGTCATCAAAGAGGGTTTGCTAGCGCAATCCCACAAAATATCGTCTTGGGTGGCGTGCGTGCCGTCACCGCAGTGCGGGCATGCGGGATCATATTCACGGTTATTGATTAATCATAATCAGTAGGAGCTAGAAATTGCATTTGTTTGTAGGCGTCTGATTGTCGTGGATGGCGCCCTCTCCAGGTCCGGGATGAGAGTCGCATCTTAGCTCGCTATAAAAAAATGAAAACTATTTCTGGGGAAAGGAAATGCCGCAGTACCTGGCTCACATATCGGCGGACACCTTAACCACGCCGTAAGGGGAGGGATAAAGGAGAGATTTAAACAAGAATTTGAGAAAGAGGTGCCTTAGTGGAGGGCTCGGAATTAATTTCAACCACCTGGGGTTCTTCAACGTGCACTGACATCGCACAGCATACGGGCGCCTTAGCGTTTCATCGCCATCGAAACGCAGCCGCCGCGGTCGGGTTCGAACTCGAGTACTCCGGATCAGCAGCCGAGCGCACTAACCACTGAGCCACCTGGGGCGGGGGATAGCTTACGATCAAAGTTTGTATTCTCCACGTATACGGGTCAGGTCCCTCGGCGGGGGCGTCCGTTCCCGAGAGGTCTCCCGTCCCCCGGTCGGTTAAAACCTCGGGCCAGATGGTCGACCCCCTCATTTCCGCAGTTACTCGCGTGAGCCGGAACCCATACGCGATTGATGTTGTGATTGAGAGTCCGGATGCGCAGAATTCGCATTGCGAGCGCGCTTACCGAGTTTTGGCGAAATTTTGAACGGCGCTCTTAGAGCCGCTTAGAATAGTTTCGGTGCGGAGATCCACGATGCCCTCCACTCCACTCCCCCTCCGTGCGATGGCTACTTCCTTTGCCTCGCGTATTAAGCTAGCGTGAAAGGTTGTAGCGTAAACGAGAGCTGACTTTGGAGAGGCCATACATGCCACCTTGTTCCGCCTTTTATGTGTTGAGCTGCATCCTGTACACTGCTCATGGTTCGTTCTTGTGCTGTTTCTCAAAGGCCGGCGCCCTTGCATTCCTGTGGCCGTGGTGTTATTCTGGCAGCAAGTTCTTGGCTACTGGTTTAACAGCTGGCCTATTAGCAATCTGGACTGATAAATTGGATGTGGCACATACCTTCTTTACGGGGTGGATGTGGAGTTTGTCGATAATTACGCGTCCCGCACCAGTGCGCTGTATGCGGGTCACAAGTGCCGTCTTATGGGCTTCGACTAGCTCAGCGACCGTGTAAAAAATTAATGTGGATTAGCTCAGCTAATCAAGGATATACAAAGCAAAAGCGAGATTGAGGTCTCCACTGACCCACGGAGCCGGTTGTTCGCCTTTCGTTTCGTAAAAATGAACGGGACTTAGCAAAGCTGTCAACGCCAATGAACTCTATGAACGCCGTCGGCTCGCTTGTTTTGTTTGGTTTTTGAGGAAAGGAAATGGCACAGTAGCAGTATCACATATCTCGGTGGAAACCCGAACCGCGCCGTAAAGTAAGGGCTAAAGGAGGGAGGGAAAGAAGAAAGAGAAAACTGAAAGTTGGATTTTCGAGGAAAGGCACGGCACAGCGCAGCGGCGGAACACCAGTGGCTCGGTGCTGCTAGTAGCGCATGCGCAGTATTGGCTAGGGAGCGAGAGAAACGAAAGGTCAGTCGATGGAGTCAGCGGCGGCCACCTGCGCCTTGTATGATGTCCCAATGAAGCTATTAAGTGCCTCTTCATCCCTGCGTAAGTGATTTGAATATTTACTGCATGATCCTGCTCATGTCGGCTTCTGTCATACCCCGGCGATATGGTGAAGCGTAGCTGGCGGATCTTTTCCGTGTTGTGAATATGGAACTCAAAAGGGTTTTAAAAGGTCGGGTGCTGCCTTTGAGGCTTAGTGAGCAGTTCCGATTTAGCCAGAGAACACGCAAGGCTGTTTCCCTGCACGAAAGAGGGTACCGTGTCGATACCCATCTGGCATGGGTATATCCTGGGAGGTGTTTACGTACTTCGAGCACTTCAACGACTTGGCCACCATACTTGCCGCTTCTGCTTTAGTGCCGCCTTTTTGCTGCAGCATTGTGAATGCCAAACCATGCAGCGCACATCTGTCACTACTGCTGCATTGCTTAAAGGGCGACTATGGTATCCACGTCATCTCATTAATGTCTCAACTTCGCATTTGACCTTTGACTTTAACCTTTGACATTGACCTTTCACCTTATATCATAACTTATTTGGTTTGACCTCTGTCTGATTTGAAGGTCAAAACTGCAAGCACCGCTAAATCGTTACCAGGTACCCTAGTGAAGCTTTCGTTTCGAAATTAACAGAGACTACTACAATGTTGTCAACATCAAAGAACGCCAGCTGCCTATTTTGCCGCGTTTTATGGTATGTGCGCATGCAGAGCACATACCTCACTACCGTCACTTAGCGCAAAGCGCGATTGAGGTGTCCACTGCATCAGGGAGCAAGTCATCACAGTCTCGTGAAATTCATTTTCTCAGAAAACCAGGAGTTGTAAAAGTTTTATTTATCAAATGAAGACTGCAAACACGTTTCTTGGCTAAATCTGCAATTGAGGTGTGGTTTATGCGTGTAGTCGTGGCAGCTGTGATGCATTTAGTGGTGATCGTGCAGATTGTATGTAGGTCGTGGCGGGCGTCTATCGCTTGGAGATGCTTGTTGGCTGATATTGTATGCGGGGTTGTGCATGTGGCACAGGCGTCAGGGCCGCCAAAGTGGTGAACGGCCACGGACATGAGCAGCAAGAGTGGTGCCGCAATGATGGATATGTTATATGTGGATATGGCGGATATGTGCAAATGGTGGATGTGGATAAAGTGCTGCCTTAATCATGTTGCCTGCTGGGAACGTTCACTATCGTGTTTTACGGTTCGTTGTTTCTGTGTCGCGGTGCATAGTGCCTTCGTACTTTTCTCGGCATCGCGACAGGACAGGCAAAATCTATGTGGCTGTGGATTGCACGGGTTCCTATGGCACATTTTTGAGTTAATGTACCTTTGTGTTCTTGTTTGGATTTTTACAGCTCGTTTGTTGTACGTTCGCGATAGCTGTGGTGGTGGTGTCCGTATGCATGCGTGTATTTGTGGATGCATGCGTGTATATTCGGTGGAGCTTCTGTGCATTCCTTGCCCATGCAGGTGCATCTTTGGCGATTCTGTTGAAAAGGCGCAATTCGCCGACACATGAACATCACGAGCGCCGTCATCAACACATTGACGATGCTGCTTGCCGGATGAAAGCAAGTCGGGATGAGTGCCTTCAACTTCTTGTCTAAACGATTACACACTAGCGCGCGTACAGTGGAGACAGCTTTTATCGGTTGTTTCTGGCGTAGTGCTTGTTGTGGTCGTCTTCAGAGTACCTTCGTGTGCTGCCACAGAATAAGGGCTCGTATGTGTGACAATGTCGGTGGCGTTCTCTGTGTAGCTGTGATGGGGTTGGTCTAAGCGACTGGAGTTACTTGCTGGCCGCGGTGTTGGATTGTGCGTGGGATTTGTAGGCTACCAGCACTGCGACGATCCTGGTAGCTTGGATGACTTGGACGCGCCAGTACGCGGCAGCGACAGCGGGAATGATACGCGTGTGGCTTACGACTACAATAAAAAGATGGGGTTCTGATTGTAGTCGTCGTGAAAGCTCTTCTGTGCAGTTGTGTTTCGGAGGGGGTAGGTTGCTGTTAGATGGTGTTCTGCCCATTAATGTGTGCGGAGTAGTTCTGTAGTGTGTTACCAGTGCGGCACATGGCAGCCCCGCAAAAGGAACAGAAGTGACGTCGCTCAAGCGATTGCGCTTAAATGGCGCACTTCGCCGATGCGTGAATAATATGAGAACTCTTGGCCGTCAGCACGATGGCGACGCTTGTTGCCACGGTACAAGTCCCGGTAAGTTCGCTATAGTTGTGGTGGTGGTGTCTGTATGCATGCGTGTAGTCATGGATTGTAGGGGTGTAGCTTCTGTGTGTGTCTAGCCCATGGCTGCAGATGGTTCATCTCTGGCAAATGTGTTGAAAGGGCACATTTCGCCGATGCATGAAGAACATCACAAGTGCCTCATCAACACACGTGCCCTCATGGTAGCGACAGCTGGAATGGTGGAGTTATGGCAGGTGATTACGGTGGCTGTGTTTGTGTGGATTCCTTTGGCGCAATTGGTATTGTGGCCGTCATTGTGTACCTTCGTGTTCTTGTTAGAAAGTTTGCGTTGTGCGCATATGTGCGCGCAAAGGTTTTTCATGTGAGTAGTTGCCGCGGCAGCTCTAAAGCATGTAGCACTGATTGTACTCGTTGCAGGTCAGGGTGGCTGTACAGTGGCTGGAGTTTTCTGGATGCTGTCGTGTAGAGAAGGCGTACAGGGTGGGCCGTTGTGCGGTAACAGCCACCACGAAGAAGAACAGGACTGATGACGCCCGGGCAGAAATGCTTCACTTTCAAGCAGCCAATCCGAAATGGTGCCAGGAGCCAGATGAGTCAACCTGCAGAAAATGGAAACTTGGGATTCAGAGAAAGACATATACTGACGCTATATCGTCATAATTCGCCGTGTGCGTGAGTTTCACCAGGAGCCTGCCACGACATTCAGCCCCCGCCGCCGAAATTTTGTTACCTGCATGCTACATATGGCTTTAGCTAGCACGGTCATATTTATTTATACAAATATGAAAATATGAAAAGAGCGAGGCTGTCAATGAACTCACCGTGCTGCATGTGAATTTCATCCGTGCTGGAATCACGGAATGTGGCGAAGCCTCGTCACTGCCGCAGCGGTGAATGTCCGGAGTACAATCGGAGTTGTCGCTGGAGAGTGCTGGTAGAGCTCTGTGATGCTGGCGTGCAACTGGTCGCCAGTATCCTTACAGCATGTCATCGATAGTCGTGTTGGCGGTCGTGCTCGTCGTAGTAACTGCAGCTGGTGCCATCGGTGTCCGTCCAAGTATCTTGTGGATTTCGCAATGCTTTGTGTGGTGTCTTAGTTCCTGTAAAACGTGGGCTGTTGGTGTTGTTGGGTGTCATGTTTTAAAACCTTTACAGGTTTGCCGAGCCCCGTCTGTGGTTAGTGCTGCAGGATTCTTGTGTTCGTACAATTTTTAAGGTAGTGTTTGTACGCATTAATACTATATTTGAATGCAGTGTAGCAGGGCGTAGAAACTTGCGGTCTATTGTGTTGATCAATTTGTTCGTGTTCATTGCTGTTCACAATTTTGTGGATGTAGACGTATACCATTTAACGGTTCTTCTTATGTTGGTGAGCATGGTTGCATTGACAGTGTCAGCGTTGTTATGTTCACTACTTGATTTGTGTCTAATTCTTATTGTGTTCTCGGACCTCGCCCACGTTTTTGTTCTGGCTGTGCTGGCTGTGTTGCGTTCGCTAAGTTTGTCGCTGGGGGGGATGGTGTCGATGTGTAGCGTTGGCTAGATAGGGGAGGCCGCCGGCATGAAAAACAGCAGCAGTGCAAGGTGCTCTTAGCACCTGGACGATTTCTGGCACCATGAAGAACAAGAGAAGCGTCGCTGTGGGCACCAAAGGTGACTGTCAGTGGCAGAAAGACTGGCTCAATCCTGCAGACGCCGTGCTGGGGCTTTGAGCGAAAGGCTCTGCTCCAGGTAAGCGGTTCAGTCGCCTTGTGAGCCAGCTGCGCTCAGGGTCTTGACTGGCTGCAGAAATAAGAGATACAGACTTCCTAAATGTTTATTCACCAACAGTGTCAGTTACATAGGTACCAATCCACACTGCGATAATGCACAACTTACGGCGTGGACCTTTGAGGAAAGTATCGAACAGAGAAACGAACAGGGAAATGCGCAGCTCTGAATATTTCTCCGCGTAAAGCTGGTCAGCCTTTATCCACTGGTTTTATTCTGACCTCCATGTCACTAGAATGTACATGGTGACCGCGTGCCACCTATCGACACCGCCCCGATACGAAATGTATGGCAACCTTGCAGCATACGCAGGCGACGCGCCAGTGCAGAGCCTAGAAGCTGACGACCGCTACACGGCGCATGAGCGCGCTTGTGATAAGGGCAAGAAAGCGTCCGGCATCACCATGGCCACCACGACCACGGACCTCGGAGCTCCGGCGGGGCGGGCACGTTCTACCAGCGCCAAAACTAAAAAGCCAAAGTCAAGTCCGAGCGCCACTCCGGACTCCTCCACTACGGAGTTATCCACTTCTTAATCCCCCAACTCCCGGCATTTGCAGATGTACGTTTAGAGTTATGCACATCTACTGCGCCTTTCATATTTCCTTCTGCATGTGCGCAGTAGTTAAGTGCAAACCTGTGACGAAAACCAACATTTTAAAAGAATAAATGAAAATATGCGACTCTGTTTAGTATAAGCTGAGGTGAAACAGCCAATACGAGTCAGCTCTCATATCAGGGCCTGCCATCACACACGTGCTAAATATAATGCAGGCTCCGCGAGTGCATTCAACTGGAACTGCTGGGCAGGTAAAATTCTCGCAATGCAACAAATTGAGCATAGGTTCCATGGCACTATTTATCAGTGCGACTTCTAAGCCTTCTAGACTTATTCAGCACAGACTCCACCGTCCAAGTAGCACAACTTTCTTATGATATGCTGAGGAAAAATCACAATATGTGGCGTGGTTCGTCCCTGCATACTGTACAGTTTTGAGCAGTAAGACAAAAAAAAAGTACCGACAACAGACAAGTGCCGAAGAGGGGAAAATGGCGCTCCTTCTTTGCTCGACACTCAATGGGTCGCTGATACCACCTTTAACTTAACAATTATTGTTGCTTACCAGGGATTGGCTAACGTCAGCAGATATTAGCGACATTCGATAGGCGGAGCACCGGCCAATGACACAAGCGACAAAAAGTATCTGTGAGAGCATAGCCTTCCAAAGCGAGTGTTATTACTTGCTATGCACATATATGAAAACCATAGATGAAATAGTAGTGCTCGTACACGCTATTCTCCGCATCTCTTATGAAACGGGAGCGAATTCGAAGATATTCATTCCCAGAACGTGATAATTTATCTCTGCGTTGCATGGGTGCGTTTTTACTTTGCCGGAATACAAGGGTGTGAAGGGATGATCGCCATACAGCTTGCCGTTATCTCGATGTCTTTAGCTGCTATCTCTCAGCTTTGCGAAAACGAAGAACATATGCTGTGCTCACCAGTACTACGCCCAAGGTGATCAGAGGTCGGCTTGGATGAGGTCCATGGTGTGGGGAGAGTATCGAGGAGTCGAGGCACAGACGCAGCTTCGGTTACCACATGCTTCGCGCTACCTGCAGGTTGGCAGCCAACGAGTTCCGGGTTCCGTTGCCGCTGCTCGTCTAAAGTCAACTAAGTTGCCGTTTGTTATTATCCTCTTCACTGGTGTAAATGTCTTGTCAAAGCTCTGCTCTCATCTCGTGATCGTGTCGCAAGTTTTCGCTATATTGAAGAAGGCTGTTTTGTATCTTTTTGCTGATTCCATTGTGATGTCCTCAATTGTGCTTGCTTCGGTTAGGGTCATGTCGTGTTCTGTCGGCGCGTCGCTAGAAGAGTGGCCGCCATTCACAAGAGGAATTGCGTTGATGCGGATGACCTCGACACCGGGGCAGGCGCTGACTTCCGTCGCTGCGTGGATGGGACACTGCACATCCCTCACGCACGCGCAGATTTCGCCTGGATAAACGGCAAAGCAGCTCACGATAGGTGTTCAGCAGGCGGCCTGCACCGATGACCTGCAGAGAAGCCTTGCTTGTGATCATCTTTTTAAATGCGAAAGCATTGTACAGTATGCCCAATGAGCAAAAAACCTGGCATCCGCCGTCCATGCCACGAAATTTGGAGGATGTCTGAACATTTTTTGACGCGGCACCAAATTTCATTACGTCATCGTGGTCAACGCATCTGCGCACGACCAGGAAGCATTGCTTGGAAATGTGGATCAAAATTTGGATAACTGTGCATAACATGTGGGTTACTTTCTGGAATCAGTAAGCATAGTTTCGACGCCGGAGCTTATGTACAAATCAGGGGATAAAGTTAGTTAATTCTTGGTATCCCTGTCAGCAACTCTCCCCACATGATGACGAATTATGGGATCGTTTTGCTATAAGCGGAAAGCTTGACAGCGAGTTTCATCTTAATGGATGACTATTAATGAAGAACTCTAGGTGTTGATAAGTAATGCAGAGTATTGGCACTCGTCACTTGTCAGTAATTCTGGAAGACTTCTTGAGTGTGGCATCGCCATCACACATGCTTTCTGGAGCAAATTCCTATGAACATAAGGTTCTAGCTCGCGAGAGACAAATAAGCCAGATGGCATAGGAGCTCACCACATTGCATTCCGTCTAGTATCGCAGGCCGTGTTGATGCTCGTAAGGGCCACAGTGAGACAGTCCGGAGTGCACCCGCCCTCGTCAGTTCCATGGGTGCGATCAGGGTGCTTTCCATCTTATGTCATTCTTGCTGTTGTGCCTCCAAAGTTAGTCCTCGTCCTTGCAGCTGGGATAGTAGTGCTAGGTAAAATCACCTGGGTTCATGGTGCTTCTAGGCGGCTGGGATGTACTGGCGCCGCAGCACCACATCCACAGGAGGCCTAAGAGCTCTCCCATATCCCTCCCTGTCCCATCACAGCTGCGGCATCTTATCCCCACAGTATTTCTAGCCTCATCAGTACGCCTCTACTCTTTCATTCATGTCGCAAACACAGATGTCCTTGCTGCATAAAGCTTGGGTCCACAATACTAATGAATGTTTCAATTGGTTTGGTTTATGAGAGTTTAATGTTCCGGAGCGACCCTCAAGACGCTATGATGGGCGCCGTAGTGAACGGTTTCGGAAATTTCGACCACCTAGGGTTCTTTAACGTGCACTGACATCGAACAGTACGCAGGCCTCTAGAGTTTCGCCTCCACCGAAATATGACCGCTGCGGCCGGGATCGAAGCCGCGTCTTTCGGGACAGTAGCCGAGCGCCATAACCACTGAGCCACCGCGGCGACCCTTCTTTTTTTCTCATTCTTGTTTTCTTGTCCTTGCTTCGTTGTGGTATCGCTGTGCATCCTGCGGTGGTTCTGGCGACGGGCGTCTTGACTGTCAGTTGTTAATACCGCTGTGTTTCACTGTAGTGGTGGTATTGACGTCCACATGTTTTTGTTGCTGTGTTCGTCAATATGAATGGCTCTTCACGATGATTGCTGTGGGATATTCTTGGTGCTTGGTTCGCGATATCGAGGGAACTAGCAGAATCACTCTTCGCACCTTGTGCTTGTGCTTATGTTCTATTTATCGTTAATGTTATGCAAATGTCTTTTGTCTGTTGTTCGATGTGGTGTAATTTTAATTATGCAGGCGTCTAGGTGGCGCTTTGGTGGTGCATGTGGGAAGTGTGAGGAGTCAGGACAGCAGGCGGTGCAAGCGCGAGAACTGGCGCCGCTGCAAGACCTGCGTGATTGGCTGCATCGACAGCATGAAAAACAGTAGAAGTGCCGCTGCGGAACTCTCTGCACAAAGCTGAAAGGTTGTATTTGAACAGACGATGGGGCGATCGAAGTACGCGGAGGCGTTTGTCATGCATTGCACGGGTTTCCGTCGGTCTCTTCTCTCACCGCCGCCACATATGTACCTCAAAGCGCGATTGAGGCATCCACTGACACAGAGTCAGCTATGGGTCCTTTCTTTCCTCAAAATCATGCAAGACCAGAACACTGTCAACGCCAACGCCAATGAGCACAACGAACGCTGACAGCTTTCACTCTGTACATCCTGGATTAGTTGAGATAATCCACATTCATTTTTTTGTGCTCCTTCAGAAAAAACGCAATTATTGGTGCTCAAAATGAGTTTAACGACGTTTTTAACGTTCGACTGCTGTAGATATATAGCCACCACTACAGACGCGCCTGCACTGTAAATGCGGAGTCATACGATTTGAGTCACTTCAAAATATTTCAATCGGTACGTAGGCCTTAGTTCGTGACAGCCGCGCCTACATTGCGATCTATGTGGCAACTGCGGTTATAAAGATTTTTTTATCTTTGTGGTCTCGCTGCTACTGAACTCACAGGATTTGTTCCTTCTGCTTTCTACGTTTAAGAAAATAAGCAAAAACTCACGGTTGCTGAACTCCCGACGATATCCGTAAGGAGCTGCCTCTAATGGCGCCGGTGTCAAAGCCGCAGCCATGAAGACGAAGTCTTGCTCACAGTGACGGCTATCTGGTCCCCTGCACATCGTTTGCCGGGACTCAACGCTCGTGCCTGTCCTTGCTTCCCGAATGTAGTCTTCGATGGCGCAGTACTCTTACTACCAGCAGCTATGGAGCTCCCAGCTCGGCTTGTTCACGTAACTGCACTTGCATCACAGCAGTTGTCTTCACCGAGCTGACTAGATTTTTGATGTTGTGCAGATGTTATGCAGTAGTGTACTTCATTTACCACCAGTCGATGAGCGTGTATGTTGTGGGCGTGGCGTCATCTCTGTGTTGCTTGTCCTTGCTTTTCTCCATGGCGATGGTAACTGCATCTGTCGTCTGTGAAGTTGTGGTTGTCGCTGCGATGGTCGTCGCGTCCGTGTGTGCCTCTGTGTATCTGCAGTTCCTGCTTTCTGGAAAAGTCTGTCTCACGGCGGCCGCCTTCTAGCAGAGCAGGCGTACAGCAGAAGTGCGGATGACCTTGAGGCGGGAATGTTGGTCACTTCCGCCGGCATGAAAAACAGAAGCAGTGCCCGATAGCTCGCAGAGGAGAGCCCACGTGGAGAGAACGCACAGAAGAGACCACAGTTTGTGTAGCTGGTCCATATGTCATATGTGATAGCCAGGGAACCTCGGCCGGCTTGTTGCACACACAAATCCAAGCAGAGGTCCGGGAGCTCAGGAGGCGAAAGCACTTCGGTCTGATAACCTGCAGGGAATTGACGTTCAGCGATTACATTTACGAAATTGCAAAAAAATGATTTATCTGCTTGTTGGTCGCAATAATTCTGCATTGCGCACTGCTGGAGGCCATCTGGGTTTTCCAAAAGTTGATTACGAATGATGCCCTTTGACACATGTACTTGCTGCCGATCTGCCGACCTAAACTCTTGTCCTTAGTCGCGCAGATTTTACCACGAGTTAACGTCTTAACGTACGTCGCTAAGACTGAAGCATTCTTTCTCGTACTGCTTAAACCTGACATCAAACAAAGAATTACGGGTTTTAATATTCATCGGGGAGCACTGCCGCGGAAAGGTGGCTGCGCTGCAAAAAAAAGGCTCAAATTAATGTCCTGACACCCTTACACATTCAAACCGACCGCAAAAAAATTGTTACATTTACGTCATTACTGTGACACATTTCTAGCGGAGCTCTCCGAACAATCACAGACACCACTTCCAATGACACGAAACACGTCTGCAAACCGGGATTAGCCCGCCGTCCTACTCAGTAGTCATGGCTGAAAGGTGCATGTGGCTGAGTTTGTACTCACCGTTCTCTCTTTTCCGGTGGGATCTTAAGATGCGGACCTTTGATGCCACCAGGAGAGTTGCATTCCGCAGTGTGCACAACCTTTTCTTCATGTCAATGGCTGTGCCCTCCAATAGTGCAATCGTAGCACTGGTCTTCGTGGTGCCTGTGTCTGTAGCCTCGATCGTTAATAAACGTATGCAGCTTGCATAGCCTTTGGTCGTTTTGTGAGCTAGGCGTTTTAGGACCTCAGTATAAAGGTTGTTCCCTGCGGTGACTTAAAATGGGCAGCAGTGGTGTCCGTGATGCTTCTCTCCCTGTAGTCTTCATGTTTTGAATGTATTCCTGCCGTTTGTGTAGTTTTCTGTATAACGTTCCGCGTGTCAGTGCTGAGGTGCCGTTGCTTCGCATCACTACCTGGTCCAATTTTTAGCTCTCCTCATACCAATAATGCTTTAGTTTGAAGCTGTTGTCTGTTTGCTCTGGAGCTGCTCTGTGTTCATTAATATGTGAAGTGTCATGGCTTTGGTGTCTCATGTCTAACATACTTCTCTCCGAAGTTTGGGTGCGTATAAGGTGTAAGGGGTGGGGGGTGGGGAGCATGTTGGATGCCACGAACATGAGGAATAGCATCAGCGCCGCACCTTGGCATTAATAGCAACTAGCAAGAAGAATAATAGGAGCCCCGCTGTGGGAGCCTAGGGAGGGTCTTTCGGATCTTGGTACAAAGAATCCGCTGAACTAACGCTGGACCCATTGGATCTCTGAGCAGCACCTTTAGCTGTTCGTTAAAAGGTTGATGTACACAGCCTTCTGCGTGCTCACTGTTCTCGGGTTGGCTCCCATGCCGCATGACATTGCTACACTTCAGCCTTGAGCCTATGGGATAAAAATGCTCGTGGTGATGAGATTGTCGATTCCATGGGTTGATCGTCCTAGTGGTCGCCATGCAACAGTATACTTTTAAAGATTTTTTGATGAGTCCTGCCGTATCGATCGTTGAGGCTCCCACTCTAGTTCTAGCTGAGAAGTCATATTGTGCTAGCTTTGGTTTTATTGTGCAAAAGAGACTTAGGCCAAAGAGCGCCAAAACGATGTTTCATTAGGTCTGGTTGCTCTTGGGATATTACATGAAATAGAATGAAATTATCACATAAACTACGTATTATAATATAAAAATTCCAGCGCACAGACAATGTAAAACTAAAGCATTCCTACATGGTTAACTATAAGCAACTTTAAAACAAACAGCAGGTAAACAAACAAATTGCAAGGCCTTGCCAAGAGCAAGCGGACAGGGAGTTTCCTCCCACCGTGCATGGCTACGGAGCCCTCTTGTCTATGGCAAGGTAGCCTTTCAGCAAGAAACCGCGAAAAAAACGCTATATTCTCTTTAAGGTCCCACTGCTACTGATCCACTACTTATCCTGGCAAGATTATGTACTGTGCGATAACAAACGAAAAAGGTTAGGATGATCTGTAAAATCTTGCGAAGTGAGTCTTACGATGCGTTTGTCTTGGTAAGAATATGAGTAACTGAGCTCGGGCCACTCAACTACTTTACACATTCGCAGTGTGGAATGTGTAACTTTGCAGGATTGTTTCTTTTGGTGGAAATACTTCCCTACATTTAAAATAGGTTTGTGAACTTTTGTGTCGGCGCAATAGGGTTCCGTGGGTAGTACTGTGTGATAACAAACGAAAAAGGTTAGGATGATCTGTAAAATCGTGCGACGTGAGTCTTACGATGCGTTTCTCTTGGTAAGGAAATGAGTAACTGAGTGCGGGCCACTCACTACTTTAACTCCAGCGGTTGAGCTCTGAAACGTTAAGTACACTGTGTAGTATGTGTCACATTGGCATTGTGGAATGTGTAACTTTGCAGGATTGTTTCTTTTGGTGGAAATCCTTCCCTACATTTAAAATAGGTTTCTGAACTTTTGTGTCGGCACAATAGGGTTCCGTGGGCAGTACTGTGTGATAACAAACGAAAAAGATTAGGATGATCTGTAAAATCTTGCGAAGTGAGTCTTACGATGCGTTTCTCTTGGTAAGGATATGAGTAAATGAGCGCGGGCCACTCAACTACTTTAACTCCAGCGGTTGAGCTCTGAAACGTTAAGTACACTGTGTAGTATGTGTCACGTTCGCAGTGTGGAATGTGTAACTTTGCAGGATTGTTTCTTTTGGTGGAAATCCTTCCCTACATTTAAAATAGGTTTGTGAACTTTTGTGTCGGCGCAATAGGGTTCCGTGGGCATCCCTAATGCTGTCTTTGCTGTCTTTATAACCATTCTGGTGCTATTATGTTTAACATCATGTGGTGTGATTGTGTCGGTACTTGTGTCGGTACTTGTAGCTGTTTGCTGTGGTCGCCGTTGTGTCCTAGGGTGAAGTTTAACGTGGTTGTGGATACTGATTCGATGAAAGCTGTCCCTTAATTTCCTCGGATGCACTTCCTCTTTGGCTTGGCTGTTTCTGCATTTGTACTGCTTGTATTGTTGTGGACACTGTATATGAACACTGTGTGTATTATGCGTTGTCAGCTGTTGGGTCAGTTTCTCAGATGTCCGTGCTTGCTGTGAGTGTCGGTGCAGGCAGCAAGGCTGGAGGCCACCAAAGGCATGAGGAACAGCACCAGTGCCGCATTGGGGGAATGGCCAGGGGCGCGGACAGCCACCAACAGGAAGAACAGAAATGCTGCTAGGGCCACCCGAGCATCAGTCTCTTGGCGCTTTGAAAGACACGGGCGGCTTGGCAAAGGTCCGTCCGCAGTTGAGTCTGCAGGCCTCGCCACAGGTGATCTATAGAGCTGCAAAAATGAAGCGCCGACCCATTTCAGTACGCTTTATGTTGACCAGGCGCCACTGCCCTAGCAGCACAGGGCATCGGCCAGCTTCGGTAATATATCGCCAAAGCCTGGTCCTTTGTAGGACCGGTCTCTGCCAATATATTTCCAACAATGGGCCGATGCTCTTGCTGCCTGGGTGTGCTTCCCGCCCCAAGTAGTGGGATTCACTCCCAGCAGCAGTGGACGCGCTTTGGCGGAGGTAGAGCACAAAACGCGCCTTTGTGCTATGCTATATGCATCACTGGGCGTCAACAAACTCAGCATAGTTGAAATTAGGAGTTCATCCCTTCAGCCAGCCTAATAGCATGCGTCCACCTACGGGACGTTTAATCCCACGTAGCGCTCATGGGCAATTAATCTCTTGGTTGTAGATGAGCACACTTGAACACAGAAGTCAGGAAAACCGTACGAGAGCGCCAAAATATGCTCACTGATATAATGAAGGTCCGCCTTCAGCCTTGTAGGTTACAGGAAGAAAGAATCGGTTATCAAGAGGTTATCAATAGATTTTAATACAGTTATTTCAATGCAGTTATCAATATATTTTAAATTCGCGTGGTATGTTTGCTAAGAAAAGATAAATATTCTACCCTTTTAGCCAATATTTTCAGTGGGATTTTTTATCAGTAACTTGTCCTGCTTGTTCAGAAATAAATATTTCAGCGGTTTTCATGGTCTCAGTTATCTGAGTTTTGAACGAATGCAATGAGATTACGTATAGCCAGAATAAATGTGATCAGCGTGGTCAATCGCTTTCCTGCAATCATGTCACTGGAGCATAAGTGCGTCCGTGCTGCAAGGAATAAAAATGCTTACATATGCTGTAAAGCAGCAACTGCGTTTTCGCGCTCCTGTTTCAACATTTTGAGTAATCAGGGCGAAGCGTCTGTGCTCATCGCAATTTCACCACTGTGACCGCTGCTCTCTCTGAATTCGCTTTTGTGAACGAGCCAAGTTACTTCCTTAAAGAAGTTCAAGAAAGGAATCGTGACACAAAGCTTATGTAGAAAATGCTCAGCATGCTGAGCAAGACCATACTGAACATATGGCATATACAGTCAGGCGTTGCACGCAGCAACAAGTTTGCTTACTGCACTAGTTGATTCCATGTAGAACGCATTATTTTTTGTAGATAATAGTTACCTAAAATATAACCTCTTCTTTAGGCCAAGTTAAAAGGAGCACAAACGCATCAGTCAAGAACCTGTAAAAAGGAACCAACCAACCCATCAACCCTAGCGGAAGAGCCTCGACACCACTCTCTAACCGAGAAACCAGTCAAAAGCATTCTAGTCACATAGCGCTGCCTCTACAGTGAAGTGTAATAAACTGCTTAGCATATGATGTTCACAAAAATGAATATGCAGCGTGACAGAACTAATGTGCTCCCATTCCAAAAAAAATATGATAAAAGTGAAATAACGCTGTATTAGCACTGAATGGGCCGCTGATACTCCCTTTGTCATTATAAAACCAGTAGAAGTGAAATGGGTTTTTTGTTTCATTTCATGGAATATAAAGTTTCAAAGCACGTCAGGCTATGTGGGACGCCGTAGTGGAGGGTTCTTGAATATTCTGACCACCCGGGGTTCTTTAACGCGCACTGACGTCGCACAGTATACGAGACTCAATATTCCGCCTCCATCGAAATGCGACCACTGCGGCAGGGGTCGAACCTGCGTCTTTAGTCAGAAACCGAGCGCCATAACCACTGAGCCACCGCGACTCCTGAGACTTGATATTGATCTGAGCTTAACAGGCATACATGAAATATTAGCGCTGAAAATCGAGAGCTTCTCGACTTAACTATTCTCAGCAGTATGTATAGCACCCCTCAAAAGTATACAGACAAAAGGGTTTGCTTCTAAGCTGTTTAGCAGGGCTCCCTAGCATATATAGCGCTCCAAAGCTTGTGAGGATTGGGGGCGCGATGGCATTGCTCTTTAGAGAGGTTAAAGTTTCTGAGGATGCATACCAAGCCTCAGCAGGCTGCACAAGTAATCCCCTCCATGAATATTATCCATCACGAAACCTACCTTTCCCTGCATCCTCCCATATAAAATTTCTTCGCTATCACGTCCCGCGAGTGCAGATCCATTGCAGCGACTGATTGCAAGTGCGTAAAGCGACCCTCACCGCAATGTTTTCCAACAAAGTCACTAGCTTCTACTTCCCGCCTCTGCAATAACGTTGAACCCGCACTATGCTCACCGGTATTGAGTCGTGGCATTTTGGCACTGCTTTGTTTACCACTTCAGTTCCACGCCATCTGCAATGTCTCGCTTCGGCTTGCCGTGTGCCATCCTGGATGCATCCACCGGGCTTCCAGCGGTAGTGCCCCGTTGTGGTAGTGTCCCGCTGCTTTCGTGTTGTGGTCGCCCCGGTGTGATTTGTGATTTTACTGGACGTTTCTATGCTGCTGCCCAGTCGCCAGTTGTGCTTGTTTTGGTTAGGGCCATGTGTTCCATGTAGTGCAGCCGACGCTCTCAAGATGAACTGTATTGATGCCGATGAGCTTCGCACCGGGCGCTCGATGACTGCCCTCTACATGAGGAATAGAAGAAGCGCCGCTTTGAAGCACGCTGCTCCAGAATGGCAGAAGTTTGTAAAGCTGGCGAATCAGCCGCGGAACGAAACGCGCGAAAGTCCCTGCCAGGACTCTGGTCTCCAGGAAGAGGTAGCATGGCCGCTTTGCGAGGTATCAAGCGGCTGGCCTTGGTCCTGCAAAGAAGCAATAACTTGCACAATAATCTGCAATAACGTGCACAGAAGTGCCACTCATCGTAATCTTCGAGTATTAAATGTCAAAATGCTGATTTCAGGCTGCGAGAAGAATGCACTTCGACCCACTGCCTCTACTGCCTTGCGCTGTGAACGAGGCTTATTAACTCGGATAAGGGCTCGTACTTTCTAGGGAAGCTTATATCAAGTATATGAGCAAAAAATACTGTGCTCCACTACTGCTCCGTATCCAACTTTCTCGTCATTTATAATGCTCACAAAACACTTCTGCGGTCCGCAGCTGTGGCTTAGTGGTTTGATTTCGTCTGAAGAGCCCAAGTCCATCTGCAGCGGCACCGCTGCGTACAGGCGATCTGCAAAGGTGGCGGGGGCTGCCGGATGTCATTTTTCGTTGACGAACACCCAGGACTTCCAAACTAACCCGGTGTCCCACAATACGGCACGCCTTTCATCCCAGAATAATTCTTTAATTAGGGCTCCCAAGATTGGAGCACCCGTGTGGTAGGTTTACCATTCAAACTGTCCACGCACCAAACATCTATTATCTCCAGCGCAACGTTTCAAACAGTATCAGAAAAACAGGTAGCAGCAGTACACCTTCTTATCCCTGAAGCGAACCATCTTTCTGACAAATGAAGGAAGTTTTATCTTGTTTGATAGGAAAATTATGCAGAATTTATTTAAGCTAACAGATAACTCATGAAATATAAATTTGCAGCAGATGGTATCCATTCCAATTACAGGACGCGTACGCACTCTGCCATTTGATTTGCAGCGGCGGCTGTCCAGCCCTCTACATTCGAAGCTACGCGACCAGCTCCGCCGTGGAGTGTCCTGTAATGCAGTGTGTCGTGGAAGTTAATCTGAAATGCCAAGCCTCTCACCTTAACTCCGGCATCAAGACTCATTCGGCATCAACAGAGGTCGGAGAAATGTTTCCTCTCCGCTCTTACCTAGTAACAGCTACTCTGTACTACAGATCGCTAAATTGAAACCTACGTGCTAATTTGGTGACAGGGGAAAAAGCGGTAGCGCTGGTTCTAGTTGGACAGGTGGTCGACAGTTGCTACCCCGCTAGAACATGCTTGTGGTCATTAGTTTTTGGTAGCTATCCATTTACAGCCTACTACTCAGTGAATCGACCTCAGATGAAAGGCTTAAATCTAACTTAAACCATAAGCAATGCTCACAAGAGCATCAAACATACTGTACATTTTTCAGAAATTAATGCGTCCCAAATCTTCAAAGATTGCTCCAAATGAGCACGATGGAATCTCCCAATAATAATTGAAGTTTTTGGTTGAAATGCGTAGCAATCTCAAAATCCCTGGGAGTCAAATGAATGTTCAGCACCAGGCTGAACATGGCGGGCTGTTGCGACATAAAACCCATTTTGCAGCAAGTGCAGTAGTCGGAAATCACCGGACCACAGAGGTCGGAATGCCACAAAATGATTGACACTGAGAACAAGAATAAGACGACCTCTATCAGTAGGGTACAGCATTCTAATAAGAGACTACTTTTTAAAAACTTTTAAAAATAAAGAATCCGAAAAAACGAAATGCGAGTGATGTCACCACCGGCTGATTTCGCATTTAAGCTGCGAGCGTCGACATTGATTTTTCTCGCAGCATTCACTTCGAAACATTGGCAACCTTCCTTCTTGGTAAGGACGTCCACTACTAATCCACTGGCGGCAAGGAGAAATACAGTTTTCTAGCCGATAAATGCGTTTTTTGCTGGCGGAAGACAAAAGTCAACATGGCTATAAAGATCCAGAGAAACAATTTTTCACAGCGAATAATCATGGTAGTTTTCAGTGCAGTAATGTCAGCTCTCGAAAAATTAACCTGTTAGCTCAGTGCTCTTCTATAAGACTTTCTCAAACGTACGGCCCCTTTCTCCTCGTGCAGTGAATAATATCGCTGAATCATGTCAAGTTCTACTGAAATTTCTTCACTAACCCCTAAGCCACGTAAGCTACGGAGGTTAAGGAGAGTTAACGAAATACAGTGACTTCCTGTAGCGCCTCAAGATCCCAATGTTTTAATATTCTTTACTATTAGTGGTTAACCTGACAGTGAATTGACCTCAGATGAAAGGCTTACATCTATTATAATTTACAGCGCAGCTATACCCTCACAGTTTCAATTAGCCTCTTCATTCCTAATAACCCTTATTGCGGTATATGTATGCGACCATGAAAAAAATTCATATAGAGCAATCTTTCTCACTGTCAGCAGCTGAAGAACCTGTCTCTCCCCGACTACAGTCACCTCACGCAGACCGCTTTCTGGGGTTAATCTTTTTAAGCAGATCGAAAGCTGCATTTTAGTACATAAACTGTCAGCTCGCAATTGGCTAGTAAGCAAGAAAGCACAGGAGCTCACCAGTTGCACGTCGCTATCTTGGTCTTCCGTAATCTCACGCCGAGGTGACGAATGGACGAGGCCACAGCGAAGTCTGTCCACCGTGCAAAACGTTTTTTTCGTCGGCCTGGCTGCGCTCAAAGTACATACTTCGCGTGTCACGTGTCCTCGTTCTGCGCAGAGTTAGATGCAGTTCTTGTAACGGTGGTGTAGTCGTCTCATGTGATTCCTCAAAGGATGTGATGTACTGGCGCGGTATGCAGCGGGAGGGCTGTCGAATTGGGCAGTTCCGACTGAGTGCGGTGTTACATGCAGCGGTGATTTTGCTGACGGGTGTATCGAGTGTAAACGTCCCTTGTGTTAACACTGTTGTCTCTCACGGTGCTGGTTGCGTATGGGGCTTTGGTGAAGGCATGTTTTTGTGACTGTCGCTCGTGAAACGCTGCTCTTCGTGATCATAGCTATAGGTTATTTTTGTGACTGGTTCGCGCATTTGATGGCGCTGGCAGAATTATCTGTTGGCCTTGTGCTTATGGTTATGTGCTGCTTGTTGTAGTCATTTTGTAAAGTGGCTGTGTCGAAGAAGGGTTTTTTGGTGCAGTGTGCCTTGCTGCTGCTTTCCTTGTGCGTGCGGGAAGTGTGAGGTGTCTGCTTTACTACACGGCGCCAGCATGAGGAAGATCAGCAGCGCCGCCACACGAATTCTCCAAAAGACGCACAACATGGCCGTCAGCGTAAAGAACAGAAGGAATGCCACCATAAGCACCGAGGGAAAGTCTGCTTACGCGGGGTGCAATGTCGTGGTGACGCTCGGCTTATCTTCTTCCTCGACGTCTGAAGAAACGTTCGCGGTGTACAGGCGCCCATCAGTACCGGCGCACGATGACCACGGCAGACTTCAACGCCAGCGGGCCGCTCTTGAGTGCTTTGTACGCGCTAGCCTGTAAAAAAAATCAGTTTCGTACACGTTCACGGCGTTCTATATGACCGCGTGAGCATGAGATCCTCGCCCGAACACTAAGTAGCAGTAAGTGAGACGAAAATTTCATCAGTTAAACAACCTACTAGGAGTAAATTCTCTTTGAGGCACATAGCCAATCAATCACAGTAGCCAACCATCGGACATCTGACGGGTAAAACAAACAGCATTCATACTATGTAGGCATTCGCCGCAGGGATAGTATGCCAAGCCACTTATATGTGTATGGAAAGCACAGCAGAGAGCATCAGCCAAGCGCATTACGGCGATATTCAAATATAACTAATAGCTTTTTCCTTTCCCTTTCTCGCAAAATGCGATAAAACAAGGAGACCTTGATGCACAATTTGAAGCATACACTTTTTCCGCCAATGCACAAAGTACTCCTGTGGGCTGCTACTCCTGTGGCGAAAGGCACACAGTAGTAAGGGCAGAGCACCTTCTATCTAGAACAGGTGGGAAACCCCCAACCTGTATGCAACATAAGCTGAAAAATCAGCATCTATTTAGAAATAAATGGCACTTGAGCTGCTTCTAAGTGTCGCTACGGTGGAGCAATGGCCAGCAGAATCCGCAAGGCTAATCCAACCTGTAACTTGCAAAAACCTCAACTCTCTACGCGTCAGTTAACTGCGGAAAAAGGGCTGATCGTCATGTTACCACTAAAACATACCAAGGGGCCTCAAAAGGTTCCTTTCTTTAACAAAAATGATCCTGAATTAACTTTTACCGCGTTTCAAAATCCACAGACTGCGTCATCCCTCACTATGAATGGCAATGACGAAGGATACAACGGAGATGGGCTGACCGAGCATTAATATTTATGGGTGAACACTGGCGTTGATGGTCTTGGAATTGTCTTCCCGACGCCCCTCCGAGCAAACGGCGCTATGTCATTGCGAAAATTGCTATAACCTTTCAGCTCGCACTTCAGAAATCAGTGGGCAGCGTGTCAACTCACCGTGCCGTATGGGAATTGTCCAGTGGAATCCCATGCTGCGTGAAGAGGATGCAGCCACATTGCCCAGAGTACTGCCGTCAAGGTGCTGCGGAGTATTTTGCATACCATCCAACGCCGCTGTGTCTGTCTATAGTTCTGCTGTCTGTATTGCAGTGTTGGCGAGGCATTGAGGGTTTTAGTGCTTCTGATGATGTGCCTTGATGTGCAGTCGCGTTACCGAGGCTGCCGGCCTGAGGAACGGCAGGAGCGCCGCGACAGAGTCGGCCTTGAAGACGAACTGCTGCCAGCATGAAGAACACGAAAAGTGCCGCTGTGGACGGCAGGGTCGAGTCGTCCGTGTACGTGAAGTGAATGCCATGTCTCGTTTCAGTCACCATGAGTGCATTGCTCAGGTATGGTAGTGGCTTCATGGCCTAGAAAAAAAAAGCACCATCAATCTCTCTCGCTACAGTGTGTGTCAGTCCAGTAGCGCCATTTTCCCTCTTCCTGACAGCGCAATCTATGGGCACAGAGATGTAGACGGGCCCGCCTTGAGTACCCGAGAGCACAGCTTGTGCCGCGGTGCTCGTATAAGCTTGTCGTGCTATTTTCGTCGTAACTACAAAACAGTTCAACCAAAAATTGAAATGTACATCACTAAATCTACATTACTTCATTAATAAACCTATATTACTTCCTAGACCAGGGCATGAATCGTTGCTCACTGAATCAAGCAAGCAGAGGTATACCCAATTTTCAAGTAATTCATGTTTACAGGTATTTCGTTTTCTCACGTATTTAGATCTTTTCGGGCAACCTAGTGGCAAGCATTTGATTTCATTGTACTTTATGTGCAGGTATCGATTTTTCGAATGACAAACACACCACCGAACGTATTATCGAATAATGGCGTAAGTCAGCGCCTTTCGTTACCATGTGGTGAAACCCACTCTCCCTCACATTTCTGTGCCTTTTTGCTGCATGTATTGCTGACGCGAAACTTTCTTGAAAGACAAACGACCTCTTCCTTTGCTTGCACAATGTTCATGATGCTGCATATAAGAAGTTACAGAGGACATTAACAATGACACTCAGTGGCTAGGCTCAGAAAATATTCGGTATTGGCAGAGTAACGCCAAAGTGTAGTGTTTGCTAGTCTTCGCATTACAGCTTACTTCCTGAATCCTTCTTCATCCAAAGGCGCGAACTGAGGCTCTCTTTTTCAAGCGCTCAATAAGATTTCAGCTTGCGCCACAAAATAAGGGATTGAAAATGAACTCACCGTGTTGGTGGAATCAGGTGGTGCAGAGAAGCTCTTGACGCTGGCCCGACAACCACAATATTGCCACTCGGTGCACGACGCCTGCTTAGCTGTGCTACATTTTGGCAGTGTCCAGTGAGTTGCCGGTGGTTGTGTCTATAGCTTCTGCCATGCTGCTTGAGTTACCAGTAGTCTTAATATGATCTTCAGCCGTACGCGCTGTTTCAGTCACGTGATGCCCTCTTGGCAGTTAGTCTTGGAACTGACACCTGGGATCGTAGATAATGTATTCCGTATGTGTGGTTGTCAACTCGTCGCATATGTCGCTGCTATGGCCACCATTGCTGAACAATTTTCCCAAAGATTCCGCTATTGTTCCCCTCGTAGTGCTTAGCAAATACGTTGCAGACGACCTTCTTTGCGGGTGGCACATCTTCCCGGGTGTCAGTGTGCTTCGTTGTTCATTCCTGTCGAGGTCGGATTTGCGCAGTGTGTTGTGTTCGTGAACTGTGATTCTTGCGCAATCGATTGGATAGGTTATTGCATTCGATTGTACGGTCTGCATGGATTGTTGTCGCTTTGTTCTGTTGCGGCGTCAGCGCTGCTGGCGAGGATCACTGGGCTTCTGCTTCTGGCGCTTGTTGTGGACTCTGTGGTAGCTTGTAGGAGACTGGTGTCAGGCTCAAGCGCCGCCACAGGGAACTCTTGGACGACACTTATTGGCAAAAACACGTTAAACCGCCAGTGTAGCCGTCAAGGCCAAGTCCTATGGCGCTACGTCATTTGTCCGGACACATGATGGGTTGGCTCTGGCTCGCTCTCTGGTGTCTGTAAGCAGGTCATGAGAAAGGCCACCTCAAGTGGGTTCCTATGCAGTGGTGTTGTTTCCACGTCCTGAAAAAACAAATAAATAGCATCGTTGCTTTTTTACGAGAAAGTATTCACCGTGTGCCGCCAATTTACCTCTCTCAAAAATACTGCCTCTCGCGCAAGAAGTGCCCAAATCCTGATAACACGGAAGAACGATTACGATGACATCTCGAAACAAACTGTGCCAGTAAATCTGCAAAAGGCAATACATCGTGTGTTTGGTCGGTGATTTCCTCCTCACCTCCTAGGGTATGGCCCAGACAGGTGCTCGTGATAAGAGAAATCTCGACTTATTGGTTAATAAATTACCCAATTTATCTTTTAATTGACTTAAATAAGAAATTTGTTCCCGTCAAAAAAAGTGCCGTTAGAGTGAAGGCGAAGTTCGTTAACTTCTGTAAGGATTTAAGTCTTGGCTCACTTGCCAGGGATATACTGAATAGCAGAGGAAACAGCCTAAATGCTTTCTTTACTGCTAAGACACATAAGCCAGAAGTCCCTTTTTGTACAATTCCTAGCGAGGAAGGATCGTGGCAGAGAAACGTTAGCCAGTTTTTGCAAAAGCAACTAAAATTGCTCGTCTTGAATGACCCTTTTCTCACGGAAAAATCTGCCCATGTTACGCATTTTCTCGCCAGCACAGATGATACTGGGTTTGGGTTCTCTGTAGATGTGCAAGACCTGTTTTATTCGTTCCCTCAAGATCAGCTTGTGTTGGCTGTGAAAGAGTGCATTGAAGAAAACGGCGACGTGTCTTTTCAGAACTCATCAGGCGTGTCTGCAGAGTATTTCGTCTCTTTATTGCAGTTTTACTTGAGATCTACTTTTATCGTCTTTGACAACCTGCCTTTCTTGCAGCGCAATGGAATTTGTATTGGGTCATGCGTGGCTTCAATTTTGTGTGATATATTTTTAGCAAAAGTAGATCAGCAGTTAGATAGGTATCTTGATGGGAGGGGGGTGGTTTTAAACGTTTTTAGATACCTTGACGATTTTTTAGTGCTTTTAAAATAGCAGACGACCTTCGCCTACCCCTCTACAGTTGGCGAATTTATAGACGCTTTTAACAAATATGGACTCTGGCTAAAATTCACCCATGAACTACCTTACGCAGCTGTTTTACAGTTTTTAGATCCGAAACTAACGTTCTCTGAAAGACACGTCTGCAGGGCCTATTACCCTCGTGAAAAAAAGATTTGCTGCCTTATGATTCGGCACACTCGAAGACTGTTAAAAGAGCCATTGCTACGCACTGTTTGGAATCCTGTCTCAAAAAATCGTGCCCGCATCAGATGCAATCAAGTTTTCATAATCAGATTAGCCGAATTTTGGCGGCGGGTTTCCCCCCTTTGGTCTTGATTGCTGTTGCTGAAACCCTGCTTCAGAAATTGAAGACTGGTACAAGAAGACTGAATGATGACCGTCGGAAGGCTGATAAGCCTGTGGTTTTGCCATACCTGCACAAGACGTCGCACAATATCAAGAAAGTGGCCAACAGGCATGGGGTGTCTGTTGTATTTTCGGCACCCAACAAGCTGGGAAAGTTGTGCCCACGCATTTGTGGCTCCAAGAAAAGAGGATGCCAGATTCGACATGACACACCGTTTGTCAAGTGCTCAACAGGCGTGATCTGTGCCATTCCCATGACGGGTGGAAAGATTTATGTAGGCGAAACCGACCGTTGCATCAATGAACGATTGGGGGAACATGCCCGAAATTTAAGTCAATTAAAAGATAATAAGTATGCACATTTGGTTTCGCACATAATTAAGTTCAGAGGATGCGTGGTTCGTTTGGCTGAGACTAGGATTCTAGGCAAGAGTGCCGACAAGACTGTGCGTGTTAGCCTGGAAGCCTACTATAACAAGAAATATGCAGACACTTGTATCAGCACTCCCTCGTTATCGCTTTTTGTAGCTGAAATAGACTTTTTGGAAGCAGCTAACATTTGAGTGTTTGCTGGTATCCTTATTGATTGTCCGCTCTCCTCCTTTTTCACCTCTGTTGCTCGCCATATTTAAGGCGTGCCTTCGCTCAATAAAATTCAGTTGTCAGTCAGCGCTCGTGTCGTGTCTTGTCCTTGTGTGATTGCATGTTTTTACGCTGCTCCATTCCCTTGGTTAAAAATTATGTGGATATCTCCAAGTTTGTGGCTTCGTCAAAGAATATCGCACAGCCAGTGGAGCGGTTACAAGTCAGCCTCTCTCGGCTTATGTGCACTATGGAACCCAACGAAACAGATTTATGTGCACATTTGGCTGTGACCTCGTTGACGTTTTCAACGACGGACAGCGAAGCCATGTTTCGCTCTGCTTGTTTCCACCTGGTCTAGGCAGGTCAGCGTTCAAACGCGTGAGCGCTTAATTGTTAGAGTCGGGAGTCCCCGTGCAGAACCTGAGACTCCAAGTTGGATATAAGAACCTCCCCTGCTAAGCAAATAATATTCGTAGGACAAAAGAACTTGATAAGCGCATCCCGACCCAGTTGGCGTCAATCTGCCTGGTTCGGCCCACGTCTCACGCGTCCATCATGAATACGATGTTTTGGAATTTTGCATTATGTATATATATCCTGCTCCAGTGATGTTGCAATTTTCGCTTAAGAAACAACTGATTATGTTATTAACCTTACAACGACGCACAGGCTGTGCGCAGTGTTCCTCGAGGGCAATATGTTCATGTACTGGTCGCAAAATGAATAAAATTTTTCGCAGATTTAATCATGGCTGACGTATATTCTCTTGCGTCTATTCCTGAGCTTTTTTTTCGCGCACACGGTGATCTCATTTGCACCGCGCAGGTCAATGACCGGTGATTTGAGCCGGCACTTCCAGTGAAACAGGTTTCATTGCGAAATGCGAGCTGAAGAAATCCAACAATTGCTGTATCGTCAATGCTATTTCACAGGGACGCAGCGGAATTCATATGGGACGGAGTACATGCGTCGCAATTTCCCGAGACTCACTTTCTGAACATCTTCACACCAACCCCATACAGCACGCGTTAAAATAATCTCGTAAGCCTGTAGATAACAAGACGCAGTGCTGCTAACAGCGCCCCATGCATTTGTACCCAAAAAGCCAGTAGATAGCATGCGGCATAGAGCGGTCGGGATGGCCGCAACCATGCACAGCAGCAACGCCATAAGCGAGCTTTATGTAACGTAAAATGTAACGGTAAAAGATACTGGCCACACATGTTGAAAGGTCTGATGAGGCGTACGGAAATACTAGACGATTCGCGGGGCTTGGAGAGTTCATGGTTAATTTTTCATCGACTGTTGCCGAGTAGACAGTACCGCCACTTGCGTCATCAGATGAAGTTCCCAAAGCAGTTGGAAACAATTTGGAGCCCGAAATGTTTATTTTATTCAATTGCAGCGCTGCCATTTGCTATGCCGTGAAATAGGCCTGCTTATGGTCGGATGTTCATCGATTTTTATAACTATTTTTCTTGGGGAAGCCTGATACAAAGTGGCGTTCTGTAATTTACCTCACGCTGCTGTCGATGCCTGCAAGCTCAGAGTGGAGGGGGTCTTCAAATGTATTTAATGCGCCGGCAGCAACAGTGCAGCGCGGGTTAAAATTTGTGTCTCTATTGATTTGACTGCAGACTATCGAAGCGTCATGCAGCCAGTTTTCAACGTATTATGGCTCGCCTCATAGAACCAGATTCATTGAAAGGTTTGAAAGCTGTATTTTCTTTCTTCACATAAATTCTTAAATGCACTGTATAGCACTCGCAGTGGCTCATTGGTTATGGTGCTCGGCTGATGACGCAAGAGACTCGGGCTCGATTGCGTCCGCGGTGGTTGCATTTCGGTAGAGGTGGCGAAATGCTGCAGGCTTATGCACTGTCTGATCTCAGTGCACGTTAAGGAACCTCAGGCGGTAGAAATTATCTGAAGCCCTCCATAACAGCGTTCCTCATAGCCCAAGCAGCTTTGGAACGTTAAACCTCACAAAATAAACAAAAAAGAATTAATTGTGAGGTTGCTGCGTGTAAACTCACCATTTTGCATGAGATTCTCTTGTCCGGTAGATTTAGACGCTCTCGGAGCCTTCGCGGAGCCGCGATGAGGATCCAACGCTGCCACGCTGTGTGCAACGCTACCTTCGGAGTGGTGCTCTGCGCTGTGTAGGTGGTGTCCTCACTTGTGACCGGTGCATCTGTGTATTTACTCCGTATTTACTCCTCGCTGTGTTCAGCTAAGTCTTGGGCTCTCGACAGCTCTAGATATTATGGGCATATGTGCGTTGCGGTTTTGCCAACCCGTGTGAGGGCATGAACTCCTACGTGTCGCTGTTTCTGGCGTGACCGCTGAAGCATGTTTGCAATGTACTCGTGAGTAATGCTTTCCACCACGTATTTTAGTGTTTACAGCAACACATTTCATCAAATGGGAAACCTACCGTAATGTTTGTGCTGTGTATTATGAGTGCCTGTTTGCTGTGACCGCTGTTGCATTTGATAGTCATGGCTGCCGAGGTGGCAACAGCGGATTATTCCTGCTCGTTGAGATCGTGAACTGTGTTTACGGTGTGTCACTGCCCCGTCTCTGTGTTTCTTGGCTCGTGCGGTGCTTGTGGTTTCGCATTTGCTGAAACCTGCCAATGCCATATTACCTAAAGTGTTATATTTTGGTTTATTTTCCTTGTGTTGTGTGTATTTTTGTCGTTTTAGTGTTCTGTCTTTTTTATGAGTGACTTAGGCTTGTTGCAGTGTTCGTTGTGAAATGGGCTGTGTACAGGAGCCCCTCCGCATGAGGAGCAGCTGAAGCGTCGCAGCAAGGAATGCCTAAAGAGGCACTCATTGCCGCCACCAAGAAGAACTGGAAGAGTGCCGCTGCAGACTCCAAGACTCAAGTCCCTGGAGGATGGGCCATTATTCAGGGCGTTTGTGGGCGGTGACTGCGTCCCAGGTGTCCGCCGAGAGCTGCGTAAGCATGGCACGACACACGTCACCACAGACTGTTTGCAGTAGCCTCTTGGAATTTTCAATGACTTCGAACACATGCACGGTGTAGAGCTTTTATGGTCAGCTTAATAGTGTCACACCTTGTAATGTAAAACACGCGGCATCATGTCACCATTATATGAGATGATTTTTTTTATTTATGGATACTGCGATCTTGTACACAAGGTCATAGCAGGTGGGAAACATTGTGTTCACATACAAAAATACAGGCACTTACAAACGAAATAGAATTTCACACAGAAAGACAGCAAGGAAATACCGCGGCAAGGTCGTAAACAAATATCATTTCAAGTGCCCTTCAATCAAATTCAGTGATGTCTGCCCGACATCATCCATGAGGTTATTCCAATCAGTGATGGTCCTTGGAAAAAAGGGGTATTTAAACAATTAACTCGCGAATTTAATGGTGTTATGGAAAGATAATGGCACTTTCCAGTTTGGTACCCCGAGGAATAAGTAAGGATATCGGAGTTGTCAGTCTTGAAATTATTCCTAATTCAAAGGAAAACTTTAAGCGACATATGTGATTTCTGTTAGAAATAGAGGGTAAGCCCCCTTTTTTTTAGGAGGTCACTAACTGATGCTCGCAAGTAAGTGTTATATATAAACCTTACTGCTTTCTTTTAGATTCTTTCAAGTTTATTTATGTTTACCTTTGTAAAAGGGTCCGAGATAATTACTGCATATTCTAATATTGGTCTAATAATAGTATTGAAGGCAAGGAGGAATGTACCAGGGATTGCTAACTTAAGAGAGCATCGCAAGAAAAAAAGCTTTCTGAGAGCGTTTGCTGAAATGTAGTCTACATGCTTGATCCAAGAGAGGTTATCAGAAATCCATAGGCCTAGACACTTATATTCTGTAACTTCATGCAGAAAAGATTATTAGCATTGTAGTGATATATAAGAGGGTTTTTTTAGTGTTATCTTCATAAATACCGTTTTTTCAAAATTTATTCACATTTGCTACTTCTCCCACCAAGAAACTATTTTTGCAAAATCATTGTTCAGCCTAATTTGATCTTGAGTCGAACTTATTTTCTCATACAGCACGAACTAGTCCGCATATAACTTAACACGGACTGAGAGATCTTAATAAATATTAAAAACATAGGGGGACGAGGACGGATCCATGGGGAACGCCAGAATTGATGGGAATGTAATTTAAGCAGGCTTTATGCAGTTCGACAAACTGACATTGATCAGGTAGGTACGATCGTATCCATGTTAATATCTGATTATTATTGATAACAATACTGAGTTTATGAAGTACTTTCTTCTGCGAAACCTTATCGAAAGCTTTTCGAAAGTCCATGAAGATAACATGTTTGGATTCTTTCGTTGGTTGCTGTCGCAAAATCATGGACCAGCTGAGTGCATGTTGAATGCCCTCGTGTGAACCCATGTTGAACAACTGCCAGTACATTATGCTCGTCGAGGAAATTAGGTGCTTATGAATGATGTGTTGTAATAATTTGCACGTTGTCGAAGTTAAAGAAATAAGGCAATAATTTTGAATACACGTCATCTGTCCATTTTTGTGCAAAGGCTTCATTCTAGCAGTTTTCCAAAAACACGGTAAAACACCTTTCAAAGATCGAGTGAATACCACGCACAAATACTTGGAACACCACTCTGCATACTGTTTAAGAAAGGCATTCGGAATATTATCTGGTTCAGATGATTTCTTAACATTCAGTTTTAACAATAGATTTAAAACACCCTGTTCAGAAATTACAACATCAGGCATGGAAGAAAGGGACATGCTAAGCGTGGGACATGCCCGTCATGTTTTGTGAAAACTTTCTTAAAGCTGGTAATAAATGCGGAGGAAACCTGGACATTGTCACTTACATGTTGCCCATTTATAATAAACATATCGTTAGAACGAGAAACTGGTGCAATTGACCCCCAAAACATGTCAGGAGAAATTTTATAAAAGCCAGAAGTTGCGTATTGTAGTATTTTTCTTTATCATTGAGAATACGCTATTTTATATTCTCTGAAACTTCATAGATTTTTGCCTCTAAATTGGCTGATCTAGACTTTATTCTTTTCTTTAGTCGTTTTAGCTCGTGTTGAAATTGCAATGTTTCTCGCGTAATCCAGGGATTGTGATTGTCTGACTTCTTGCATATCACTGTTACAAAGCGCTAAATTCAGACACAAACAATGTTTTTGAAAACAAGCTACAGGTGATCCACACTATACAAGTGCTGTGCATAAAACTATAATAATGAAGATCTAAACATCAAAAAACGATTCATTGTCAGCACGGGCAAAATTTGGAAAGTGTCGAATATCACCCATTCAGTCCAATAATATGTCTTCTAATACCAATATTGCTGCTTGATGATGCGAAATTCCAGCCACTACATTACATGAAAGCTGGGGCAGCGGAAATAAAGGATAGCAGGCAGATTGGAGAAATGAAATGAAAGTGGTGAGGGGACAGCAAGAGAAGATAGGGGGAGAGGTAATATACACAAACTATTAACACAATAAGAAATGGGTCCAGGTTGTGCACGTGATTAGCTCATGATGCAGCAAAAAACACACGCGCAAGGCACTATGTTGACTACAACTGAGATGAGACACCCAGAACACATTTTGAACGATAGACGGTGATAGAGGAGGTTCGGAGTGAGAGAAAAAAGAGGTGCCGTATCCGGAATAAATTCGACCACCTGCGGATCTTTAACGTGCACTGGCAGCGCTGTGCGTTTCACCTCCATCGAACGCTTCCACCGCGGCCGCCACACCCGCGTTTATGCTATAGAGCTACTCCGGCTCAGCAGCCGAGTGCCTAACTAAACCACCGTGGTGGAAATAAGAAAATCTACTAAACTCTACACGCCGCGGTGACTCAATAGTTAGGGCGCTGAGCTGCTGATCCAGAGTACCCGGGTCTGAACCCGACCACGGCAGCCGCGTTTCGATGAACGCGAAACGCAAAAGCCGCCCGTGTGCTGTGCGATGCTTTAAACATCCCGAGGTGGTCGAAATTATTCCGGAACCCTCCACTTCGGCACCTCTTTCTTGATTTCTTTCGCTCCCTCTTTTACCCCTCCTTTACACCAAGGTCCCGGTCTCCACCGAGAAAAGCGAGACAGTTACTGCGTCATTTCCTTTCCTCAAATTCAATTTTCAGCTGCCTTTGACTACGGCCAGCCCGCACAAAACAAATAACTAATTCCCAGTCTAGCCTTACTCGCAGTATAAACACTCCGTTGGATTTAGGAAATTAAAGGCGCACAGCTGGCTCACTTTGTCCGTGAATACATCAAAAACGCGGTTTGACTACTGCTGAACCCGCAGACAGCGAAAGCTGCGGTAGCGGCTCGGCCTCTGTAACGTTTAGTGCGTTCTGCACACTGGATAGGCAGCAAATTCACACTGCCACCCTGGAAGGTGGCAGTTAAATCAATTGTTGATTGAGAGAAGTTGGTCACCCAATGAACGCTGGGCCCTATAGCTACATCGCCGTGCTTCGATAATGGGCGAAATGCAAAAAGCCGCCCGTAAGCTGTGCGATGTCACTTAATGTTAAAGATTCCCAGCTAGTCCCTCCACCATCTCTTTCTTTCTTTTTACACTCCCTCCTTTACGCCTTCTCTTAAAGCCCGGTTCGGGTGTCCACCGAGATACAAGCGACCGTTACAGACTCAGGGAGCCAGTTAAGCCCCTTCCTTTCCTCAAAATCATCGCAGTCTAGAACTTCGTCAAAGCCAACGCCAATGAACACAATAAAAGCCGTCGGCTTATCGAAACAGAAGCGAGCGCTTGGTTTCTGTGACGGCTTGCTGAGTGACGTCATAGCTGTCACGTGGTTTCTCCTCGGTTCAAGGTCAAATTCGTGCACACGGCGAAGAAGCTACGGAGGGTAGTAGTTATAGTGAACTAGAATATATTATATATTCTAGTTCACTATAGTAGTAGTAAAGCGGTCGCTTTAAAATGGCTTGTGCTTTAGCATTGCTAGGCACGAAATATTGAGAGAAATCACGGTTTTTTTGCAGACGGACACTACCGTTACACACCGCGATGTGTCCACAGATCCAGGGAAAGATTTATGCGCTTTCCCGTTCCTCAAAACCAACCTCCCTTGCGCTTTAGAAAAACAAAGCCGCATTACTGCCTGAATTTTTAGGTGGACGCTACTGCCTGCCCGCCGCGGTGGCTCAGTGGTTAAGGCGCTCGATGACTGAGCGGAGTACCCCGGCTCGAACCCGACCGCGGCGGCAGCGTTTCGATGAACGCAAAACGCATAGGCGCCCGTGTGCTGAGCGACATCACTGCACGCTAAAGCTCCCCAGGTGGTCGAAATTATTCCAGAGCCATCCGCTATGGCACCTCTTTTCTTGCTTCTTCTTTCACTCACTCCTTTATCCCTTCCCTTACCGCGCGGTTCAGGTGTCCGCCGAGATGACAGACATCTACTGCTCCATTTCCGTTCGCAAAAACCCCACAATTTCCACTCCCATCTTCCTCCCCATCCTCACGGCGCGGTTAAGGTGTCAACCGAGATTTGAGATAGTTGCTCCGTCTTTCCTTTCCCCAAAACAATTTTAGTGCGAAGCACTTCCTCGAGCTAATTGGAGCTAAGTCCTCGAGCTACTTCATGGGCCTCCTCGTTCCCAGCGAGGTTAGCGTGCGCAAGTGTGCTCCGAGGGCTTCACAGGGCGCGACCGCTATAATGTGAGAGAGATCACACAACGCTATAGAAGAGTGCGGGTTGAATACTTTCCAGTTGATACATCCTTAAACAAGAGCCAGGCCGCCAGTTGGCGTCGTTTGCAAACCAACTCATTTCCAAGCCCCTTGTTCAGCCTCTACTGCCCGGGTCAGTTCCCTAGCCAGTGTAAGCTATGTAAAGCCACAGCTCATATCAATCCCATTCTCAGGGAATTCCATCAGGCTCCCTTTGAGGGAAGCGTAAAATCTTTAGACCAAAGGGCGACCATACACGATCCTAAGCGCCGATCCGGATATTGTAGCGGGAGCTACACTGCGGTACACGCGAGGCCAGTTGTGCGCATGCGCTGTTACCATGGCAACCGGGGAGGAGGACTGGGTGCGCCGCGCGCTTCGTCGCCGCTCTTTCTTCCGGAGTCCCTACTTTATCCCTTCCCTTATGGCGCTGTTCAGGTGTCCGCCGATATGCGAGACAGATACTGCGCCATTTGCTTTCCCCAAAAACAAATTTATCCTCACGGCCGCGATCCGCGGTGTCGGTCTCTACGGCAGGTGTCCCATGGATCACACCTACCCTTCAGACGAACGCATTAAAGTGCACCGGCGTTTTATGAAAAGTTGTTTTGGGGGAAAGGAAATTGCGCAGTAACTGTCTCACTGTATCGGCGGACACCAACCGCGCCGTACGAGAAGAGATAAAGGAGGGACTGAGAGAAGAAAGGAAGAAATAGGTGCCGTAGTGGAGGGCTCCAGAATAATTTCGACCACCTGGGGATCTTTAACATGCGCTGACATCGCACAGCGCACGGGCGCCTTAGCGTTTCGCCTCCGCCGAAACGCAGCCGCCGTGGTCGGGTTCGAATCTGGGTACTCCAGCCTGAGCCGGAAGGACTGACCTTGTGTATATGAAAGAAAGCAACCAGTCTAAATACTGTGTAGGCAGCATTGACACAGCAGCCTGCTACTTTACCGATCATCGGGCAATGGTTTTCTCTGTCAAAACAATTGATTAAATAAAAATGTATCTCAGAATACTGCTCCGATGCTTAACATTTAAGCCACAACAACAAACCCGACAACATGCGTAACCAGTGGAGCACTACAGCTCTCGCTACGTGTATCCTCGCAATGCTGAGCTAAGCCACTGCCAATTTTTCAACTGAAGACCATCCGACTGGCCGAACCCACCGCTAAGGTCCAGGAACTCCTCGCTGGCGTCTATGTGGGAAGTCTGAAACCTTCTCTACATAGTTCTATTCTTTATAGAGCATATTGTTTAGTAGCTCCCCGCCAAACCCCGATTCAGCATCTCTCAAATCCACTTCTATTAGCCTTGTACCAAAAGCACAAATGATCTCGACAGCACCTGAGCATCACTCCAAACCATGTCAAGAGAGTAGTGTGCAGCCCAGTTCTCACATAACGGCGAACGCCCCAAAAATGGTTTTAAAGAAAAGAAACTGCGCAGTAACTGCTCACTTGGTGGACAACTCAACTGTTGGTGATGAAAAATATGTAGAAAGGAGATCGTGGACAAGGTCCCGGCCCCGACGGTCAGTTACGATGGAGTTTGAGTTGAGTTGAGTGGTTGTAAACTACCGGTGGGATTAGCCTTGCAGCTGCTGCCGGCAATTGCTCCACCGTAGCGACACTTAAATAGGAATCACAGAAACACTGTCCGCAAAAACCCAAATAGACACTCCTGAGGTCACCATGTGGAGGCCAAATCCGTGTCCTGCAGGTAAAGTAGAAGAAGGCGAGAAGCATCCCTTCTACTCGACTGGCTCCCGCGCGGGAAAACAATGTCCTGAAGAGAACTGTGAGGAACTCCTGCCTTCTTGAGGGATCCGAATAACACAGCCCGTTCCGCGTTGCACAAAGTACAGCACAAGAGGTAATGTTCTATGTCACCACACACACCACACGTTGAACACCATGGTGACAACGCTATAGGCCAGTCTTATACATCCACAGAGACGAAATTCTTGAGGCCCGAGTACTGTGCGATGTCAGTGCACGTTAAAAAACCCCAAGTAGTAGAAATTTTCGTAGCCCTTCACTACGGAGTCCCTCATAGCCTTAAGTCACTTCGGGACGTTAATCCCTATAAACCATACACCGAAACAAGCAGAGGAAAAATCAGCTTCGGTTTAACTACTGCTGTACCTGGTTAGAGATCGAAACCTGTGGTGTACGAGGCAAGTAGATGCGGCTTGGCGTCTAACATAGAGCACGTTCTGCACACTGCATAGGCAGCGCGCGCAGCCTGTCACCCTGCCAGGTGGCAGTTAAATTGATGGCTGACAGCTTGAGGATGGTCACCCAATGAACACTGAGACCTATTGCTGCAGTTCCGCGTGTCTGCCGGAACTTTGTCAGCGCTAATGCATGCAGCCCAGACCTCTCACCATCGCCAGGTAGTACATCAAAGCGCGATTGAGGCGTCCACTCACCCAGGGAGCCGACCATGCTCCCTTCCTTTCCTCAAAATCATCGGAGTCTAGAACTTTGTCATCGCCAATGAACACAAACGCCGCCGGCGTAGAGAGAAAGGGGAGCGCTCTGTTTCGGCGGCGGCGGCGGCTGAGTGACGTGTCATCCGCAGATGACACATGCCGGACGGCATCGTGCATAACAGAATCTGTACGCACTGCACTCACGTCGACGGCCAATCGCAGACTCTCGATGCAGGCGCCTAAAGCGACGCAGTGCCGCATAATACACATGCACTGCTGCGCGGCGCGTCGACATACTATGGGTCATATGAGCCCAATGCCATGGTTGAGGCGGAAACGCGTCGTGCAGGAACTTGAGCTGGCCACGCGCCACTTTGGCGACACGCACAGGCCAGAGCCTCGGCAGTCTGGCAAGAGCGTTCGCTTAGCAGCATATCCGCTGCCGCGTTGTTGGCTCGCAGCGTCAAAAGCACGCAAGAACGAAGAGCCGATAGGAAAGGCCAGGCTCGCCGGGAAATCGAAGCTCGCGTCTGCGACGCGGAGCAAAGACGTGAGGTGCGCACCCAAAATCAAACTCTGAAAGGGCGTCAACCAACTGTGTTTTGCATTGTCCACATCCACCTAACGCTCTCATTTGCCGCATTCAACGACGCCTCAAAAATACCGCTTATCAGGAAAATGAAAGGCGCAGTAACACTTCTTGGTGCACACCTCAACCCCGTCGTGTGGAAAGGGAGGAGGGTGGCAGTGAAGAGAGAGGTTTGGTTTGCTTTATGGGTGTTTAACGTCCCAAAGCGACAGGATATGGGGGACGTCGTAGTGAAAGGCTCCGGAAATTTCGACCACCCGCGTTCCTTGACGTGCACTGACATCGCGCAGTACACGGGCCTCTAGAATTTCCCCTCCATCGAAATACGTCCAAGCGGCCGGGATCGAACCTGCATCTTTCGGGGCAGTGCTGTAATGGAGAACTTCAAAATAATATCGACCACATGGGGATCTTTAACGTGCGCTGACATCGGCAAATATGCTCGCCGCAGCCACTAAAGGCAAGGCCAGGCGCACGTGAGCCTCGCGCCCGAGGCCGCGTTCCCACCCAGGCGATCGTCTAAGACTGACGAAGTTACACGGCTGCAGCCAGGAGGTGCAGGGAAGGAACCATGCCGTGATTGCCCCGTCGTGTGGAAAGGGAGGAGGGTGGCAGTGAAGAGAGAGGTTTGGTTTGCTTTATGGGTGTTTAACGTCCCAAAGCGACAGGCTATGGGGGACGTCGTAGTGAAAGGCTCCGGAAATTTCGACCACCCGCGTTCCTTGACGTGCACTGACATCGCGCAGTACACGGGCCTCTAGAATTTCCCCTCCATCGAAATACGTCCAAGCGGCCGGGATCGAACCTGCATCTTTCGGGGCAGTGCTGTAATGGAGAACTTCAAAATAATATCGACCACATGGGGATCTTTAACGTGCGCTGACATCGGCAAATATGCTCGCCGCAGCCACTAAAGGCAAGGCCAGGCGCACGTGAGCCTCGCGCCCGAGGCCGCGTTCCCACCCAGGCGATCGTCTAAGACTGACGAAGTTACACGGCTGCTGCCAGGAGGTGCAGGGAAGGAACCATGCCGTGATTGCCCGCGAGTACGTCACGGCGCTTACAGTTGAATACGAATCCTTCTTGCTACACGCAGTTCATGTTCGTGGCGAAGCTCTGACCCATGAACGCGCTACACGCCATGGAACCAAACCACTATTATCAGATCTAATAGACGTTTACGAACCAATTACGGGACACAGAAAATATTCACTGAAAGGGACAAAAAATGAACTCTATTATAAAGGTGCTGCTCACCTTCGCAGGAAGTCCCACGGTGGTCGTTCGGGTCACGGTGTCGGTGCTTTGTTCGAATAGGGCTAAGTCCAGAGGCACAATGTCGGGTCGTCCTGGCTCGCTTCTGGAAGGTCAGCTCAGCGCCACCAGCAAGAAAAAGCTAGCTGGCTCCCAAAGCTGCGTCCTCGGATTCGAACACCTCGAACAGTTGGCTCGGCCGGGTGGCTCCTGGGGAAGCGACCACGGACAAAGGCAGCCTTGCACAGTCGGCACGCATCGGCTGCTCAGCCCCAAAATTCGAACGGCGTCTGGCTGGGCAGCACGCGCTCGCTACCTGGCTCGAGAGCACGCGCTCGATACGTGGCTCGAGAGCACGCGCTATTTACCTGGCTCTGCAGCACGCGCTCGCTATTTGGCTCGACAGGACGCGCTCGATACCTGGCTCGGCAGTGCCCTCCCTTTTTCTTGTCCTCTCTGTTCCAAAGGGCTACGGTGGTTCATCCTAAGGCACACACGGGCACCCGTGTGACTCAACGTTGAAGGACCATCGATGGTCTAAATCCGAGGGCCGCCGCTACTGTGTCCCTCACTGCTCATACGACGCTCGGAGACGTTAAAACCGTTACGCCGCGTTCCTACACGTAGGATCTATTTTAGAGATATTAGGCTAATTAGGGCGGACTCTCAAATACGCACAGCCAATTAGCCAGCCGTTACAAACTTCTAACGTGCGATAAAACGACAATTTTGGCATGATTGCCCACCGGAATGCGTGGAAAGGAAGCACAGAAAAAGAAATGGTAGACAAGACAGAAGACTATGAGGCGCGAGATGCAGATCGAATATCCGAAGGACCACACTAAATCACTCTCAGCTATGCACAGAAAATAAAAACCTGCGCCAGATGCAGCAACGTCCTTGCAGCAGTTTATGCTCACCTCAGAATTCAGCGAGAGACGCTGCCCTCAGTGTTGGGTGCAGCCAGGCAGGTGATGGCGTGGTCCGTGTCGCTTGGGCTGCTTAGGTTGCATCGATGCCAGCGGAAGCGCAGGCATCGAAGCAGCAAAGGGCCGCAACGCGGTAGAGGCCGAGTCCCCCGCGACCACCTGCATAGGAACTGGGAGGCCCTGTCTGGTCCGAGCAGCCAGGATTCGCAGCCTCGTACATCTCCGGAGCACCTACGTTCCACGAGAGCCGTGGCTGCTTGCATCCTACACGTAGACCCGCTGTGGTTCGTCTGAGGCGTTCCAATGTTGTGCTGTTATATAGCCTCCTTGGCTGGCACGCGCCACGCGGCATCGACGTCACAGCTTCTTCGTCGTCTCTCCTCGCGGATTGGTCAATCTTCGATGCCTTCAAAGAGCGATAATCGTCAAAATGACGAAAACAAAAAACGCCACTGTGTCTAGTTTGTCGTCATGGTCTACAACTCTGCAGTTTAAGGTTTTAGAATTCTTTCTATTCCAGCGATGAAATCGATGTGCGTCTCCCGCCTCAGCAGCTGCCTGCTGTGTAGGAAACAGCGTCTGTAGTTAGTAGGCTGCAAGCGTTACGAACGCCGAATTAATAAGTGCGCTTCATTTGTGGGACGCTGTCCACACTCTTTTAAAACAACTTTAATCATTTTCTGTTTAAAATATTGCACGCGGCTTCATTAAATCTGCAACACGACCAATTTTGTTTCAAGAATAAAGAAGCCATGTTTTTCTTACCACTGGGCATTCGCGCGCTCAAATACTCTCCATGGCGAGAAGACAAAAAGAGAGAGGAGAAAAAAGCTACTTAGCGGAGTTCATACACACAGTACTGACTAAACCCAGGAAGTCAAGTAAAATTCTCTGTACTGCTGCGAGTACCTCGACCGGGCTGCGTGGTCTGTTTCTCAGTCGTGAAGTGTAATGTAGCACTTATCCCTCCTCTCAAGCTATAAATCTCGGTAATCAAAGGCAAAACCTTTGTCTCACTTTTCAAGACCTCTTGATGTTTAGGTAAGCCGCAAGCACTCGAATACATGAAGCAAACCACGTAGGCTGGCTACTTTTGGCAAAGACAGTAGGTCCCTTTTATTTCGTGCGTTCTTTCACTTGGTACATTTCTACAAGATGCGTCCTTGGTCTGCTTGAACTTGGCACAGTGCAAATCGAGGACGCGAGGAGGCCTACTTTGCGTAACCAGGCTGTCGTCCATGAGCTTCTGTGCGTAGCCAGAACAGCGAAGTCCGAGGCTCGACAGCTGAAAGGTGTGAGATGTTTGGCGAGAAGGACACCAAATGGCTGCGAATTACAGCAACGCAGTGCTGCCTATGATCGTTCGCCAGAGTCAGAGGCGCCTTTTAAGTATGGGCCAAACTGGCGAGACCGTCAGCTCTCTCGTTCCGCGATGTGTGACGGGACCGATTGAACGTCAACCTTTATTCCAGCTTCTGAAACATGATGTGGTCCCAGAGAGAGAATCGTGGCGTTTTCTGCAGGCTTTCAAAGGCGCTCAACTGCTCGCTCGGAGTCGGTGATTATCACCTCTGCTTGCTTGCCTTTAATATTGATTGCGTTTAGCACCGGGCGAGTAAATACCGTACTCCCTACCTACACTGTCTAGAAGAGAAATACATATTGGTGCAGGAGTTGATTAAATATCATTTCCTCGTGCGTGGATGGCACTAGGTCAATAAAACGTTCAGATCCCTCTTGTCCTATTCAGGCATAAAAAATGGTGGCGTCAAATTGCGGGCTTCTTTGTTAACTCAGTCATGTGTGTATATCCGCAGGTAGTCGTGGTATGTATGCTCTAATTCCGCACAGCGCCGCTCGGTGTGGTCGCGGTTGTCATGGAGAGTTCAAACCTCATCTGTATAATTTTGTTCACAATGTGTAAACAGCGCAGCAGGGGCCTTCTAGCCGCTGTTTCGACAAGTCGCAGAAGCAGTGACGAAAGGCTGTACTACAGGCGCTGCGAGGAAGGTAGGAGCAACGCTGTGGCTGCAGCTTCACACAGTCATTTGCAGCTCCAAGTGGCAACGCCCAGCAATAACCGCGATACCTTTCGGTGAACTACCTCGAGCTTCAGTTCTGAGTAACACGGGGGAAGAGCAAGAAGCCGCAAAAAGGGTTCGGCTCCCGGGTTCCAACCCGACCGCGGCGACTGCGTTTCTTTAGATGGAGGCGCAACGCTAACGCGCCCGTGTGCTGTGCGATGTCAGTGCACGTTGAAGATCCCCAGGTGGTCGAAATTATTCCGGAGCCCTCCACTACGGCACCGATCTCTTCCTTTCTTCTTTAACTCCCTCCTTTATCCCTTCCCTTACGGCGCCGTTCGGGTGTCCAATAATATATGAGACAGATACTGCGCCATTTACTTCCCCCCAAAAAACAATTATTATAATAATAATTTAGTTTTGGGGAAAAGAAATGGCGCAGTATCTGTCTGATATTTCATTGAACACCAGAACCATGCCGTAAGGGAAGAGATAAAGGAGGTAGGGAAAGAAGAAAGGAAGAAAGCGGTGCCGTAGTGGAGGGCTCAGGAATAATTTAGACCTCCTGGGTATCTAAACCCTACCCCCCCCCCCCCCCTCCGGATATAGCACAGCACACGGGCGCCCTTGCGTTTTTCCTCTATAAAAGAAAGACTAACTGGAACCCCTTGTGTGTGTGTGTGTGTGTGTGTGTGTGTGTGTGTCTCCATGTGTGCACGTTCCTTTTTTTTTGCGTTTTCCTCTCTGTCATCTTTCTAACCCCTATCCCCCATCCCCAGTGTAGGGTAGCAAACCGGAGGCTCACATCTGGTTAACCTCCCTGCGTTTCCATTTCATGCTCTCTCTCTCTCTCTTCCTCCATAAAAACGCAGTAAAAATAAAAATTGGTTTTTGGGGAAAGGAAATGACGCAGTATCTGTCTCATATAACGTTGGACACCAGAACCGCGCAGTAAGGGAAGCGATAAAGGAGGGAGTGAAAGAATAAAGGAAGAAAGAGGTGCAGTAGTGGAGGGCTCCGGTATAATTTTGACGCGGCGCGGCGCGGCGACGTCTGCCGCGGGCTCCGCCGCTGATGAATTGTGTTCTAAGGTGCTTCCCAACAATTTCCAAACACATTCCGAAGCATTCCAAACGCATTCGCTTGCTGTGTGCTGCTGCCATCGACTTTTGTTCTGTCCGTTCGCTGATTTTGAGTTGTGCAAAGACGTGAGACTTCGTAGAACGTTCATTTGGGCGAGTTGGTATAGATGTATCTTTAATAAAACAGCGCGAACAACGTAGGACAAGATGAAGGAGGACACAGCGCCCGTCCTGTGTCCTCCTTCATCTTTTCCTACGTTGTTCGCGCTGTTTTACTAAAGACGGAGACTTCGGTGGTGGTCAGTCGAGTATGCATATTCCGCCACAGAGGAACCGCTCTGTCGCATAAGGCCCGTTTCACAAGCTGAAACTAGAACGAAAACAGTCGGCCTAGCCGGTGACGCCGCAGTGCGATTTTCGGCCGGTGCTTTCACATGCAACTCCGCAGCGAATTCGGTCAAAGGGACAGTCAAGGTTTGTTGATGTTTGCAAAGCCAATCCATGATTAAACGCGACCAAAACGCTACACGAAATGTGTTGATTATGTTATGACAAGTGTAGTTTTTGATGTGGGGCATTATTTCAATGTTTTGATTAGAATAAACAGTTTTGCGTCTATCGCGGCAACAGCTCCCACGTGGCTGCATGTCGCACGCAGTCTCGGCGTTCCCCATTGTTCATTCGCTGAGCGAACACACCGAAGCTGCGACTGAATACCAACCGGATTCATGTATGAACAAAAAGGAACGCCGACCAAAAGGTTGTTGTTTAAAACGAGACGTTTCGGCTTCCATACGGAAGCCTTGATCACTGGGCGGAAAGCCCAAAGCACAAAGCTTAAGTGCGTCGAAGTAATCGCCCCAAGCATCTTGCGTACGTAGGCGGGAGATTGCCTGCGTTGTGGTTAAGGGTTTTGTCTGTTGTTTGGATTATCAGGGATTCGAGATATCGACGTGACAGCCAATTCCTTTCTCTTGCGATGACTGATGCTTCTTCCCAAGCTATATTGTGCGTCGCGGCTTCCACGTGTTCCGCATGTGCATTAGATGCAATCTTTTTGTTCCTGGCGTCTTTCTTGTGGTCCCTCAATCGCCTTTCGAAATTCCCGCTCTCGCCGATATAGCAGTAGTCGCAGTCTGCGCAGGGAACCTTATAGATGACGCCAGGAAACATCTCTTTCTTTATCTTGTCTTTGGCGGCCACGAGCTCATGCCTCGGCTTGCAGCAGGAACGTGAGCGACGTGCACACCGTAAGTGCGCAGAACGCGAGCCAAAGACTCGCTCACGCTCGGCACATATGGGATAGCGGCTCGGGCTCTGCAAGGAGGGTCAACTGGTTCTGATGGGCGTGAAGACCGTTGAAGGACAGAATCCACGAACAGCTTAGGGTAGCCGCATTCACTCAATTATCGGCGCACTTGGCATAGGCCAGCAGCCCGATCTTATGGCCTCGGGCAGATGTTTTTGGCACGTCGGACGAGGGAAGCCACGACGGAGCGTTTGTGGAAAACCGGGTGGACAGAATTAAAATGAAGATACCGGCCTGTGTGGGTTTCTTTTCTATAAACTTTGAAAGAAAGGCGGTTTCCACGGCGTTCCACCAAAACGTCCAGAAAAGGAAGACGGCGTGCAGCCTCCTCCTCAACAGTGAATTGAATGGAATCTTCCATGTTATTGATGTGATCTGTGAAAGGACCTAACGCATTCTTTTTGTTAATACAGAAACAATCGTCGACGTAACGCACAAAAACCTTTGGGCGCGGTTCGAAGGAAGCCAGTGCGCGAGCTTATATTGCTTCCATGGTAAGGTTTGAGGTTGTCACTGATATAGATGCACCCATAGCAGTGCCATGAACTTGTCTTAGACTGTACCCCGAAAAACAAAATAAGTGTTCTCAAGGCAGAACTGCAACAGCTTCAGAAGATCCGATGCTTCGATAGGGGTTCTTTCACGCAATCCGTCCTCATTCTGCAGCGCTGAGCGGCACACCTCCACAGCCAGATCGACGGGTACGCTGGTGAACAGCGATTTTACATCAAAAGACACCATGACCTCTACCATGACCTCTTTTCAAAGCCATGACCTCTTTTCAAAGCCCATCTGGATTTTAACCTCATATGCAAGGCTAGGAGCCTCATTCCGAGATCCCTCCGTCTGCTGCGACCTGTTGACACGGCATTTGGCCACAGCGTGGTATCACGAGCGGAACGGCAACTGCTTCAAGCCAGGATCCTAGATTGTAAGGCCTCTATCAGGCACCTGCAGAACGAAGTCTTCTTTGCTCGTCGCCGCCTCGAGCACCAGTGTCCGGACGACTTCGCCACCGTCCAGTTACATGCTAACTACAAGGTGAGCCTCCAGTCCCGCCAACGAGAGTTTTCCCGCCAAAAGAAGTTATCAAGGCTGCTGCCTCGCGAAAAAATGTTTGCGCTTGGCCCGACCACTTCGACAGTCCACAACCTACTCGAGCAGAACTCGCTGTACTTAAGCTCGGGTTGAACATTAACACGAGACCTGCGCCGGACGCAAGGAAAATCGTCTGTGCTGTCGAACGCGCTATAGGTCAGGTAGATAACAACCGCCGAGATGAGGCCCGAACTCGTGCAGTCAGCATCCTTGCCAAGCTTCCGCGACATCCTCCGACCCCCCTTCTTTCCGAGGAGCGTGATGCCATCAAAAGCCTGCGTAAAAACACGGACATTATTATACTTCCCGCTGACAAAGGCAACGCTACCGTCATGTTGGACAGCAACGACTACGTTGAAAAAATGACTGGCCTTCTGCAGGACGACAGCACGTACTTGCCGCTGAAGCGGGACCCTACGCTCAAGGTAGAAACTTGCAGATTCTTTTGACTGACGTCTTCCGATTTGTTCCACCGGACCACAAGTCACTTTATTTCAAGCTCCTCTGCCACAATGGGTCAGCTCCCGCCTTGTATAGTCTCCCGAAGATCCCTAAGCCAAACGTCCCGATGCGACCAATAGTTGACTTTACACGGTCGCCCTTATAGCGCTTGTCGGGCTACTTAGACAAGGTTTTTGCGCCACTCGTTGGAATGGGCTCGACTTTCATACGTGACTCTTTCGATTTCATTGAAAAAGTACGTGATGTCACTGTGGAGGACGACGAGGTCATGGTGTCCTTTGATGTGACATCGCTGTTCACCAGCGTACTGCGGATCTGGCTGTGGAGGTGTGCCGCTCAGCACTGCAGAATGAGGACGGATTGCGTGAAAGAACCCCTATCGAAGCATCGGATCTTCTGAAGCTATTGTAGTTCTGCCTTGAGAACACTTATTTTGTTTTCCGGGGTACAGTCTATAGACAAGTTCATGGCGCTGCTATGGGCTCATCTATATCGGTGACAACCGCAAACCTTACCATGGAAGCAATAGAAGCTCGCGCACTGGCTTCCTTCGAACCGCGCCCAAAGGTTTTTGTTCGTTACGTCGAAGATTGTTTCTGTATTATCAAAAATAATGCGTTAGGTCCTTTCACAGATCACATCAATAGCATGGAAGATTCCATTCAATTCACTTTTGAGGAGGAGGCTGCACGCCGTCTTCCTTTCCTGGACGTTTTGTTGGAACGCCGTAGAAACCGCCTTTCTTTCAAAGTTTATAGAAAAGAAACCCACACAAACCGGTATCTTCATTTTAATTCTGTCCACCCGGTTTTCCACAAACGCTCCGTCGTGGCTTCCCTCGTCCGACGTGCCAAAAACATCTGTCCAAGGCCAGAAGATCGGGCTGCTGACCTACGCCAAGTGCGTCGAGAATTGAGTGAATGCGGCTACCCCAAGCACTTCGTGGATTCTGTCCTTCAACGGTCTTCACGCCTATCAGAACCAGTTGGTACTCCTTGCCGAGCCCGAGCCGCTATCCCATATGTGCCGGGCGGGAGCGAGTCTTTGGCTCGCGTTCTGCGCACTTACGGTGTTCACGTCGCTCACGTTCCTGCGTGGAAGCTGAGGCATGAGCTGGTGGCCGCCAAAGACAAGATAAAGAAAGAGAAGTTTCCTGGCGTCATCTATAAGATTCTCTGCGCAGACTGCGACTACTGGTATATCGGCGAGAGCGGGAATTTAGAAAGGCGATTGAGGGACCACAAGAACGACGTCAGGAACAAAAAGATTGCATCTAATGCACTTGCGGAACACATGGAAGCCGCGACGCACAATATAGCTTGGGAAGAAGCATCATTCATCGCTAGAGAAAAGAATTGGCTGTCACGTCGATATCTGGAATCCCTGATAATCCAAACAACAGACAAAACCCTTAACCACAACGCAGGCAATCTCCCGCCTACGTACGGAAGATGCTTGGGGCGATTACTTCGACGCACTTGAGCTTTGTGCTTTGGGCTTTCCGCCCAGTGATCAAATCTTCTGTATGGAAGCCGAAACGTCTCGTTTTAAACAACAACCTTTTGGTCGGCGTTCCTTTTTCTTCATACATGAATCTTCTACCCGACCAGACGAGTTTTCGCCAGACTTTAGATTTCTATACCAACCGGACGGAACTCGATCGCAAGCCGTCTGCGACTAGACCGACGGCCCTCCCCAGTCGCAGACCGACTGAGTTCGCAGTGTCGCAGGCGAAAATCGCATGCATATGAAACGGGCCTAAGGCCGACGTCGACACCATCCAGACAAGTACGGATCTGTAGAATTCTATCGTTATTACTGGGAACAAGAAGCGGCTGCAACTAACGGCTAAAATTCCTTTGAAATGTTGTAGTAAATTTAGTATTAACCGAATATGAGCTGGCATGACCCAGTTGTTGTGATTCGTGTAACTATATATGGCATAGTCAAGCCGCTAATAAAAAAAATACTTTTTTGAGAAGAGCACAGACAAGAGCTCACGCTGTTGCCTTTATCCGATTCCTGGGCATAATAACCCGCCTATTTGTAAAAACGTTATGTATTTTAAAGCGTTTTGGCACGCTCTGCTTGCGCGAGTATCTGAAAGCCGGACCAAGAGCGCTTCCTTCTAAAAAAATCAAATGACTTTCATTTCATAATTTTTTTTAATGAGAAAAGCGCTTTTTTGCTTCACTTTAGAGAATTCACTGCCACACTGCGCAGTGGGTGTCTGCTTAATAGGTTTACTAAATCAAACGTAATAACTTAGTGCAAGTGCAACGTGCAGAAACGAAGCAGTGGCCTCGTAATTTACAATTATAAGTTGCGCACGCGCGAAACAGTAGGCCGCCGGTTCAACACGCGGTAAGAGATTCCTACACTTCCCTACGTCGTTCCTTGTGATCGCGCCTTCCCCTGTGTTTTCCGATTTGGGCTTTCTTTTTTTCTGCACATCGTAATGTTTCAAAATATCGTTTCTGTGCATTTTGTTTTGCTGCGTAATTTGCATTGAGGGCTATAGCTCTTGCAGACGTCCTTACTTATTTGCTCGCAAATTAATTTTTTTTCTTTCGAATATTACCTTTATTGATGAAAAGCATCGGAAATAGTTGCGAGCCACAGTTCAACACGATTTTGTTTCGTTTAGCTTTTTGTGTGAAATTTGCACATCAACAAAACGTTGCAGGATTCTTTGACGACCAGCAAATAAATCTACTGACAAATGGTGTTAAACGCATGTTAACCTAGCTTGTTTGCCACATGTCCCGTATGAGACATGTGAGAGTGCGAATTTGAGAGAGTGCGAATTTGCTTGCATAATATTTAATTTATTGTTTTATGTTTTTGTTATTTCATGATATCATTTAAGCCATCCTGAACTAACACACGGCCCCAAAGAGTGCGCGAGTGTCTGAAGTCGTTTTGGCGAAGTCCATCTCGAGCTCCACGTCTTTCGCTTCAAACTTTTCGGTCGCCGGACATGAGGTGTGTCCAGCGGCTTTGGAAGAATACTTTGACGCTCTACGTTTTCCACACCCTTACCTTCAAAACTGCTTATGGGAACCTGCGCTGCCAAGGTGGCACTGCAATTGTTCCATTAGGAAACTGCTTTTGTCAGCCGCTTGGGCCACAGCAAACGCGAGAACACATTCTGCGCGATTAGATATCCGCGTTTGGCTGACAGTATTCATTGCCTAGCTTCTCTTGGTGTAGCCCAGATAGCTGATGCACGGCACGTGCGCCTTCGACAGCGCGCGGAGTCTCATGCCAACAAGCGCCTGAAGGTGGCGCGGAAAATTACTAATAGTACTACCTAAAATTGCTTGCTCTTCTCGATAAACAGAGTTTTATGGCGCTGCAATTGGCACCGCAAACTTCAGCGCATGTTCCCCCATTCTCAGAGAATTCATTCTCGGAGAATTCGAAACATCTTTCACATGTTTCGGCCCCCCTCCCCTCTATCTTTTTAAGTCTCCTATCTCCCCCCCAACTCATCTCCCGGACGTGCCCTTTTCAATGCAGCGCTCTGTTTTTGTGCTGTGACGGCCATATTTAGGTTTATATCATGACATCATGCCTCTCTTTGCAGGCCATTCCATTCCAAAAACCTTTTTTATTTCCATCAGAAGGGAGGCCCCCTACTCCCTACCCCCGGCACGCAGGCCTAGGGGGTAGGGGCCGCCCCCCCCCCCCGATTAAAGGCAGGCAAAGAGTTGCTGGCTCTTCGCGGCCTCCACCGCCAGATGAATGGCTTGCTTCTGCATGACGGGGTCCGTGCTCCGCAGAAGGGTCTCCCAGGCTTCTCTACTATCAATTCCTTCGTTAGCCCCTGGGGAGTCTACACATTCCCAAATTACGTGATCGAGGGTCCCCCTCTCTCCACATTTTTTGCACTTATCATCTATGCCTTCGTCTTTGAGGACGTGCGATGCCCAGACCGGAATAATGTAATTTTCTGCCTATAATCTGCGCCAGATCGTCGCCTGTTTCCGAGCTCTCTGTCCGGTGGAGTGACTAGTCTCCTTTGTAATCTGTAGTTTTCAGTTATTTCCGTGTAATTCTGCTGTCTCTCGTCTAGTTCTTGCGCAGTCGGGTGGTTCTGCTCCTGCTCGGAAGTAGAGATCTCGAGCGTGTGCCGCCTCATTGCCTGGAACTGACGTGTGAGCTGGTGCCCATACGAGGCTAATTTTCCTGTCTATTTTTCCTCCTGTTAGTATCCGCACCGCTTCTGGTGCAATCCTACCTCTACCATAGTTATATATGGCCGTTTTGCTGTCGCTAACTATGAATTTTGCTTCTGTCCCTACTCAAGCAAGCGCTATTGTCGCTTCTTCTGCTGACTCCGGATTGCGGATGCGTATAGTTGCTGATGAGACTGCCTCACCCCGGCCATCCACCACCGAGGCTACCGGCGCTCCCAGCTTGCCATTCGCCGCGTCCGTGTATGCTACTGTTTTCTCGTTTGCCTCGCTGCAGCGCCTGACTAGCGCCTCAGCTCTCTTCTCCCTCCTTTCCCTGTGAAAGGTGGGGTGAATAATTCTAGGGAGAGGATCCACCCTAAGTTGTTCTCTAATTATTCTTAGGATGTCCTGCTTCTGTTGCATACCCCTGTCTATTTGTAGCCCTACCATGTTTAGGATAGCCCTAGCTGTGCTGGATTGGCTAAGTCTTTCCTGCTGGGCTGTTTTAACAGCCTCGGCGATTTCCCTCCATGTGTTGTGAACTCCCATTCCTAAGAATCTTTCGGTTGAAATGCTTATGGGTATACCGAGTGCTCACTTGTAGCATCTCCTGATTATCGAATCTAGTTTGTCTCGTTCCGAGGCCCGTATATTAAGGTATGGTGTGGCGTAGCTCAGACAGCTAATAACGTAGGCCTGCACCAGCTTAATTAGGCTCCTCTCGTTAAGCCCTCTTCCCTTGAGGGCTATTCTCCTAAAGATTCCTATGACCTGTGCCACATAGCCTTCCAGCTTCTTTATAGTCGCATCATTACATCCATTGCTTTGGATATGGAGACCAGGAATCCTGATCTTGTCTACCTTGGGGACCGCTTTACCCTCGACTGTGATGTTAAAGTCATTGCTTTGTTTAAGTCTCAGAGATTTAGGGTTGTACACCAGGAGCTCTGACTTCTCTTGTGTGCACGAGAGCGCCCTAGCTGCTGCGTAGTCCACCACTATATTCGTGGCTTCCTGCAGCTTGTTCTCGATGTCAGCGTCGCTACCCTGTTTAATCTAAACGTTTGTATCGTCCACATACATGCTGAAGTTTAGGTTTTCTATCTCTGAGTCTCGTGGGGAGGCCTCTCATTGCTAGGTTAAAGAGGAGCGGGAATAGTACGGAGCCTTGGGGGGTACCTGTGCTTCCCAACGTGATTTCCTCTGATTCTCCATCCGTATCAAGTGGTTCCCGGCGCACGCGGGCGAGTGTGCATCCTCGCCGAACCACAACGAGACGGCCCATTCGGCGGCGCGAGCGCTTACCCTCCGCGCCCCCGAGAGTGACCGTTCCGTGTGGTGGTTCGAAACCAAGGACCGCGTAACCAGTTATGGCGAAGTTACCATGTGTTACCGCCTAGCTCGACGGACAATGCCGCCTCCCCACCCGGCACTCAGTCGGGAGGAGGCCGTCATCCTAAGACAGATACAGACCGGGTCACTCCTCGCCCCGGCAGTGCTACACGTACTTCACCCAGAACTCTATCCGAGCGATGTGTGCAATGTTTGTGCAGCTGGTCCGGCGGACCAATGGCACATCATGTGGGACTGTGCCAGGTTCCCGACCGAGGCTACCTCCAGGATATACCCGCCCGAACTTCAAAGTGCAGTGCAGTCTGCAGACAAGGACATTCAACTATGGGCCGTCCAGCAGGCCCGGGGTGCGCTCGAAAAGCACAAGCCTCACGACCCACCACAAACGGGCCGAACGGGGGTAGTGCAGAGGAGGGCATAACCCCGGGTCGACGCTTGGCCAACGTCACGACGCGTCAAACCGTCGGTTGCCGGCATTTTCAATAAAGTTTTTCCTACCTACCTGTCCTGATATTTTATACGCGCTGTCCTATCAGACAGGAAGTCTTTTATGTAGTTGTAGGTTGTACAGCCAACACCTACTTCTTGCAGTTCTGCTAGGATTGCTTCGTGCTTGACATTATCAAAGGCTTTTTTAAGTCTAATCCTAAATTACCTTTGCGTCTCTCGACCGTGAATCTATGATGTAGAGCTGAAGTTTCAGCATTACATCTTGAGGGCTCAAGCTCGGTGGGAAGCCGATCATCTCGTTTGGTCATTGCTCGGCTTCCATAAATCGAGTCATTCTCGTTTGGATCACATGCTCCATTAACTTTCCTATGCAGGACATAAGAGAGATTGGTCTAAGGTTTTCCGGCTTTGGTGGTTTGCCTGGTTTACGAATTAGTATAATACTAGCTTCCTTACACTGCTTGGGGAGCTCACCCTTTACCACACTTGCTGGATGTAGTTTGTAATTGTTGTGATCGACTCGTCGTCTAGATTCCGCAGCATTGTGTTTGTGATTCCGTCCGGGCCCGGAGCGGATTTCTTTTTGAGCTTAATTATCTCTGCTCTCACCTCTGCCTCCGTTATAGGCGCATCGAGTTCCTCTCTGGGAGGCCCCCTATACTCCGGTAGGCTAGAGCGAGTTACATCTCCTACGTATGTTTGTATGATTCCCTGCATAAAATCCTCGTCTGACCGATCATATACGTGTCGCGCTTTGGCTATCCTGATTTCTGCCTGAGATTTTGATTTGGTTGGATCTAGCAAGTGTCGCAGAATGTTTCACGTTTTTGCTAGGCACATACCTCTTTCTATGTCGTCGCACCTGCTACACCAGTTTTGCTCGCAAAGTTGCATCGCATACTTTTCGATCTCCCGGTTGTGTCTGGCTATCCTTCTTTTGAAGTTTCGATTCCACCTCTGCTTTTTAACTCTGCGTTCTAGGCCACATTTTGCCTCCCACATGTGGAGGAGCCTGCTGTCGGCTATGATTGGAGCGTCTGAACCCTCTAAAGATATCGTCGACTCGGCGACGTGTCTCTTTAGTGTATCTGTCCAATCCCCAATGTCTTTGCAGGCTCAACGCATTCTGAGGTCATCGTGCAAAGAGCTGGACAAGGAATTTGAGTGCAGTGGAAAAGTCCTTTTGCAAGAGGAGTGCAACGATTACTTCAGATATGGCTGATCAGTTTACAGGAGGACAGCTTCGTTAAGCACTTTATGAATCTCTTAGCCGTACTACAGCATATTGCCGAGCTGCGTTGTCTAACCTGAATCATCGGCATGCAGCAAACATTAAAATAAATGTACCCCAACCGAGGTTCTGCCCAGCACCCCACCACAAGTTCTGCCCAGGGCCCCACCGCAAGCCCGGCACCCCACTCCAGGTCCTGACTCCTGCCCGATCGAGCCCTGCCTATAGGCACACCACCTGAAGCGCCTCACAGCTGCTAAGTGGAATAGTACCATGATTGCGAAAAGTAACCAGGGTGCAAGGTTTGCATCTCCGTTGTATAGGGCAGCCCTTCCCTAGAGACGAGTGTTGGATTCTGAGGACATCCTAGGGTTCTTACCCTGCACATATTTGTCACTCCAAGCAAGATGCCAGCCATGCAGCCTGGTTACTTTCGAAGTCTAAATCGACAATGCTAGTCTAGCCAGCAGCCGGTTTTGCATGTGCCGGTCTTCGAAAGCTGGATACCATTGCTCAAAAACTGGATGCCATGGTTTGAAAGCTGGATACCAATGTTTGAAAGTTGGATGCCAGTCCGAGACCTTTACTGGCCCAGGTTCTAGAAAGCTGGATGTCATTATTCGAAAGCCGGATTCCAATGTTCGACGACTGGATACCAATGTTAGAAGGCTGGATGCAAATGTTCGAAACCTGGATGCCGATGTTCGAAAGCTGGATGCCAATCTGAGACCTTTACTGGCCCATGTCGCAGAACGAACGCCAGGCCTACGTTGGATTCTTGATCGGCCGTACGTTGGCCCTAAATTGAAAGTAGGGCCAATGTGTCAAAATGGCAAATGCCAGTGTAGGACCGATGTTCGTGCCAATTTTTGCCAATGATAGCCCAACGTTTGACCAATGCTGTTGTACTGCCTGGGGCCACTGGACCAGGGAGCAAATCATCACAGACTCGTGAAATAAATTCGATTTCTTAGATAACCAGGAGTTGTGGAAATTTTATTTATCAAATGAAGAATCCATACACGTTTGTTTGCCAAATCTGCAATGCAGGTGTGTTCACGCGTGTAGTCGTGGCAGCTGTGATGCATTTAATGGTGATCGTGCGGGTTGCATGCAAGTCGTGGCGGGTGTCTATTGCTTGAGATATTTTTTGGCTGATAATGTGTGCGGTGTTGTGCATGTGGAAAAGGCGTCAGGGCTGCCAATTCGGCGAACGGCCACGAACATGTGCAGCAAGTGTGGTGCCGCAATGCTGGATATGTTATATGTGGATATGATGGCTATGTGCAAAGTGCCGCCTTAACCATGTTAGCTGCTGGGCAAGTTCACTATCGTGTTTTAGGGTTGGTTGTTTCTGGCTGTTGTGGTGCATAGTGCCTTCGTATTTTTTTCAGGATCGTTGCAGGGCTGGCAATGTCTATGTGGCTGTGGATGCACGGGTTCCTACGGCATAGTTTTGAATTTATGTACCTTTGAGTTCTTGTTAGAATTTTTACAGCTCGCTCGGTGTACGTTCGCGATTGCTGTGGTGGTAGTGTTCGTATGCATGCGTGTATAATCGGTGGAGCTTCTGTGCGTTCCTTGCCCATGCAGGTGCATCTTTGGCGATTCTGTTGAAAACGCGCAATTCGCCGCCACATGAACATCACGAGTGCCGTCATCAACACATTGACGTTGCTGCTTGCCGGGTCAAAGCAAGTCGGGACGAGTGCCTTCAACTTCTTGTCTAAACGATTAGACACTAGCGCGCGTACAGTGGAGACAGCTTTTATCGGTTCTTTCTGGCATAGTGCTTGTTGTGGTCGTCTTCAGAGTACCTTCGTGTGCTGCCACAGAATAAGGGCTCGTAGGTGTGACGATGTCAGTGGCGTTCTCTGTGTAGCTGTGATGGGGTCGGTCTAAGCGACTGGACTTGCTTGCTGGCTGTGGTTTTCGATTGTGTGTGGTATGTATAGGCTGCCAGCACTGCGACGATCCTGGTAGCTTGGATGACTTGGACGCGCCAATACGCGGCAGCGACAGCGGGAATGATACGCTTGTGGCTGACGACTACAATCAGAAGGTGGGGTTCTGATTGTAGTCGTCGTGAAAGCTCTTCTGTGCACCTGTGTTTCGGAGGGGGTAGGTTGCTGTATAGATGGTGTTGTGCCCATTAATGCGTGCGGAGTAGTCCTGTAGTGTGTGACCAGTGCGGCACATGGAAGCCCCGCAAGAGGAACAGAAGTGATGTCGCTAGAGCGATTGCGCTTAAAAAACGCACTTCGCCGATGCGTGAATAATATGTGAACTCTTGGCCGTCAGCACGATGGCGACGCTTGTTGCCTCAGTAAAAGTCCCGGTATGTTCGCGATAGTTGTGATGTTGGTGTCGGTATGCATGCGTGTAGTCGTGGATTGTAGGGGTGTAGCTTCTGTGTGTGCCTAGCACATGGCTGCAGATTGTTCATCTCTGGCGATATGTTGAAAAGGAACATTTCGCCGATGCATGAAGAACATCATGAGTGCCGTCATCAAAACAAGGGCCCTCACGGTAGCGACAGCTGGGATGGTTGAGTTATGGCAGGTGATTACGGTGGCTGTGTTTGCGCGGATTCATTTGGTGCAATTTGTATTGTGGCCGTCATTGTGTACGTTCGTGTTCTTGTTAGAAAGTCTGCGTTGTGCGCAGATGTGCACGCAAAGGTTTTTCATGTGTGTAGTTGCTGCGGCAGCTCTAAAGCATGTAGCGCTGATTGTACTCGTTGCAGGTCAGGGTGGCTGGAGTTTTCTGGATGCTGTCGTGTAGAGAAGGCGTACAGGGTGGGTCGTTGCGTGGTAACAGCCACGAGGAAGAAGAACAGGACTGATGACGCCCGCGCAGAAATGCTTCACTTTCAAGCAGCAAATCCGAAATGGTGCCAGGAGCCAGATGAGTCAACCTGCAGAAAATGGAAACTTGGGATTCAGAGAAAGACAGATACTGACGCTATATAGTCATAATTCGCCGTGTGCGGGAGTTTGACCAGGAGCTGCCACGTCAGCCCCCGCCGTCGAAACCGAGCGCTCGCTTATGCCTAGTCACGTGACAACCATGACTTCACTCAACAGCAGCTACGCCGAAGCCATGCGCTCGCCCTCTTCATATTGCCTCTGCTTCCTCTCAGCTGATGATAACGTATTGCAGCAGCTTTCAGCAATTCAACGGCAGGAGTCGCCATGGATGATCCAAGCGAGATGCAACCAAGTTTAGACAAGCTTTACCAGGATAACTCTGAAGCTTTGGTTTTTGTTACTCAGGATTAGCCAGATTAAAAAGTTTGCCTAATTTTTTTAGTACATGTCACACATGCGTGTTCCTCAAAGCAAACAAGAAATCTGCGCAGGCATGCTTTGCTAAAAGGCGGGCAGGAATATATTTATTGCACACAAAGTTTGGTTTTTGCTCATTTTGAGAATATTTTCTACCTCTTCCACGCTCTTGCCAACGAAGCCGAACTACCACGAAATGAAGATTACAGCACAAGTTAATGGTGTACAGAAATGTGGCAACTTTGCTGCCGTCCGGGTGCAGCCTCTCGATTAGCCATCCAATATCGGCACGAAATGAAGAGCCAACTGAGATGCCCGAAATCTGAGATCATGAACGGCAGTTTATCTATATATCTTAATAGGTAGCTATAGAAAGGAAAATGGTAGGTGTAACGTTAAGAGACCGGAAACGGGAAGAGTGGGAAGGGAACAAACGCGGGTTAATGACATCCTAGTCGAAATCAAGAGGAAGAAATGCGCTAGGGCATGGCATATAATGCGGAGGCAAGATAAGCGCTAGTCATTGAGGGCGACTGAGTGGATTCCAAGAGAAGGCAAGCGCAGCAGGGGGCGGCAGAAAGTTAGGTGGGCGAATGAGATTCAGATATCTGCAGGCGTAGGACGGCCGCAGCCGACACAGGGCAGGAATAATTGGAGAGACATGGATCGAGGCCTTGCCCTGCAGTGGGCGTAGGCAGGCTGATGAAGCATTTACTGGTAGCCATACACCGGTACTGTTTGAACAGAGTTTAAAACCCGTTTAATTTCACTCTCGCTACTTAAAGCGTTGTGGCAGGGGATAATTATTACAGAATTCTTCACAGGTACACCTGGCGCCATAATCAGTGCCTGAAGCCGTAGGCATTCGAAAAAGATATTTTGGTCCTTATGTAATTTGTTTGGCATGCCATTCAAATTCAGTTTATTTGAGCATTCTTTGTGGGCACTGATACAACGGCCACATTCCTATATCAAGTGAAGTGTCGCATTGCTTAGCTCGCCCTCATAAGCAGGCTACATTCCAAGGTTTGTAACTTTTCTAATGCTAATCGGAGATTCGCGTCCCTCGCTGGCTATTCAGATGTTGATAAGTTATTTTAGGGAAGCAAATGTAGCATAAACCCTCGAGTTTCCAAACAGCTGGTGCTGCACCATCACTTTCTTTCCAGAGAAGAGCGCGAGTTGTCAATACTTACTGGTCTAGCACAGCTACAACTGAGAGCACTGCTGTACTTTAACACGTCTGAATAGAACAATTTCACTGCATAGATTCACAAAAATACACCACTGTATGAAATCCACCGCCTCTGCTGGATTTCTTTGTCGTGAAAAGCCAACAGTTCTGGTCGGAAAAACAATATGTGTGTAAATAATTGTCTCCTGCTTGAACGCAGCAGCTCATCAAATTAAATTTGCAAAATAGACGTTGCAGGAAGGGAGATTTGCTTACTATTGCTTTTGGTCCTAAAACTATGGCTCTTCAAGTGTTGAGAAATCCGCAAAAAGTTTGGAATTGGTGTAATGCAATCAGAAAATACCGCTTCCTGTTCACTGACCTTTGCTGTGGCCCCAGCAGTGCAAGTGTTTGCCACATGGAGGCACTGACACTGCTTTTATTACCATATATGGCAGTGGTCCCACAGAGCTGCTGAACCTTCTTCTTCGAAAAGTACCGAAAGTTTGTTACCTGCATGCTACATATGTATTTAGCTAGTACGGTCATATGAAAAGAGCTAGGCTGTCAATGAACTCACCGTGCAGCACGTGAATTTCACCCGGGGTGGAATCGCAGAATGTGGCGAAGTCTCGTCACTGCCACAGCGGTGAATGTCCGGAGTGCCAAGTTGTCGCTGGAGAGTGCTGGTAGAGCTCTGTGATGCTGGCGCGCCACTGGTCGCCAGTATCCCCACAGCATGTCATCGATAGTCGTGTTGGCAGTCGTGCTCGTCGTAGTAACTGCAGCTGGTGCCATCGGTGTCCGTCCAAGTATCTTTTGAATTTGGCAATGCTTTGTGTGGTGTATCAGTTCCTGTAAAACGTGGGCTGTTGGTGTTGCTTGGTGTCATGTTTTAAAAACTTTACAGGTTTCCCAAGCCCCGTCTGCGGTTAGTGCTGCATGATTCTTGTGTTGGTACAATTTTTAAGGTAGTGTTTGTACGTATTAATACTATATTTGAATGCAGTGTAGCAGCGCGTAGAACCTTGCGGTCTATTGTGTTGATCAATCTGTTCGTGTTCATTGCTGTTCATAATTTTGTGGTTGTGGAGGTATACGATTAACGGTTCTTCTTATGTTCGTGAGCATGGTTGCATTGACAGTGTCAGCGTTGTCATGTTCACTACTTGATATGTGTCTAATTCTTATTGTGTTCTCGGACCTCACCCACGTTTTTGTTCTGGCTATGCTGGCTGTGTTGCGTTCGCTAAGTTTGTCGCTGGGGGGATGGTGTCATGTGTAGTGTTGGCTAGATAGGGGAGCCGCCGGCATGAAAAACAGCAGCAGTGCAAGGTGCTCCTGGCACCTGGCCGATTGCTGGCACCATGAAGAACAAGAGAAGCGTCGCTGTGGGCAATAAAGGTGGCTCTCGGTGGCAGAAAGACTGGCTCAATCCTGCAGACACCGTACTGAGGCTTTGAGCGAGAGGCTGTGCTCCAGGTAAGGGGTTCAGTCGCCTTGTGAGCCAGCTGCGCTCAGGGTCTTGACTGGCTGCAGAAATAAGAGATACAGACTTTCTAAATGTTAATTCGCCAACAGTGTCAGTTACATAGCTTCCCATCCGCACTGCGATAATCCACAACTCACGGCGTGGACCTTTGAGGAAACGTATCGAACAGAGAAACGAACAGGGTAACGCGCAGCTCTGAATATTTCTCTGCGTAATGCTGGTCAGCCTTTATCCACTGGTTTTGTTCTGAGCTCCATGTCACTAGAATGCACATGGCGACCGTGTGCCATCTATCGACACCGCCCCAATACGAAATGTATGGCAACCATGCAGCATACGCAGGCGACGCGCCAGTGCAGAGCCTAGAAGCTGACGGCCGCTACACGGCGCATGAACGCGCTTGTGATAAGGGCAAGAAAGTGTCCGGCATCACCAGGGCCACCACGACCACGGACCTCGGAGCTGCGGCGGGGCGGGCATGTTCTACCAGCGCCAAAACTAAAAAGCCAAATACAAATCCGAGCGCCACTCCGAACTCCTCCACTATGGAGTCTTCCACTTCTTAATCCCCCAACTCCCGGCATGTTCAGATGTCCGTTTAGAGTTATGCACATCTACTGCGCCTTTCATATTTCCTTCTGCATGTGCACAGTAGTTAAGTGCAAGCCTGTGACGAAAACCAACATTTTAAAAGAATAAATGAAGGAAAATACGCGACTCTGTTTAGTATGAGCTGAGGTGAAACAGCCAATACGAGTAAGATCTTCTATCAGGGCCTGCATCACACACGTGCTAAATATAATGCAGGCTCCGCGAGTGCATTCGACAGGAACTGCTGGGCAGGTAAAAATCTCGCAATGCAACAAATTGAGCATAGGTTCCATGGCGCTTTTTATCAGGGCGACTTTTAAGCCTTCTAGACTTATTCAGCACAGACTCCACCGTCCGAGTAGCACAACGTTCTTATGATATGCTGATGAAAAATCACAATACGCGGCGTGGTTCGACCCTGCATACTGTACAGTTTTGAGCAGTAAGGCCGCTGAGTTACAAAAAAAGTGCCGACAACAGACAAGTGCCGAAGAGGGGAAATGGCGCTCCTTCGCGCAACACTCAATGGGTCGCTGATGCCCCCTTTAACATTTAACAGTTATTGTTGCTTCCAGGGATTGGCTAACGTCAGCAGTTGTTAGCGACATTCGATAGACGGAGCACCGGCCAATGACACACCCGACAAAAAGTATCTGTGAGTGCATAGCCTTCCAAAGTGAGTGTTATTACTTGCTATGCACCTATAAAAACCATCGATGAAATAGTAGTGCTCGTACACGTTATTCTCTCCATCTCTAATGAACAGGAGCGAATTTGAAAAAAATTAATTCCCAGAACGTGTAAATCATCTCTGCGTTGCATGGGTGCGTTTTTACTTTGCCAGAAGACAAGCGTGTGAAGAAAGGATGATCGCCATACAGCTTTCCATTACCTCGATGTCCTTAGCAGCTATTTCTCAGCTTTGCGAAAACGGAGAACATATGCTGTGCTCACCAGTACTACGCCGAAGGTGATCTGAGACCGGCTTGGATGAGGTCTATGATGCGGGGAGAGTATCGAGGAGTCGAGGCACAGACGCAGCTTCGGTTACCGCTTGCTTCACGAAACCTGCAGTGTTGGCAGCCAACGAGTTTCGGGTTCCATTGCCGCTGCTCGTCTAATGTCAACTAAGTTGTCTTCGGCCGTTTGTTATTATCCTCTTCACTGGTGTAAAGGTTTTGTCAAAGCTTTGCTCTCGTCTCGTGATGTGTCGCAAGTTTTCTCTGTATTGAAGAAGGCTGTTCTGTATCTTTTTGCTGATTCCGTTGTGATGTCCCCATTTGTGCTTACTTCGGTTAGGGTCAAGTCGTGTTATGTGTCGGAGCGTTGCTAGAAGAGTGGCCGCCATTCTCAAGAGGAACTGGGGTGATGCGGATGGCCTCGACACCGGGGCAGGTGCTGACTTCCGCGCTGCCTGGATGGGACACTGACACATTCATAACGCACGCGCAGATTTCGTCTGGGTAAACGGCAAAGCGGCTCACGGTAGGTGTTCAGCTGGCGGCCTGGACCGATAGCCTGCAGAGAAGCCTTTCTTGCGATCATCGCATTTAAAAACCTGGCATCCGCCGTCCATGCCACGAAATTCGGAGGGTGTCAGAACATTTTTTGACGCGGCAATGAATTTCATTACGTCATCGTGGTCAACGCATCTGCGCACGACCAGGAAGCATTGCTTGGACATGTGGATAAATTTGGATCATTGTGCATAACATGTGAGTCCCTTTCTGGAATCAGTAAGCATAGTTTCGACGCCCGGAGCTTATGTACAAATCAGGGGACAAAGTAAGCCAATTCATGGTATCCCTGTCAGCAACTCTCCCCACATGATGACGAATTATGGGATCGTGTTGCTATTAGCGGAAAGCTTGACAGCGAGTTTCATCTTAATGGATGACTAATGAAGAACTCTAGGCGTTGATAAGTAATGCAGAGTAATGGTACTTACTCGTGACTTGTCAGTAATTTTGGAAGACCACTTGAGTGTGACATCAGCATCACACATGCTTTCTGAAGCACATTCCTATGAACATAGGGTTCTAGCTCGCGACAGACAAATAAGCCAGAGGGCATAGGAGCTCACCACATTGCATTCTCTCTGGTATCGCAAGCCGTGGTGATGCTCGTAAGGGCCATAGCGAGACAGTCCGGAGTGCACCCACCCTCTTCAGTTCCATGGGTGCGATCAGGATGCTTCCCATCTTATGCCATTCTTGCTGTTGTGCCTCCAAAGTTAGTCCTCGTCATTGCAGCTGGGATAGTAGCACTAGGTGAAATCATCTTGGTTCATGGTGCTTTTCGGCGGCTGGGATGTACTGGCACCGCGGCACCACGTCCACAGGAGGCCTAAGAGCTCTCCCGTATCCCTCCCTGTCCCGTCACAGCTGCGGCCATCTTATCCCCAACGTCTTTCTAGCCTCATCTGTCCGCATCTCCTCTTTCATGCATGTCGCAAACACAGATGTCCTTTTCCATAAAGCTTGAGTCGACAATACTAATAATTGTTTATATTGGTTTGGTTTATGAACTTAACGTCACGAAGCAACTCTCAAAACGCTATGATGGGCGCCGTAGTGAACGGTTCCGGAAATTTCGACCACCTGGGGTTCTTAACGCGCACAGACATCGCACAGTACAAGGGCCTCTAGAGTATCGCCTCCACCGAAATTTGACCGCTGTGGCCGGGATCGAAGCCGCGTCTTTCGGGAAAGTGGCCGAGCGCCATAACCACTGAGCCACCGCGGCGACCCTTCATTTCTCATTCTTGTTTTCTTGTCCTTGTGTCGTTGTGGTATTGCTGTGCATCCAGTGGTGGTTAAGGCGACGGGCGTCTTGTCTGTCAGGTGTTAACACTTATGTGTCTCACTCTAGCGGTGGTATTGCCGTCCGCATGTTTTTGTTGCTGCGTTCGTCAATATGAATGGCTCTTCGCGATTATTGCTGTGGGATATTCTTAGTGCTTGGTTCGTGATATCGAGGAAACTGGCAGAATCACTCATCGCACCTTGTGCTTGTGCTTATGTTGTATTTGTCGTTAATGTTATGCAAAGAGCCTTTTTGTCTGTTGTTCGATGTGGTGTAATTTTAATAATGCAGGCGTCTAGGTGGCACTTTGGTGGTGCATGTGAGGAGTGTGAGGAGTCAGGACAGCAGGCGGCGCAAGCGCGAGAACCGGCGCCGCCGCAAGACCTGCGTGATTTGCTGCATCGACAGCATGAAAAACAGCAGGAGTGCCGCTGCGGAAGTATTTTTGTGCAACGCTGAAAGGTCGTATTCGAACAGACGATGGAGCGATCAAAGTACGCGGAGGTGTTTGTCATGCATTGCACGGGTTTCCGTCGGTCCCAGCGCAATAATGTCATGGCCTTCAAAATAGCAGCACAGCACATATTTGAGGCCTTGCATACTAACCAAGCCGTCTTTATAGTGATCCGCTTCTCGCCTGCATTTTTGCCTATGTAGTACTAAAGTGCAGTTTATGGTATTTGGCTTTGATCGTAGATGTTTATGGTCTGCGTTCGGCTGGTTATTTCCGTCCAAGACACTTTTCCGCTAACGTTAGCCTCGTTTGTTTCCAGTTGTTCGAAGGTTGTGGTTCTCTTGCGCGGTTTCGTGTTCTTAGTGCTGGCCGTCCTCGTACCGCTGCTCTCGTTCACGAAAATCTCATTGTAGGACATTACAGTCGATTGTGATTGTGACGTGGGTGTGAAGGTGGCTTCCGTTTTTGTGTAATGTTGGTGCTTGGTTTGGTTAGAGAGCTTCCGCGTAATGGGCGTATAGCTTTCGGGGTCTTAGACCACCGTTTTCATGGTGAAGAGCATTGATGCCGTAATTTTCGATGGCGTTAAAACGATTGCTCGTCCGCGTAGTATAGGCAGAGCTGAAACAATGGCGTGGTTGTGCATGTTGTCGTCATTGCAGCACTAATAAATGTGGCTGGGATTAGAGGGCTAGGTGGTGGCTGTAATAGCTGGCATTAATTTGTCTTTGAATGGTGGCGTTACTCTTGCAGTGAATCGCACGTAGATCATTTGTGGTGTTCAGTGCCTGTATTGTTTACCCCTTGCTGTTGTGACGTTGGTAGTGTAGTTTAGGTGCCTATGTTCTCCAGTGCAGCGCAAGGCAGCACGCAACAACACATGACACACAAGTGAATGTGTTGAAAAGGCGTTTTTCCCGCCCATGAAGAACAACAGAAGTGCCGGCGAATGCGCCCAGAGAATTCCACGGCTGCCGTGTCAGTGGCGCAAACTGACCTTGCTATGACCATACTCCTTTTCGTATATCGTTATATGTAACACATTCTTTAAGCATAGAGGGTCCCCATACCGCTGAGAGAAACAGGAATGGAGTGCCTAAGCGAATGTGCTGCAAAGGCGAAAATCACCGGTGCATGGAGAACAGCAGGAATGACCGCGTTCTTGATGTAGGAGTAGTTTTTCGTATGGCTGCTTTGGGAGTTTTCCACTATGGTTGGTATGCATGCAACATATTCGTCATAGTCGTCATGATAGAGGAAATCACTGCTGCTGTGACTGAGGAGGGTCGATGCACTGGCGTCGAGCAAACGCTGTCTGTCAGGTGTTGTGTTACAGTGTGGATGTGGTGTGGGCGTACAGGATACTGCATGAAGAACAGTGCGAATACTGGGGTCCTTAATGCAGGTGTTATGTTGGTAAGGCTGCTTATCTGTGGAAATGGCTGGTATCCATGTGATGGTCAAAGCTAGTCTTGTGGTGTGTTTATGAGTGTAGTCATTGCAGCCACAATTATTGCTGGTGCGATTGTACAGGAAGGGTGCATTGGGGCCTAGCCCATGGTGTTATTTGCTGGGTGTTGTACGTACTACAGACAATGGCGGTCGATGACTGCTCTCTACATGTGGAATAGAAGAAGCTCCTCAGTCCAAATCACTTCAGGCTATCGTAGATGTGAAATAGGCTTTTAGTTTTTTTTCATGGGATCTAAAGTTCAAAAGCACGTCAAGCTATGTGGGACGCCGTAGTGGAAGGCTCGGAAATATTCAGACGACCCGGGGCTCTTTAACCTGCACAAACGCACAGCACACGAGCCTCAACATTTCGCCTGCATCGAAATGCGACCGCTGCGGCCGGGGTCAAACCCGCGTCTTTTGGGTCAGCAGACGAACGTTATAACCACTGAGCCACTTCGACTGCTGAGAATTGAAACTGATCTGAGCTTAAAAGGCATCGATGATATAGCAGCGCTGAACATCGAGAGGTTCTCGTCCTAACCACTGTCTGTAGTATGTATAGCACCCCTCAAAAGTATACAGTCCAAAGGGTCTGCTTCTAAGCTGTTTATCGGGGCTCCCTAGCATATATGGCACTCCAGAGCTTTAGAATTTGGGACGCGATGCAATTGCTCTTTTGAGAGGTTATGGTTTCTGAGGGTGCATAACGACTAAAATCCAAGCACTCAATAAAGGGCCTCAGAAAGGGGCTCTCGTAAACTTGTATTTCTGAGATGTTAAAGGGGGCCGCTTCACAAATATCCTCCAGCAAGAATTTTGGCGTGGAATCTTGTTAGATGGAAACTTGGAAGCTTGGAAGATTGTGTGGAAGCTGTGTTAGATGCACTCAAATTTTCAACTTCCGCGTCTTCCACGTGCCTCCTCTCTCGTCAATTTTCGCAGGCCAAGCGTCGGCGCTCCCCCGCCGTCCACACTAAAGACCCCACCCACTCGGCCCTGCTCCAACGGATGCCGGCGCGCGCGGCCACGGTAGCTGAGTGACGTCTGAAAGAATTTGGCGCTGCGAACAATTGATAACCCCGGCTACTTGAACGACGTGACGTCGTACGCCAGCTTTCGCCCGAGAAAGCCCGACAGCGCATGTCGCCGCGAGTTGCGAAGGTGGGAAGTTTAAAAAGAAAGTATTTTAAGTTTGCCGCTCTTGTACGCGGCATGAATGCTGGGTGGCCTGTACTCTACATAACGCAATCATTTTAAAGCCAAGTTCAAACACCCTTTTCTGTGGCCTTTTAAGAGCTAAAATTGTGTTTCCCAGCATTCGGAGCCAGCTCGAGAGTGACTAAACGTCCTAGTAACGAGGGCATACCGTCGCACTATGAATTCGAGCCCGCTGAACAATGTTGCGGAAGCGTACGGATTCATCGTGCCATGCAGTGTCGTACGCGGCTTCAATCTTGCAGCCCTATCATTTTGGAAACCCCCTGTGTTTTAGATTGGCTCACGAGAAAAAATTTTTACACACTAATCAGATTGCCAACTATGGTAGAAACTGATATCATGACCCCTAACGCCTTGATTATCGCGTCTAACACGCTCACTCGGGCATCACTAGCCACGACGTCTCATTTCCACTCCAAGTGATAGTGAGGCCTTATGTGAACTCTCTTCGGCACCTACAGTGCCGATGCTGCCGCTACCATAATTTGTGAGGTCCTCCGATTTGGGTTTGCATCACGCTTTCCACTTCTGGGAAGATCCACGCGCGACGAGGGGTTAGGATACTGATAACACGGACAATAAGCTTAACAGCTTCAATTGCGAACGGTATCAGTGTTCTCACCAGAGGAGATGTGGCGACCTTGGAGGCAAGAGCCAAGTCTCGTTCCAAGAGCTTGTCACTGGATCCACGGGATGTTCAGTGTTGGCTCCGCTCGACAGTAGTTGTGGTGGCTGCTATGCTATGTGGTGGGTGCCAGGTCGTTACACTGTCTCTACGACTGTGGGTGGTCTTCCGTCTCCGGTGCCTCCTGAACAAAAGGTAAACCATTTTCGGTCGGTCTCCTACGGTGTTTCTCGTCCTGTCACGGACGAGAGGTGAAGTGGTAAGCATATGTTATAGAACAATACAGGTCGAAATGGTTTAAATAATTCTTATATTACACCCTCAGGGGTGCACACAGGGAATGTGACCGCGAGTACTGTTAATAAAAAATCGAATGACATCGGGTGGCAAAGGAGACTTTTTGCCACGGTAAACATGAAACCCTGTCTTCCACAGACTAAACGTTTATGACGTAAATATACTTTTTGATTGTAGAAGTCGTATGCTCAGCTGCTGTGACAGTGAACTTAACTCAAAAGTGAAACTGAGCAAGCGGGTTCATTACAATTCTACACACGGTAAATATGCTTCATACTCGAGCCTTCAGAAAAGCTTCAAGTTATGTTTAATTTATCACAGTTATATCTTCCGTTTGTTAAAAGGCTGGGGGCATGTCTACGTACCAAGCCGCCTTGTCCAGTGGAATCGTAGCTCTGTACTTCTCCGCACCAGGGCGATTGATGACTATTCGCAGTACATGGGACTTCATTGCTGTAGCAGTGGTCCTCGAGTTGCTTGTGGAATGCAGTCGTCTCGACGATTGTAATTTGTATGGGGTGTTTGTATAGCTGAGGTCGTTTGATGAGCCAGGTGATTTTGTCCAGTGTTGCCGATGCCAGTGTATTGTACTGGTATCAGATATTTCGTTGCTTTTTGATGTCTTGGCAGCAAAAATGCCTGCAGTCATAGAGGTGGCGAATATTTTCTAAAGTGTTTTTTTTGGCAGTCGGGTCCCGCGTTGGTGGTTGCCGAGATTGCTGTGCTCTAGGGTTGTCACACTCATTCCAGTGCTTATTTTTAATTTGTAGAATGTCGTGGCTTTGAGTCTCAAGAATATTCTGCTCCTCTTCCAGCTTGTCGTGGACACAGAGGCAGATGTTTGCTGCCAGCAGAGTCTCAAATACAAGGGTCTCGCTAATATTACCCTCTTTCCTAGTAGTCGCTGTGTCACAGGGTGTTCCTAACTCTTCTGTAGGGTGTACGTGTAACCGTTTGCGGTCTTCTCTGTTGCCTCGTTGTGATAGTTAAAAGCTGTGCTATTGCTTAATTGTGGAACTTTAGCGTTGTTTCGTGTCTTAATATTCCTTTGTTTTATCTTGTTCGTCTATGCTTCCTTTTGTATTTGTTCTGCGTGTATTGCTGCGGTCGCCATGTTTTTATGGTGTGCGGTTCTTGTTTCTGCGTTAGTGGACTTGTGGTTCGTTTTTCTGATGATCACACTTGTGTTTGTATATGGTTGGCAGCGGTTTGGAGGCCGCCGTCATGAGAAACAGCACCAGTGCCGCTTGCCAAATGGCTGGAAGGCCAGCATGAAGAACAGGAGGGGTGTCGCTTTGGGATTATAGGATGCCTCTTGGACCTAGGTCTTTTGTCTGGACATCTGGAGACATGGGTCTGGACGTTCAGAAGCTACTCTTAAAACCCACGGCAGAGGTGATCTGGGCCGTGCTGCTCGGCAATCCTAGGTGCAATAAAACCTGCAAAAAGAATGGTGGTCACCTTAGAGATGTACTGACCAGACAGCAACCTTTTCTACCTAAAGGCGCATTATCGAACACCGAAAAAAAAACAAGTAGAATATCTAGGCTACGCTTTGCATCATAACCCAAGTACCACGCGCCTCAGAGAGAGAGGGGGAGAAAACTTTTTCTTGAACCAAATTCGGGGAAGTTCTAAGCTCAAAGTCTCGGAGTATGAAAGGATTCAATGGAACCTGGCGGCTGGCTGCTTGGCTTGATTGATTTCTTTTTGCTTATTTGGGTCTGAGCTGAGCATTAGAGCCTCCCACGTTTCTTCATTTCTAATGGTTCGTGAATTCTTTTCTAAGTGTGTGCATAAATACTTCTTTGGTTTGGGATCTGCAATCTGCAGAGTTTACAGTGCGGTTCAATTGTTATTCGATAATGACGTCATAAATTCAAACACGTGCTAAATTCAATGCAGGCTACGCGAGTGTATTGAACTGCAACGGCTGGGCAGGAAAAAATCTCGCAATGCAACAAATTGAGAAACTTTGTGCACAGGTTCCATGACGCTATCAGTGCGACTTGTAAGCCTTCTAGACTTATTCTGCACAGACTCCGCCGTAAAAGTAACACCACGTTCTTATGATATGCTGAGGAAAAATGGCAATACGCTGAGCGGTTCGTCCCCGCATACTGTACTGTTTTGAGCAGTAAGGCCCCTTAGTTCCAGAAAAAAAAGAGCCGACAACAGCCAAGTGCTGAAGAGAGAAAATGGCGCTACTTCTTCGCTCAACACTCAATGGGTCGCCGATACCACATTTAACTTTTAACAATTATTGCTGCTTACCAGGGATTGCCTAACGTCAGCAGCTGTTAACGACATTCGCTAGACGTAGCACCGGCCATTGACACACCCGAAAAAAGTATTGGTGGTGAGTGAATAGCCTTCCAGAGCGAGTGTTATTACTAGCTAGTGTTATGCACCTATAAAAAGCATCGATGAAAAAATAGTGCTCGTACACGCTGTTCTCCCCATCAATACCCATCATCCCATCATTTTCTCCTACAGCATGATAAATTATCTGCGTTGTATGGGTGCGTTTTTATACTGCGCCAGAAAACAAGCGTGTGAATGGATGATCGCCAAAATCCTTGCCGTTATCGCAATGTCTTTAGCTGCTATTTTCCAGCTTTAGAAAAAGAAGAACATATGCTGTGCTCACCGGTACTACGTCATAAGTGATCATCATCAGAGGTCGGCTTCGATGAGGTCCAAGGTGCAGGCATAGCATCGAGGAGTCGAGGCACAGACGCAGCTTCGGTTACCGCTTGCTTCGCGCTACCTGCAGTGTTGGCAGCCAACGAGTTCCGGGTTCCGTTGCTGCTGCTTGTCTAAGGTCAACTAAGCTGTCTTCGGTCGTTTGTTACCTTTGTGACTGGTGTAACAGTCTTGTCGAGGCTCTGCTTTCGTTTCGTAATCTTGTCGCAAGTTTTCGCTGTATTGCAGAAGGCTGTTGTGATTCTTTTTCCTGATTCCGTTGTGATGTCCTCATTTGTGCTTGCTTCGGTTAGGGTCATGTCGTGTTCTGTGTATGAGCGTCGCTAGAAGCGTGGCCGCCATTCTCAAGACGAACTGGGTTGATGCGGATGACCTGGACACCGGGGCAGGCGCTCACTTTCGTCGCTGCCTGGATGGGACGCTGCACATTCCTCACGCATGCGCAGATTTCGCCTAGATAAACGGCAAAGCAGCTCGTGGTAGGTGTCCAGAAGGCGGCCTGCACCGATGACCTGCAGAGAAGCCTTCTTTGCGATCATCTGTTTAAAAGCGAAAGTATTATACAGTATGTCCAATTAGCAAAACTCCCGTCATACGTCTTCCATGCCAGGAAATTTGGAAGATATCAGAGCATTTTTTGACGCGGCACCGAATTACATTACGTCATCGTGGTCAACGCATCTGCTCACATCCAGGAAGCATTGGTTGGACATGTGGATTAAAATTTAGATAACTGTCCATAAAATGTGGGTCACTTTCTGGAATCAGTAAGCATAGTTTCGACGCCCGGAGCTTATGTACAAATCTGGGGTCAAAGTAAGCCAATTCGTGGTATCCCTGCCAGCAATTCTCCCCACAAGATGAATTATGGGATCACTATGCTATTAGCGGAAAGCTTGACAGCCAGTTTCATCTAAATGGATGACTGTAATGACTGTAATGTCTAGGCGTTGATAAGTAATGAATAGTAATGGTACTCGTGTCTTGTCAGTAATTGTGGAAGACCACTTGAGTGTGACATCAGCATTACACATGCTTTCTGGAGCACATTCTTATAAACATAAAGCTCTAGCTCGCGACACACAAATAAGCCAGATGGCATAGGAGCTCACCACATTGCATTCCCTCTGGTATCGCAGGCCGCGGTGATGCTCGTAAGGGCCACTGCCAGACAGTCCGGAGTGCACCCACCCTCTTCAGTTCCATGGGTACGATCAGGGTGCTTCCCATCTTATGCCATTCTTGCCGTTGTGCCTCCAAAGTCCAAAGTTAGTCCTCGTCATTGCAGCTGGGATAGTAGCACTAGGTGAAATCATCTGGGTTCATGGTGCTTCTCGGCGGCTGGGATGTACTGGCACCGCGGCACCACGTCCACAGGATGCCTAAGAGCTCTCCCGTATCCCTATCTGTCCCGTCACAGCTGCGGCCATCTTATCCCCAACGTCTTTCTAGCCTCATCTGTCCGCCTCTTCTCTTTCATGCATGTCGCAAACACAGATGTCCTTTTCCATAAAGCTTGAGTCGACAATAATAATAAATGTTTATATTGGTTTGGTTTATGAAATTAACGTCCCGAAGCAACTCTCAAGACGCTATGAGGAACGCCGTAGTAAGATGTTCCGGAAATTTCGACCACCTAGTAATCTTTACCGTGCACTGACATCGCACAGTACACGAGCCTCTAGAGTTTCGCCTCCACCGAAATTCAACCGAAAGTGCAGTTTACAGTATTTGGTTTTGGTCGTAGGTCCTTATTGTCTGCGTATGGCTGGTTGTTTCCATCCAAGACACTTCGACGTTAACTTTAGCCTTGTTGATTCCAGTTGTTCGAAGGTTGTGGTTCTATTGCACGGTTTAGTGTTCTTAGTGCTGGCGGCGAATACCAACTGCTGCTCTCGTGCGTGAGGGATCTCATTATAGCCCTTAACTATCGATCGGGATTGTGACGGTGGTGTGAAGGTGGCTTCCGTTTTTTTGTAATGTTGGTGCTTTGTTTGGTTAGAGAGTTTCCGCGTAATGAGAGCAAAGATGTCGGGGTTGTAGACCACCGCTTCCATGGTGAAGAGGATTGATGCCGCAATTTTTGCCGACGTTAAAATGATTGCTCTTCCGCGTAGGATAGGGACAGCTGAAACAGCGATGTGGTTATGTTTGTAGTCGTCATGGCAGCACCGATAAATGTGGTTGTGATTGGACGGGTTGTACATCTATCTAGGTGGTGGGAGTTGTAGTCGGCATCAATTTGTCTTTGAATGGTGTCGTACTCTTGTTGTGAATTGCAGGCATATCTTTTGTAGGGTTTAGTGCCTGTATTCTTCATGCGTTGCTCTTGTGACGTTGTTAGTGTAGTCTATGTGCCTATGGTCTCCAGTGCGGCGCAAAACAGCACGCAACAGGAAATGAAGTGCTGCCACACAGGTGAATGTGTTGAAAAGGCGTGTTTCCCGCCCATGAGGAACAACAGGAGTGCCGGCGAATGCACCCAGAGAATTCCACGGCCGCCGTGTCACGAGGCGCAGACTGAGCTTTCTAAGAGGATACTACTATTTATAGGAGTAGAGGGTCTCCACACCGCTGACATAAACAGGAATGGTACGCCTAAGCGAATGCTCTGCAATGGCGAAAATCACCGGTGCATGAATGACAGCAGGAATGGCGGCGTTCCTGATGCAGGAGTGGTCATAGTCGTCATGGCAGATGGAATTACTGCTACTGTGGTTGTGGAGGGTTGATGCATTGGGTGCAGCACACATTCTCTGTCGTCTGTTGTGTTCCGTTGTGCATATGGTGTGGGCGAAAAGGGTACTGCTTGAAGAAAACAAATTCCGTAGTCCTTAATTTCTTAATAGACGAATGATGTTAGTAAGGCTGCTTGTCTGTGGAAATCGCTGGTATCGATGCGGTGGTTAAAGCTTTTCTTGCGGTGTGTTTATGAGTGTAGTTAATGCAGCTAATATTATGGCTGCTGCGGTGATTGTACAGGAAGGGCGCATTGGCACCTAGCCCATAGTGTTGTCTGCTGGATGTTGTGTTTCCATTGTGCACGTGTCTGTGTGGGGGGAGAGAGGGGTGAGAGGGTCCCCAAAATGTCGGCTTGTAACCGTCAAGAAGTACAGGAACAGTGGCGCCGCAGAGAATGCACTGAAAATGTGAAGAACACTTATAGATCACTTAGTCATGATGGACAGCACAGCGCCGCTGTTCTGTATGCAGCGGTGGTGTTGAAGCTCTATGGTGTTTTCTACTTGGGCTATGAATGTGCTTTAGGTGCAAGTAGTCTTGTGAAGTAGTTTCGCGTGTAAATCGTTGTGGCTGCAATGAGTGGTTGTGCCTGCGCAGGTTGTATGTATTGGTGTCTAGTGCAAGATATTTTCTACTGGGCTGTGTTCCGTTTGGGAGTGTGGTGTACATGTCTAGAATCGCCTACACTGAGCAAAGCAACCGCCAGGAGGAGCACCCAAACCAATTTGTCCAAGAGGCTTAAGTTCACCAATTCATGAAGAACAGTAGGTGTGCCACCACGATCATCACTAAGGCCACAGCTCCGCGCCTCGAGTTCGAAGCTTGAATTGTGCCAGCAAGCTCCAGAAATGCCAGTGAGTCGGCGACAATGAGCCAGGCCCAATTACCTGCAAGAAATTAAAGATTCGGGTTCAGGATCCGGAAATTCTCCCTGCTTAGAGCGTTAATTTTTTTCTCCTGCGAATAAACACTGAATTTTATTTTTAGAAGATTACGAAAGCTATCGGTCTATTTGTGCGCAAATGTATGAGGGGTTTCATTTCCCTTCGTTAACAAATTTGCAAAACATCGAAGTTGGGAAGTGACTGGACAAATTAGGTGGCAGATGTCGGAGTGGTGCTTAGATATAGACAGCACATTACTCGGCAACTTTCGCGTAAAACTTCAGGGTACGTGGGCAGAGCAGCAGAGATTTTTATATCGTCTGCCACAGAAGCGTGAATTCACCGTCTCGGTCCCACGTGGAGCAGAGGTAATTTCTTGCAGTGTAACGGGGTCTCGCCTAGGATCGCGGATAGAACAAAACCAAGTGCGCGTGCTCATAGCAGCAAAGTCACAGTCAGCCATGACTTGTTTCATTACACCAGATTTATGCTCTTGAATTCCTCTAATCGGGGTGCTATATTTCCTCTGTCTGAACCGCATACTCTGGCGACGTGTGCATATTCTAACATTAGAGCCTTTAAGAAAATGGAGTATGTTCAAAGAACTGAACTGACATCTTTTAAAACGCTCTCTTCTCAAACCGATCGTTTCAGGTAGGTAAACGATAAAACCTTTAGTCAAATAAAAACAAATATGCACAGCTAAAAATGTGCTAATCTGATCAGATGCTATTCTGCAAAGTACTGAATCCTGAACAGGAGGTTACTAGCAGTGTCTATTTGTGCTGCTTCTGCCCGGATCGATGATCGATACAATTTTCATCTCAAACTAAACATTTTTTTTGCATTCCTTGTCAGCACCATCCTCGCAAGTGGCAGACATTGATATTAATGGTTTCAAGACCGGATTCTGACCGGATGTCACTAAATATCCGTAAATTTTCAATGCATTCACATTACTGTTATTTATTTATTCGCAGCCGCAAGCCTCTTTCCCATTTACTTTTCTGGGTTATTTTTGAGCGCGCTATGACTGGACGCACCAAGCTCCAAAATTATCGACTGCTTGCTCATAAGCATTTTAATCCAATATTACATGCAGGGGCCTCGGTCCCTATTGTTAATAAATAAATACTACATAAAACAGAGAGAACGCCCTTGAAGGTTACATTTTTGCTGAAGGACTTAAAGAAGCAATATTGATGAAGGCTTGAGGATAAACATTGCTATACAGTGCAGTGCACGGTGCCAGGGCATATGAGAGACAACGCTGCCAAACGCGAGAATTTCCAGTGTATTTCATAGCATCTACTCTACGCTAATTACTTTAGGCACAGGGTAAAATTATGACATTTTTAGAGCAATTGCGGTCTTAAGGAGTCGTGATCACCAGTGGCCGTGGCCCATATTTTGTAGCATAAGCTACGCTAGGCTAGTATAAGCGAGTTACGGAGTGGCTGTCCGAGGCCACAGCTGCGCGCGCGACGTAACCATGGCAACCAGCTGCGATGTTCCACAGGTGTTCCGCTGATGCATCGCGACGCACCTATCCTCAAAATGTTTTTCAATTTCCTCTTTCTCCCTTTCATATTTACCTCCCTCCTTTATCCCTTACCATACGGCGCATTTCGGGTGTCTACCAAAATGCGACAATTACTGCGCCATTTCCTTTCCTCAAAAAGCAAAGAAAATTCAGGGGGCACTTATGCGATCTAAAGTCCGCGAGGCGAAAGCCTTCGGCGGTGCGTGCGACAACTTGGGTGTGACCCGGGCCAAATTTGGGGTTGGTGTTTCGCCGTAGTCCAATTAGGCTGAGCATCGATTTTCGTGCAAATCAGCCAAGGTCTAATGTCGGGGTAGACACCGGCCTAAATTTGGCGGTCACCGTCGACATCGATTTTGGTGCAAATCGGCAGAGGTCAAATCTACGGAGTGACCCGAGCCAAATTTTGGGGTCACCATGGTGTTCGTCGTAGTCGAATTAGGCTGGACATCGATTTTGGCGCAAATCGACCAAGGTAAAAATTTCGTGTTGACCCAGGCCAAATTTGGGGATCACCATGGTGTTCGCTATAGCCTACTTAGGCTGGAGATCGATTTTTGTGCAAATCAGCGAAGATCAAATTTCGGGTGTGACCCGGGCCAAATTTGGGGGTCACGATTGTGTTCGCCATAGTTCAATTAGGCTGGACATCGATATTGGTTCAAATCGGCCGAGGTCAAAGTGTGGGTATGACGTCGCTTCCGTTGCGTGACTTCCGGTTGGCCATGTAATGGACGGACACGATCTCGATTGGGAGTATGAGCCGCTGGCCTTCATTGGGTTGATTGGCTTTGTCATCGTTGTAGATGCAGTTCATTTTCACGAAAGGAAAGGCGCACAACTTCGGTTCCTGGGTCAGTACACGCCTCAAGCATGCTCTCATGTAAGTGGCGCTGGTGTTCAACTGCAAAAACCTGCCTGGATTGCGTTCCGCATAATGGACAGGCAGCGCGCCCACCCTGCCACCTTGGAAGAGCGCAGTTAAAGGTTGATCGCGAGAGGTTCGTCACCTAATGAACGCTGCGCTGCGGCCTACTGCGGCAGCATTCACACACAACGCTGTCTGCCACAACGCTGTCAGCGCTAATGCTGCAACCCACATCTCTCTTCTCTTACCGCCGCCACATATGTACCTCAAAGCTCCATTGAGGAATCCACTGACACAGGGAGTCAGCTATGCGCCCTTTCTTCCCTCAAAATCATGGAAGACCTGAATGTTGTCAACGCCAACGCCAATGAGCACAACGAACACTGACAGCTTTCGCTCTGTACATCCTGGATTAGTTGAGCTAGTCCACATTCATTTTTGGTGCTCCTTCAGAAAAAACCCAATTACTGGTGTTCAAAATGAAGTTAACATTCTTAATGTTCGACAGCTGCAGCTATAGCCACCACTACAGACGCGCCTGCACTGTAAATGCGGAATCATACGATTTGAGTCACTTCATAATACTTCGATCGATAGTAGGCCTTAGTACGTGACAGCTGCGCCTACTTTGCGATCTATGTTGCAACTGCGGTTCTAAAGATTTTTTTTCCTTAGTGGTCTCGCTGCTCCTGAACTCACAGGATTTGTTCCTTCTGCTTTCTGCGTTTAAGAAATTAAGCAAAAACTCACGGTTGCTGAACTACCGACGATATCCGTAAGGAGCTGCCTCTAATGGCGCCGCTGTCGAAGCCGCAGCCATGAAGACCAAGTCTGGCTCGCAGTAACGGCTATCTCGTGCCCTGCACATCGTTTGCCGGGGCTCAACGCTCGTGCCCGTCCTTGCTTCCCGAATGTAGGCTTCGATGGCGCAGTACTCTTACTACCAGCAGCTATGCAGCTCCCGGCTGGGCTTGTTCACGTAACTGCTCTTGCATCACAGCAGTTGTCTTCACCGAGCTGACTCGATTTTTGATGTGCAGATGTTATGCAGTATTGTACTTCATTTACCACCAGTCGATGAGCGTGTCTGTTGTGGGGGTGGCATCATGTCTGTGTTGCTTGCCTTTGCTTTTGTCCATGGCGATGCTAACTGCAGCTGTCGTCTGTGAAGTTGTGGTTGTCGCTGCGATAGTCGTCGCGTCCGTGTGTGCCTCTGTGTATCTGCAGTTCCTGCTTTCTGGAAACGTCTGTCTCACGGTGGCCACCTTCTATCACATCAGGCATACAGCAGAGGTTCGGATGATCTTGAGGCGGGACTGTTGGTCACTTCCGCCGGCATGAGAAACAGAAGCAGTGCCCGATAGCTTGAAGAAGAGAGCACTCGTGTTCAGAGCGCAGTCTGTTCAACTTGTCCATAGGTCGTCTTTGATAGCTGTGGAGCATCGGCTGGCTTGTTGCACACACAAATCCAAGCAGAGGTCCAGGAGCACAGGAAGCAGGAGTACTTTTGATCCGATAACCTGCAGGGAATTGACGGCTAAAGTTGCTTTTAGGGAATTGCAAAAACATTATCTGCTTGTGGGCAGCAATAATTCAGCACTGCGCACCACTGGATGCCATCAGGAGTTTCGAAAAGCTGATTACGAATGATGCCATTTGGCACATGTTGCGCTTGCTGCTGATCTGCTGACCAAAACTCTTGTGCTTTGGTAGCGTCGTTTTTAACACGAGCTTTATCTACCACAACGTCTTAACGTGACTTCGCGAAGACTGAATCACTCTTTCTCGTACTGCTTCGTCCTGACATCAAGCTAAGAAATACGGTTTAGATTATTCATAGGTGAGCACTACCGTGGAAAGGTGGCTGCGCTGCAAAAGGAAAGCTCAAATTAGTGTCCTGAAGCCTTTACACATTCAAACCGACAGCAAAAAATTGTTTTATTTACGTCATTACGTCATTACTGTGATGCATTTCAATCACAGGCGCCACATCCAATGACACGAAACGCGTCTGCAAACCGGGACTAGCCCGCCGGCCTAGTCAGCAGTCATGGCTGAAAGGTGCATGAGGCTGAGTTTGGACTCACCGTTCCCTCTTTTCCAGTGGGATCTCAAGGTGCGGACCCTTGATGCCACCAGGAGAGTTGCATTCCGCAGCGCGCACAACCTTTTCATCGTGTCAACGGTTGTGCCCTCCAGTAGCGTAATCGTAGCACTGGTCTTCGTGGTGCTTGTGTCTGTAGCTTCGATCGTTAATAAACGTATGCAGCTTGCATAGCCTTTGGTCGTTTTGTGAGCTAGCCGTTTTAGGACCTCAGTATAAAGGTTGTTCCCTGCGGTGACTTAAAATCGGCAGCAGTGGCGTTCGTGATTCTTCTCTCTGTAGTCTTGATGTTTAGAATGTACTCGTGCCGTTTGTGTAGTTTTCTGTATAACGTTACTTGTGTCTGTGGTGAGGTGTCGTTGCTTCGCATCACTACCTGGTCCAATTCTTAGCTCTCCTCATACCAATATTGCTTTAGTTTGAAGCTGTTGTCTGTTTGCTTTGAAGCTGCTCTGTGTCCATTTATTTGT